>NC_089684.1:25991783-26313866 GCF_031753505.1 Anomalospiza imberbis | reverse complement strand
TGACACTTGATATTTACTGCGTATTAACACTTCTTCTAAGTATGGTTGCACCAGCAGGCATAATGTGAAGCCCTATGAGGAAAATTTGTGCTTGACAGGACTCAGAATGGGCTTATTGTTAGTAAGGCTGTATTTCATAAATGATTCATGCTGACCCAAGGATATGCTTGTGTACAAACAGAATGTGAACACTTCTGTCTAAATAGGTTTCCTTGGATTTTATAATAGCCTTTTCTTTTGTATAACCCAGACAAGAGGTTTAAAGAACCAAATATGCCATGTTTTGGTTTTTTTTTAATGTTTTGTTTTATTAATTCTATTTACACATTTGCTTCATTCTGTCTATCCCTCTGCAACCACACAAAATACTTGATTTGTGTCACATTTACCTGTGTTCATTTCCCTGCTGTTAGTGCTTAAGATGATGTGTGTGTTTAGCACTATCAGAACTAATCAGGGTCTACTCTTAGTTTGGTTGCAGCAAGGCTGCAAGAGGTGTAACTCTTGGAAACAGTGATTGAATTCATTTCTAGAGTTTATAATGTTTCCACTTTGGTGTATCTGCAATGCAGTGTCACCCCTACTCTCTCCTTATTTTCACCTCTCTCTTCAAGTTGCAATTTCTATTCCATTCTGGGAAGCTAAGTGCGATGCTTTAGTATAGTTGTTTTGATTGATTAAACTCAGCACATGGATATTCTTTATTCATTTTTTAACAGAAATTGAAAATGGGTCCACTTTATATCCAGTTAGGGGGACACATTAGTCTTGGTATGGATAGGAAAAAAAATAGGGAATGGTTTTATCGTAATGATCCTTATTTTTTTTTTTGTATCACAATTACTCTCTGAGTTGCAGAAACGTAGCTCTCTAATTGTTTGCTTATTCTGTCCTTCCATGGAAGTGCTGTGAGTGAAAGTGGTATGTAGGCTCCTAGGAGGTTTTTTTTCATTTTGTTGCAGGAAACATGGACTAAAATAAACTCAGTACTGACGCACACAACTACTTTTTGCATGAACAGCATTAAGTCTATCCATGGGATAGATTAATCTGAGTCTGAATCAATCTGCCCAACCTTAACATACCTTTTTTTTCCAGAGGATATTAGGCTAGAGAGAAAAAGCCAGGAAAGTTGTGTTTTAAAGTTGTGGGTCACACTAGCAATTCTAAACTTTTTGTTGTGGTAGCATGAGAAGTAGATGTCATCTTCTTCTCTCTGTATAGTGAAAGTAGTGCTGCATATGTAAATAAAATGTTCAGCTTACTTTGTAGCAAAGAAGTAAAACACATTGAAATTCAGTATATGTTTAAGATGAAGTGTTATTGCATATGGGCCATTGCACAGCATGCCTTTCAGAGATTGCTGAGAGTAAAGAAGGATACTGCCTAAATGACAGGTCAGAAGAATTGTCAGGTTGCAGCAAGTCATCATTTAGAATAAATGAATTTGGCATGTATATTTTATATAGCTTTAAAGCAATAGCGGAAGGAAATTATGTTCCATATACAAGATTTCCCAGTCAGCTTAAATAGCCTTGCCTTTGTTATAGGCATAATAAATTTGCTGAATTGCAATTAATTTAACGTTTCACAGAAGGAAATTGTTCATCTGAGCTATTCTTTGTACTTAACACTTACCTGCCTCATTTTTTATAACAAAAACCTGACTCGGTGGGAATTTATTTGCAGCTCAAAGACAAAATTGAACATTTGTTTATGTCTTACATCTGGTTTTATAAAATAAAACCTTAAGGAAGCTCTTACTGAGAAAATGATTTTTTCTAAATGTTTCAACCAATATTGGTAGGAATAAAACAAGTTGTGTGTGTGTGTGATAACATCTGGAATAAAAATGGTTAAGAATCACATTACAGTGCCTCTGATTAAGGGTGGTAGCTGTATCATTGGTTCCACAAACCATACAAGATCAGGTAAAGCATCTGAAGTTATTTTTCTGCTTTACTTTATCATAGAAATTACTTAACATCTTATAGATTATTCATTTAGAGAAAGCTGCCTGCAAGAAAGCTCCTTTTTAAGAAAACCTGGCAGCTCAGAGTTAATTTTGCACACACTTCATAGCAGCATTATTAAAATAGACTAGCTTTCTGCATGTGAGTGTATTATTATTCCTACTGAATTTAATATGCATTTGTTTTATTTTTGCAAGTCTCTTGCAAGAAACAGAATTATGATATTCAAGCATCAATTCTTGTTTATCAACAGCTTCATTTTCTAATTGTCCATGTGGCAGTATTGGATTGCAGATAATGAATAGGATTTTTTTTCTCATTTGACAAGCCTAACACTAAAAAAAGGTATTATATATAATTGTTTTTAAAATTGCTGTTTCTTCATGTGTACAACTTAAACAATTTCTTCCATAATTTCTGGCCAAAGCTTACTTGTGACCAATAGGACTGCAGAAGAGCAATTCAAAATAGTATTTATGATTGCCACGTTTGGGAACAATCTTTGCATGTCAAAATATACCAAGCATTCAATTATTTTCAAAATAAAGAAAAATGATTGCTAATTAGATAAATTACTTAATGGGTTGTTAACAATTCCTTTTCCTTTGAAACACTTATTGAAAACATAATAAAATATTTCTGAGTCTTAGATTATAAAAAACCCTCTTTTTCATTTTATCTCTAATTTTGTAAAATTTTAATTCAAGTTTACCTTTGAAACCATGTCAGATATACATCTTCAAATCAACATAAAGGCAATTACTACTAATACTTGCAAGTAATTAGAGAAATTAGGTTTTTTAGCAGCAAGACTCATTAACTTTGAAAGTGTTTGGCATGTTATCAGCATGGAGAGAAATTGCATTCAACTGGCACGAATACAGAAGCAACTACAGAAATAGCTGTATATAGCTAAAAAAAGACCATGGTTTCAGACAGGTGTTGGTGCAAACGTGCTTTTCTCAGCCTTGTAAGTATCTGTATAGAAAATCTTTCCTTTCTATACTCTGCAGCACTGCTTATCTTGCAGCAACTTTTCACCTTTCTGGGCACCGCTGCTGAGGCAGGTTTGTGAAAGTTGATTGAGGTCTTTTCCTCAAGATGCAAATTCCTCTTTTCTTGAATCAGCACTGTATAAATTGTTTCTTCTCTACCCCTCCCCATACTCCCAGCCACCATTGTTCAACTCTGCAGATCATTTTGTGTTACAGAAGTGTTTCTGTATGTGTTCTTTTGAGCTTTGTGAAAACAACATCGTTTTCATGCATAGGAAGACCTTCCTAATGCACCTGAAGCATAACATTATGGCAGTTCATCCAGCTGGATTTACCCTGCCTTTCCAGAGAACAAAAATCTGTAGTCGGGTACTGTAATTGTCATTATTCCTGTAAGCACTTCCCCAAGAAATTACCCTGTCCTGGTTTAGGGCAAATTTGGGAGAAAACCTTTGAAGGGTTTTTTTCTAGAAAGCAGACTCAAGCAGCCCCTCCACCAACTGGTTCGGGAAAATATTTCCTTGGAGAAAAGTGGAAAATAACTGTTTATTTAACAGGCAAAGCATTCACTAGCACAAAAAAAAGGAACGATATTAAACAATAAAACCTCTCAGTGCTCCGAAGAGATGACAAATTCAGCAAGTCCCCTTCATGTGCTGTAGCTCGGCTCAGTCAGTCCCTTCTCAGTCCCTCCGGCGCTGGAAACGCCGCGGCCCAGGCCCGGCCCCGGTGGGCCACAGGTGCGAGCTGACAGTGCTCGTCTGGGTGTTCAGTCCAGAGCAGGTTTAAACAGGTCTAAGGAAAAGAAAAACCACAGTCCAAGGAACTTCTCTGCCTCAGCTAGCTAAAAACTGACTAAAAGCAGAGGAGAGCTCTGTCCCCCTGTCCGTTCTGCAGACAGCACAGTCCAGGAGCAGGATGTGGGGGAGCGAGTGCAGTTTCTGATAACAAACTGCACGCTGCTTCTGCCACCCCCTTCGCTCTTGGAACCAGCCTTAAAGGTGTAGAACTTAATACCCAGCATAAACAGAACAGATGACTGGGGATACAAGCATCATAAAGTCACCCAGGACATACCCATATACTGACTTCCCACTGGCAAGTAGATAATTTTTTTCCTCAGTGTTTGGGGAAATAAAAGATCAGGCTGAGTTAAATGGTGGGGATGTCTCATAGAGGCTAGCATGCACTATGATGGGACATGAGGTCCCTTACCAGGGATTCTTACATTGTTTTCAAGGGAGAAGAAAGCTCCCAAATTTCAAGTGGTTTGATTTAATAGTAGAAATTCTGGGATAGATAATAAGGTAGTTTTAATTTACATTCTGTTCTTCATAAAATAATGCAGAAGTATTTATTTTTTCTTTGAAGGGTGTCTTTTCCTGGTCTCTCTCTTTATCACTGGTACTAGATATGCTGTGTTTCTCTTAGTTGAGGTTTAAATGTATACCAAATCATTGGTTTGGGATTTTGTATCAGGTTTGTATCCCCAAAATACAGAAGGCATGCGCTGGCTTGGTAAGGAGGAATAATATGTTTTAAGGGTGGAGAGAAAACAAGTGAAAGTTAATCTGCTAGCCACTGACAAAAATGATAAAAGCAATGTCCTGAATCCACCTGAAATTAGGTGAAGCGGAGGTACCAATGAGAAAAGTCCAGGCTAGCAGCTTGGTGGAGCAGGCTGATGTGATAGATATTTACAGAGATCTTCCGGCAAGTTTCCTGCCTTGCTCAGTTAACAGAATCAAGCCTAAGAGCGCATCTTCATTTCTAAAAAAAAAATGTTAGAAAATAACATTTTTTACTAATGGACATGAAGCATTTGGAGTGGTTCAGGGAATAAAAAGTATCTATGCTCTCTTACCTCTAATTTCATATTAGCTTCCATTTGGGGCCTGTACCAAACTTGTCAGAATAATGAACACGCAGAAAAACTGGAACACCTGTCAGTCACTGCCCTAAATCCAACCCTCAGTCTCTGGGCTGTGTCCTGCAAATCCTTATTCCAGAGTGAGTTAAGCAGGTGAGGTACAGCAGTGTCAAACACACCACCAAAACATTCAGCAGGTGTTTGTGGCAGGAGCCTTCCCAAAGGTGTGTTTGGCAGACGGAGCCTCCCCAGTGCATCCAGCTCAACCTGCCAAGAGCAGAGCTCAGGGTGCTCGGGGAAGGAGGAAACTCTCATGGATCTGCTGCCACCTCTTAGAAAACGAACACTATGAAGGAGGCTTCAAAAAGGATACAATTAAGGGAGTGTTAGAATACACCAGGAAGCTCCAGGCCTAAAAGGTAATATGGATAAAGAGTATTTTAAAAGAGAGGGAACTTATCTGAAGGAGGAAGCCATCACTGTGTTGGAGATGGAAGGAATACAGAAGCTCCTGGGAAGCTGCTCAACTCCTTGCTGGAGACAAGACCATAAGCTAATGGAAAGATTTGAGAGAATAAGTAATGCAAACAGAAGCAACATTTATTTTCACTTCTGAGGAAGGAAATTCTTAGAGATATGATTATTTTAAATACAGTCTGCTTAGCATAAAAGCAGTTCAAAACAGTTAGCAGTAATGGTAATAATTGTGCCATGGTTTAATACTGAGTAATAAAAGAACAGCATATTTTATAAACATCTTCACACAAATACTTCTTCAGGATTTACAGTAAAGTCTATATGTATTTAGGAATTCTGCTTTTTAGGAAGCTGTATTTATTCACTTAACTAATTTTCATAATATTTTGACAAATTTTGTCTTTAAAAACGTGTATTTTTAACCTCAGGGTTTTTCGCAGTCCATCTTGAGGCAAATTGTTAAATTGAACTTATTGTTGGGCTGTGTTGCCACAGGTTTTCAAAGATACAGTGAAATATGTGCTGCTAAAGGATTGACAGTGATCAAAAAAATCTTCTCCCCATCCCCCCTGTCCCTTGGAAGTTTAATGCTTAATCCAGATCTGCTGACAATATGTTCAGGAGAGAGCATTGGTAAATCAGTATAAGCATCAAATGCTCGCCCTATGAAGAGGTAGTTTCTCATGTCTGTAGCGACACAGCTTTTGAGGGTTACCTGACCCACAGGTGTGTAAAGAATGTGAGGGTGGGGATCCGAGATTCTGCAGTACACAAAGACATGGGATCCAGGTTTGTAGTAATTATTACAAATTACTACAAAACTACCATTAGTAAATATATAAACACACTAATATTCCGAAACACCCTACAGGCCACTACAAAATTACCACTAGAGAGGCAAATACATGTACTAAAACTCATTATAGAATTCCAGCTAGTGAAACACGTATATCATTACAAGCCTTTACCTGTGTGTGCCTATAAATCTATTATGTGAGGTGTTACCACCATGATGTTTAGCAAACCACTCCCAGCAGTGGGGCAAATCAGTGGCAGAAAAATCTCACTTCAAAGCTGACCTAGAGTCAGGTGTCCCTATCCAGGGTCCCAGACTGCCCAGGAAATCTTGTGCAGAGAAGTTCATTTCAAGTACATAGCAGTTCACTTTTTATCACTTTTGGTGTAACTGCGTGTCAGGCATCAGTTCCCAGGATTACTCTTGCTGCTTTGTGTTTACCTGAAAGGTCAATTCCTTATCACAGTTTCTTTGTCCTTTAACCTTCAAGGTTTTTGTCCTACACCCATCAGGTTTTCTTTCTTTGTCCTTCGCCCATCAAGATCTCTGCCTTACACCTATCAAGGTTTCTTTGTCCTGCAACTGCTCCCTATCAGGGTTTCAGCAGAGCTTATCAGGGATGTCTCAGGGCTCCCACTAAGGAGATGTCCTTTGTCAGTTTGTTTCCCAGTCTCTGTGGCAGCTCAAGATATTATACTTTGAGATAGGAGTAAATTTGCAGATGAAAAGTAAAACTGCTGTTTTTAGGGAAATATTTACTTAGATAAAATATCTGCTTTTTATGCTAATTGCTGGTCTTTGTGACCTGCAAATTTACCTGTAGTAAGAAAACCTACCCTAGGCCTTCTGAAGCACCTGCTCCCCCAGAGTCCTGTGTGCTTGAGAAAGGTGCTAACTGAATATCCACAAAATATGCTGAGTACACGGCCCTCTCTATACTAATTAATCTTTTACTTGCAATACTTCATATCTTTCCTTTCTTTTTTATTTTTTGCTTCTTCTTGGCTTTTTTTTTTTCATTTAGATTAATGCATTCGCCTTTTCTGGAAACATAATTATTCATCATTGGAACTACCATATAAAGCCTTTTCTGCAAGAGTTAGTAGAAGCCCTTCAGAATGAGTAGTGCTGAGTAATGCTGGCTTGAGGTGGGCATGGAGAAGGCACCTTGCTCCCTTAGCAGCAAACTCAGTCATCTCAGACTACCAGAACAGTGACTCATTTGCTGTGATCATTGGTAAAAAGGCACCTGTGTGAAAAGGAGATTCAGCACCCTTTTGTTCGCCCAACCGTTCCCATCTCAACTTCTGGTACTTCAGCTTCAGAAAGTCTGTGTATTGAGTCACTGTGCACTTTGTAGAGTATTCAGTTGGCAAGGTGACACAGCAAACAGCAGTTTGATGAGGTATATGATTCTCTTTTATGTTCAGCTTCTTTCTCTGCTCTCTCAACAGGAATGACAAATCTACCCTTTTCAGGATGCTTTCCCTTCTTCAGACATTTTTGACTAGCTGGGTATGGGTTGTGGTAAAATGATGTTACTGGATTATAGTTTACTTGTATTCTTATACCCCCTTAGTCTCTGTGCTGTGGCAAATTTTATTTATATTTTATTGAAGTGCTGTTAAAATGGGTTGGATTGTCTAGAGGTAAATTTTGAGGTCTTAATCTAGTGTCTGGTGTTGTCAACGAATGCTGTAAAGAATTAAATTTAAAAAGGCTGCAAATACTTCCAGAACAGCTCTGTTTTGATTCTAGTTACTTTTCACAAATTAGTTGCAAGATTGATGCTTTTTGGTCTTTTTGTTTTTGGTCTTTTTTGGTTTGTGGGTTTGTTTCAGGTTTTTTTTTTTTTTGCCATAAAGTAATATGTCTGGCAGTGCATCTGTGAATTTTATTTTGCACAGTTTTAGGCATCACACCACTTGTCATTTATATGTCTCAATCTATTAGACAGAGAGAATGAAGGAAAAAGAACAATTCTCATTCAGTCATTTTGCTTGGTTGGAGGATGTAAACCAGGTGTAAAACATCAAGTTTACAAAAATTAATGGAGGATCTTCCAGTCATTAGAATAGTAGTCCAATCCACTCAAAGAACAGCACAATTCTCAAAAAGCAAAACTCTCTGTATAGTGATTATGAAATGTGGAATACTAAAAACTGCTGAAAAATGGTGTGGATGCAGGAGGAGGTAAGAAGGGAATTTAGGAGAAGTGAAGCATAACACAAAAATAAGGGGAAGATTTTTGCATTTTCATGGATGTGTAATAGCAGAGGTAAAAAGTCATTTAGGGTTTCACTAATGCTTGTGTGTTTGCATCATCTTTCATGTTCTGTATAAAAAGGGGAGAAGAGCCTAAAGAGGTGGGGGTTTTACTGACACACAGACTGAAGTTTTGAGAAATAGAATATGTTCTAGTATCTGTCAAGAGAAAAGAGTCTTAGGGAAAAGGTTATCAGCATTGATTCTTTTATTAGAAAAAAGGAAACTTGCATGTTGGAAATCTAAAGTGAGACAATTTCCAAAAGGCTGAAGTGAGATGGCAGGACACAGTGCATGCAGGAATGGAATGCTGCCTCCACTTTTTGCAAAGCCTGGAGTATATGTTGAAAGCTATTTACAGTTTTGACTATTCAGATGGACACATCCTAATGGTTTGCCTTTGACAGGGGAAGCACATGTTACTTCATTGGTTTTGTTCTACCAAGAAAGAAGTAGAGAATCTGCTGTCATTTCCTCAGTGCAAAGTTGATCAAAAACACATTATAAAATTTTACAGCATTTTGGAAATGGAGGAGCTGCTAAAGTAGATAGTTACAATATCTCTGAGAGGTATTACATATGAAGCAGATTTAATATCCTGACTTATATTTAGCTTTATCTTATTCTGCTGAAGTTAATAGTGATACAGAAACAAAAGTTGATGGTGTCAAAGAGAAAAATACTGTATTCTTTTCTAATGGAGGTCTTGATCTGCCTCCACAGAAGGCAAATCATGGAGTCTTAACTTCCATGAAGTCATAACTGACATCCCATTGCGTAAACAGAGATCTCATCCTAATTAGGATTCTTGCCATGAGCACACAGAAGACTTTTTTTTTTTCTATTTAAACTCCAGGACTGGACTAGAAGCTGATAGAAATTGGATGTGTTTTCATTAGCAAGCACAGGTATGTGTAGGCAGGCTGCTAGAACTGGTCATGAGAAACACTGACACTGTATTCTGATGAGAGAGAGGACAGTGCCCAACAGCAGGAAGGTTCACTTAGCCAAAGCTTGAGCGCCTTCCCCCAGATGGAGCAAGGGGAAGATTTGATTGAGTCCCCTCCTGCATATGCACTCATTAATCAAATGCTTTGAAAGTACAGGTAACAAGGGCATTATGTAGTAGACTGGAAACAATGGGGAGTTAGGATTAATTTGTTGTTTCTAGATGATCTAGAGACTTTCAGTCTACTCTGAGTTGGATTCGTCTTCTGTCTCTGTTTCCCTAACAAAGAGTAACAATATTTACCCAATTATTAAAAGCATGCTGAGATATGCTCTCTAATTCTTTTTGCCAGATTTTAACATGACTTTAAAACTTAGATTGCAGCCTACTATACCTAATTGACTAAGACCAAAATGAAACTTAAGCTTAGTAGAAAAAAGGAACATTTGCAAACATGAAGGTAAACAGTCTTGAGACAGAAATCACTTGTAGTTGGCTTGCATATTTCTTTATCTGTTTTAAGGATACTTGTCAAAGATATGAAGATACGCAGAGAAGATACAAGAACTTTCAGTTTTCACTGGGTACACAGAATGATTTTGAAGGAAGGACTAGTTAGTGGAAGTCATTCTGGACACAGGCACAAAAAGGGAGAGGGGTGACTGGAGAGCAGCCCTGCAGAAAGAGATGGGGGTGTGCAGGTTGACAGCAGAATCCATATGGGCCAGCTGCATCCTGGGGTGCATCAAACACCAGCTGGTCAAACAGGGAGATTTTATCCTGTTGTATTCAGTGTTGGTGTGGCCTCACCTCGAGCACTGTGTGCAGCCCTGGGCCCCACAATTTAAGAAGCATGTGAAGGGTGCTTAAATGTGTCCAGAGGAGGGCAGGTGGGCTGGTGAAAGGGCTGGGAGCCCTGTGAGCAGTGGCTGAGGACTCTGGTCCTCTGGTCTAGTTTGAAGGGAAGGGGGCTGAGGGGAGACCTCATGGAGAGCCACAGCTTCCTGAAGAGGGGACCTGGAGAGGGAGGTTCTGAGCTCTTCTCCCCAGTGCCCCAATCCCCTCTGTTCCGTTCCATTCAAATGAAGTTGCAGCATTAAGAGGGTCTCTTCCTTGACAACCAAGATAACCAATGTTTACATGTTAATAGCAGAATCAGCTACAAATCTCTTGCTCATAAATATAGTATTAGCAGCACAATGTTTTCCTTGATGTGATGTAGACATGAGTGCACTTTTATAAGGACAAGAAACAACAGTTGACATTAGCATCATTTTTCTTCAATCTGCAGGTGGCTCAGCTTCACAGGGAAGGCTAAAAGAACCAGTTAATGCAGTGCAGGTAGAGGATTTTTTTACTATATACTCTAGTTTGATAGAAATGGGGGAGAAGAATAGGAAGTGATAGCAACCCAATAATCAGATTATCAGCTCTACTGTCATCACTAAATGTCACTGTCATCAGGAGACATTGTTCCGGAATACTTCAGAGGACAAAAGGATGTTTTGACAAGCTCAGAAAAGCTATGGATTGTGGAGGAAATGGGAGAATATTAGAAGGAGTCAATTTATATACCTGAATCATGACAAGTTTATAGTTTAAATATTTCTGCATAGTAACTTATAAATGTGTCCCTTTTTTGTTTGCTTCTTTGTTACAAAATGATAGGGGAAAGTGAAACTATATTTTCAGAAAGCCATGGGCAACTCTAACAAATCCATTTTTAATGCATGAGGAAGGAGAAAATACAGTGCACTAAGGAGGATGGTGTACTGTGCTTTCTTACTGTACAGTGACTCTTAAACAGTGCAGTAACAAGTAGTATCTTTGCCTTTTATTTGGTGTTTTGGAAGCAGTTTTATTTGCCACAATGGTTGCCATCAGTAAAACCATTCAACTCCTATATATATAGCAATTAATACATTATATAATTTTATTTCACTGCAAACACACATTCTGTCTTTTCCTAAATATCATTCACGAGAAGTTAATTTTTATATTCTTCTACTGTTCTAATATTTATTTATTACTATATATTTATGTGGCTTCTCTTTAAATAATGGTGAGGGGTCTGTTTAGCAAGGAGACAATGGAGACGGGCAAGAGTTTTGTCATATATAAATGTGTAAGCTGTAGACCAGGTGGTAGTGGGGATACTGAACAAAATGTTAGATATGGCATTTCATGTGTGATTATGAGGTTTTCAATTGCAGAGAAAAGTTTTCAGTTCCCCTGTCTGCTTTAAGCAGGTTGCCTAGCTATGTGCTTGAGCTGGGGTTCCTAGACTTTGAAAGGATAAAAGGATCACCAGAGAATTAATTTCACTTCAAAATTCCTGTGTTTCTCTTCAAGAGCACTAGAACAATGGAATTTGCTAAGTCATTTGGAGCTATTCTGCTTTAAAATGTTGTGCCATAAATGAATGCTGTGCCACCTGAAGTTGAAACAAGTCACAGCTGTAATCAAAGGAGAGCGCATCAGACAGTTTTTAATTAAACTCCATTAGAAATAACTCTTTGAGTGAGAGACCCTATTGTTTTTGCAGACTTCCACTATCTTTGCACTGAAAATTGTTTGGCTATTAATAGGGCTTGTATTCTCATAGTTTGCTGTTTTCCATTGAGATTTCTTTCACTTTGTAGCAATATTTAAAAAAAAAAAAAAACTCTACCTTGACTTCTCATAGCTCCTTTCCAGTAAGGCATTAGAAAGTTTTGCTTGCTAGCAACAGCAGCTTTTAAAATGCCAGAGGGAGGCTGTGGTACCAAGGGCATAATAATGGTACAGCTACTGCAATCATTAGATACCAAAATTGCTACAGGATATTCTTCTCTGGTGAATAGGACAGGAAAATGCTCCTATGAAATGTACATGCAGACCAATAAATATACAAGGAATGGTAAAAGCCATAGGTGCACTGTTCTGGCATGGTAAGTAAGTGGTTTATTATAGAAGTAAATGTTAACAAAAAGTTTTGGTCATTTTGATTCATGTCTGTTTTTCAGCTGATTTTTCTGATGTGGAATTCAGTTAATTTATACAAACAACTTAAAGAATTAGCAATACGAAGGACAGGATATTTCAGATTTCATTTCCTGTATTACAGAGGAATCAAAGGATTTTGCCTTCTTTATGAGCTGTCACTGACAGAAGTTTAATTTAGGAAGAGCTGAACTCTATTGTAGGGCAATAACAGTGGTTTAGCACAGGGATAACTCCTAGGCAAGCTGTAGGTTTTCTCTATCCATTTCTGACTTTTTTTTTCCCTGTCAATTAGAAGCAATAACAGGAGTTGCCAATTTTGATATGAGTTTTAGGAAGAAAATACATTTTTATTGTGTTTTCTGCAAAGAAAAAAATCCCCAGAAGTTTGCAGTTCATCTGTTCTTTATACCACTATAATACTGAGCACATAAGGAGTCTGACTGAAGTCAATGACAGTTCCTAAAGGCTTCAGTTTCAGACTCTTTTTTAAGTGCTTTCCTAGATGAGAACAAGTCGTTACTAAATTGCATTACATTACATCCATCAAACAAACAGTAAATCTTCATAGTTTTTATGCCATGGGACAGCTGAAATAAAAGACCCTTGCTGACCAGTAAAAAGCAACAAGCAGTTGATAACTGCTGTACTTTTGTATACTTTTAGGAGCTAGAGATGGGGTGGCAACAATATTCAACCTTCATTTTGATTTGCCTTTACTTGAAAAGTTCTTCATTTGCAGTACTAAGTACTTGTGGAAAAATATTTTTATGTCTATTTATTTTTAATAATTTTTCATGTATCAGGAAGGAACTGGTTAAACAAATGTGTTTTCAGAAGAATGGAACCAAAAGAGGCTACAAGAAGCATGCTACTTTCTCAGCAAATGATCCAGCTTAATGTAAAAACCTTATAAGAAGTAGAACTTAGCAAAATGTTAGTGAGCAAGTTCAGCAAATGTTCACTTCATGAAGTTAGATCAAATTCAATGAATACAGTAAGGTCAAGGAGAAAAGCTGCCATGGTATGCAAATAAGATTATTCTACTTGATATTGTATTAAAAAAATTAAGTAGTAGGCAACTTTTTTATTATTTAAACAAAAAAAAAGAAAACCACTAAGTTTACAATATTTTTCTGTCTTTTACTGCCCCCTGCACACAAGAAATAAATGGCTTAGGACAGATCTAATGTGTGACAGATCTTGTGTTGTAAAAGACAGTAATAAATCATAAATTAAATGGAAACACAAAGCTTTTTTTTTCTCAGAGATTCAGAAATGTTCTCTGAAGCTGATTATCTTACTATTAAATCTCAGGTATTGAAAACTGGAATAAAATTATATCACACTTTTAACTCCATCCTGCTCTGCCAGTCCCCCTTCTCTCTGTAGAAAGATGTAATGCCACAGTAGGCTGAACCACAGAACTGTACATCACATGTGTATGTGGTGTTCCTGTGAAACCCTGGCCTTGCTATGCCCAACGTAGTGCATACATTGTCCTACATGCTCAGTATTTTGGCCTTTTGTTGTTGCTGTTGTCCTTCTCTTTTTTTTTTTTTTTTTTTTGAGGGGAGAGGATTGGGGTTTTTGGCCTTTCTTCAGATTTCTTTTCCCTTTTTTTTTTTTCCCAAGTTAAGGAGGTGGATTCTGTTTATAAGGGTTGTGGCTTTCTCTGTTAAAGTAGGGTGCAGATGTGTTTTTTTCTTCTGCTTTCCAAATGCTGCTTTTAGTTCCAGAATTGGATGATCATAGAATATTTTATAAAACCAATCATACAAACTGGTGTCTATATTTAGTTACTTAATGACCTGTTTATTTCTTAAAAGAAAATGGATCCCTTTTCCATGTTTTCAGTGTTCATTACCTTTGAGAAGATAATTATTTAGCAGATGCCTGAGATAACTGTAAATATGAATGTAACAGTTATGTATATGGATATCTCCATTACATCTGTGGAATTCATTGGCTTTATTCTATCTTGTTATAGATTTAGCTTATTTGCACACCTTGCAGATTTAGATTTGCTGCCAGGAGCTTGCCAGCTCTTTCACCTTGCTCTTAATGTTTTTGTTCCAAATGGTGAAAGACTCTATTTAGTCTTCCCATTAAGCAGATGGTTTATTATGCCATGTTATTTTTCTTCAGCAATAATCTGTTGATTCCCTAGCATTGTGAGGTTCGCAGATGCTGTCACACCTATCATAATGTCTGACTAAGTTGTCTGATTTTTTCTTCCCCTCACCTATTTGCAGTAATCTTTGTCCAAGAACGCGTCTCTAGCGTAGCATTTTCTACATGATACTCAGAAGCTGCAGTGGCCTGGTGTTTTGAAATCATAAATGTGTGTTTTCCTTTTTCTGTATCAACTCAAGATTTGCTAACTTCTAAGAGGAAAGGTACGTTAGCAAAGGTGGCAAGCAGACAGTGGTTTGACTTGAAATTTTTCCTCTGTACCAAAGGGCTCCCATCTTTCTAGGCAATAGTCAGTCTTCATTTTCCCCAAGCCACTTTTGGCTGTTTCTAGTGCTCCACAAATGTCTTCCTCCTAATTTGCAGACTAAATCAGATTTGAAAATGAAGCATTTTGTTTGACTACCAGCTCAGGGGACGTTTACTTCCAATTGCCAATCTCAAGCTCCTGGTCTTGTTTTTCTAGTCATTTTACCTCTGTTACTGGGAAGCAAGACTGCCCTGGTTGGAAGAACCAGTTAGAAGAATCAGTCGGATGATACCAATTCTCTGAGAACACTGCTAACAAGAGAGACCCTCTTTGTATTGGCCCTTTTTACCCCTAGATTACTCAGTCAGCTCTTCAGGAATTTGCTGAATTCCCAGATTGATACATTTCTAAATTCATACATAAAGCTGCATGGAATTGAAAATAGCATGTAACTTTAATCCTCTATTATAATGAAACAAGGTAAAGGAAAACAGTGTTTTGTGCAATTATATTTACAAAGACAAAGTAACATGCAAATTTTCATCCTGTTAGTTTTGAATGAGGCTGGAACCTGGACAGGGTACTAATAGGAATCAGTGCAAGGCAGCAATTGATTATTGCTCTTGATCTCGTGGCTAATCAAGCTGCCAAGGCAGTGTGTTAGGCCTTCGTTACAGTCCACTGCTTTTCTTCTGAAAACCCATTTCCCAACAGTCATGCCCCTGCAACAAAATACTGCCTTTGAACTAATGAATCCAGCTGCTGTGTTTTAACACATCCTGTTTGCAGAGCAAAACTAGGTGTGAGTTGGAGTTTAGAGCTCAGTTTTTGAGTTTGGATGAGGATTTAAATGTAAAACCTTTAACAAAGAATGCAATTTTCACTAAAAATCTCTTATTAACTCAGTCTTATCTTTAATACCGGTTGCACTGCAAATTTGAAGTTACCCCTCTAAAAAAAGTTTTGTAGAGGGTTTTTTTCCCTGCCTTCATTTCCTTCATTTTAGAATTTTTTTAATAAGTCATTAACCTAGCATTCTGCTGGGGTCTTCTCTGAATCACAGAGTCCCTTTAAAATAAGCAACATCTGTTAATCTTGTAGATTAGCTGTACAGGAGGTTCAGCATCTGTGGATGTTTGCCCCAAGTTTACACATTTTACAGGACAATCCAAGAAAAAACCTAGATTTCTATGCAACACTTTTCAACAACTGTGGACATTTGCCAGGGTATGTTAAGAACAAAATGCAGCTTTTGCTTTGTGAAGAACACAGTATCTGTACTGTACAATTCGATGTACCATACTGTGTATCTGCTGATAACTTGCTGTCGCGCTGATCTTCTCAGAGCAGCTCTCTATTCCAGACTATGTGTGAAGAGCTTGAAGGATAATGGGTGGGACTGTGCTGTCTGCATAGTTGCAGCTTCTGGCACACAATGCAGATGCAATCCTTTTCTTACAGTACAAAAGATTTTAATCTAAAATCACATCCAGTCCCTGAACAGCTTATCTGCACCAGTGCATTATTCCTGGTACGTGATTCTAGCTAGGTAATACCTGGGGAATGATCTGATTTTCAAGTTTCCCCCAAAGTGAACTTTTATGATTGTAAAAGCTCAGCTCTATGTCTTGAAACTGTGATTGTCTTGACTTTCTCTTGTTCCTATTTCCCATTCATGCACTTTTTCCTGGTTGGCAATATAAGATCACCTTCTCCTGGCTTAAATCCATTATGATGTCCCCAAGTGTTCTCCTTGTCTTACCCTCCATGAGTGCTGCCTTAGCAGTACTCATACACTTTCCTACATTATATATCCACTCTACAAATGCCATTCTAAAACACCCACTAGTTTTTCACTCTCCTGACCAATCCCTTACTTTCTGCATCTCATCTTCACAATGATGTTCCTGTTGCTTTTAATTTGCACTCATCACACACAATATATGAAATCACTTCCTCACTTGAGTCTTCCCATTTATCCCACCCTTCTGAAAATGAATTCAAAATTTAACTATCTTGTCTTCTAGTTTGGGTTTTGTGATGTATATAATCTACTATTTTAAGTTTTTACAAGGTGGTTATCCAAATGTGCATCATCCACTTTTGGAGGAGGTGAAAGTGAAAAAACTTCAAGTTTCAAGGGAAAGAAAAAAAAAAAAATCCACAGACAGCTTTAGCATCAAACTGCCTGTGAGTAGCATGCTGGAGCTTGCTGTAGGGCAGAGCCCTGGTCATGGCAGTGTCACTGAAGCTGCTTGGTGGTCAGAGGTCACAGATCTCAGTTGCCAGAAGGCTCTTGCTGCTGAGTGTTCTTATGGAAATGCCTACAGAAAGGATTTTTACCAAAGGTTTCTAGCATAGAAAAGGCATTCTGTAGGCATGAAGGACTCTTGTGCAGTCTGCCTAGTAGAACTTTAGGGTTTTTTAAGTGAAAATTTTCTTTGTAAGAATAAACAGGAAGAAGTCTAGTACTTTTCTCAGCAAGTGCTATACCATCAAAGAATGGTTATTTCCAGATCTGAGATAATTACTGTGAATGCATATACAATAAGGTCCCTTTCACGTCTAGATACCTATGTACATGCACATATGCATGCAATATAAAAATAACATTTTGAGGAGCATACTTGTGTTCCCATGTGTAGGACTCCTGCAGTTTGTCAGCTTGTTCTCATGCTTGCATCTGGAATGTGCTGTTTCAATGCCACCCTACTGGGATAATTCCCTATTTGCAGTACTTAACATCAAAGATTATATTCATTTTTCAGTTGGCACTCTTTTTGGTGTTTGTTGAGTAATAATAATAAATAAATAACTGAACATAGAATAGTGAGGGGAGAGAAAGTGCTTGTTGTTAGTGGAACAAAAAAGTTATATGAGAATTGTTAATGATCTTACCCTCAGGAGTACAAAACTGATGTAACTTTAGCTGCTTGACTATATCATTGTCAGTGTTCATCCCATGAAATGTATCAGATCATAGGTGACATCCCCATCTGTAGAGCCTTTTTGTGTGATGGATCTTCTCCTTTGTGTCTTTGTCAGCTGCTAGTACGGTTGTCTGCCTCCCTGTATGTTACAGGAGTGCACACACATTCCTCTGTGTGAACATCCATCTTAGAACATGAAAAGAAAACCTAAACAGAAAAGAGAAAAATAAGGAGAAACCTTCATTTATATAATGCAGTACAAATCACCATGTCAGTGACTGACTTGTTTGTCGATAGCATTAGGTGGGATATTAAAGGAAAAACAATTTAATACAAATAAAGAGAACTACAGCAAAATTTAGAGTATTATATTCAGTCAGTGAAACTAATTCATATGTAGCATGGTGGTCTGTGTGGAGAGTATTAGTGGAGAGCATTAACGGCTTCTATCATCACATCTCTCATTTGAGTTGTTAAGATGACATATTAAGTTGTAGCTGTACATACGGCTGGGATTGAAGTATGGAGTAGCAATTCAAGAGGTCTTCCATAGATATGAAATGAAGAAGAATTGCTAGAGACTCCTGTTTCAATTGTCAAACAATTGTGGCTTTCTATTTTTTTTTTTCACTTCTTTCTGCTGGTTAGTATGTATTTTTGTGGGGTCACATGTCCTGCATTTGTCCCGTGTACCTGAAAGGAAATCCTAGTGCAGAAAACTTTGCTGCAAGGGGTTCCTGTTTAAGGTCTGCATTACAGGATTAATTACTTAGTTGAGACAAAATTCTACCTGCTTGTGGGAAATTCTTTGTCTTCAGAATTTTCCTTGAATATTACTGTCTTTATTTCTTCTTGGAGGGCACTTCCTTATTCCATTAAAGTGAAGGTAAGAAAGTCTGTGGATGTGAGTCCTAGCATTTGAGCATATAGTCATCAACAGGTGTTAAGACAAGACTGAGCATATTTTTTTTCTGCAAAATACAAATGTGTCTATATCCATAGTGCTTATTACTGGCTACTAAGAAGGGCCTTGATTGAAGACCTTCAGATGTGACAGGTAGGATACATGAATAAACTCCTTCCTCATAATGTCTATATTGTCAAAAGCCAGGCAATATCCTAACCTGATATGCTTTTGGAAACCTGATAAAATTTTTTAATTATTAGAAGTTTTCATATGCTTTTGCCTTCAAAGTGTAAGCAATGTTGGCAAAAAACTGTGGCCCAGAAAGTTTCTCCTCTGTGCAACTTCGATGGAGCATCATGAAATCACTGGAGCTTTATGAGACTGTTTCTTGCGAGACTTTTAAAAGGATTGGGAAGTGCAAAGAAAGATTTCATCAGAAAGTGTCTCTAGTCTAGAGATTATTCTTGAAGGCGGCATCAAACAGTTGAATTATCTTTGTTTTGAAATATGAAATTGTTAAATTGCTTTGATCAGTTTTATAACTAATGCCTAAGCATATACTATCTATTTTGCTTTCTGATGCCTTTTTAATTGATCCTAGTCATGAAAGAAATCAGTTGTTCAGGTTTTGTATTTAAAGAGAGAAGTAGCTACTCCTTGTGTGATATGCCTAAGCAAACAGTTTTAAGGAAGAAGTGTACAGAAGAAGGGTAATGGCTTCCTCTTACATTACTTCCAAAAACTAGAAAATTTAGTTTTTACTATTATCTGTAGATTACCAAAGGCAAAAGAGCTGTTGGTGGTGGGGAGCAGTAGTGGCAGCCTCTTCTTAAGATAAAATGTTTGAAGTGGAAACTTTGTGGATATTATGGGAAGTAAGAGAGAAAGTCTTTATCCAGACAAGCTTCTAGTAAAAAAAAATGGTAGTTCAAATGCTGAATACTCCCAGTAACAAGAATACATATTCACTACACTGGTTAATTTTTACCAGGATATGGGAGGAGACACTCAAGCAGTGTGGAAGTCCACTGAGAGCTTTCATGAAAAAAAAAATTAGAAGTACTGATTATGACTAAAGTACCAATGGATCTTCCAAGGCACATAGGTCAAAATGGTCTCTCAAATCTTGCCATTTCTCTTTCCTCTGCTGTCTTTTGCTTATATTATCAATGTACACCACCCATCATGAAGTGGAATGTATATGATTTACATTGGATTTGTTCCTATACTAGTCAGAGGAGAGTAAATGCAGGTAGAAGTTATGCTGAAAGTTCAGAAGTGATCATTTTGATGTAACCTTACCATTAAACAGAGTTCATTTGGAAAGCACGGAGTACTCTGTGTGCACTAATGGAAATTTTTCATTAAAATCCTTCATGTTAAATGATTATTTGCTGAAGGCAAAACCCCAGTCTGTTGGGTTTATCTCATTTTCCCTAAAAATGTTAGAATTTGAAAGTGTGCTCATCCTACCGAGTCCAGCCCCATATATTTCAGCCTAGTCCCAAATAACCTCATGGTGTAATCTTCCAAAATAAACATTACATTGCACAGAAAATGCAGATTTTTAATAATTTCTCCAAAAAAAAACGTGTACTTGTATTCAAGACATTTTCTTTGGATTCAGGATGTTAAAATTACAACTAAAATATATTAAATTAGTATTTCTAATTCTACTGAATGTGAAGAATCTCCACTACACTGACCTTACAGGTTATTGTTTTTAGTGCACAAAACATTTCTTGCTCAGCAGCTTTGTGTTATATAGAAAAGAGCTGTTTCTTTCAGGTTTTCTTATCTGTAGCATTATTGCTGTGTTTTTATGATGTGTTATCAATTGAGCAGTTCTTTCAGCAGGTTCTGAATTTGTACCTTGTTGTCACCCTGCAGAAAACCCTGCAAGTTTTTTATCTTTGCACTCACAACAAGTGTTTGAGAATTTACAGCTTTCTGCCATTGGAACTTTTTCACATCGTTGAGAGTCAGAGCAGCATGGAGCAGAAAAACCACTGGCATTTGTGCAAGTTTTTGCAATCAGCCTTTGCAAAATACAGATTTTTGGGTTTTTTTTTGGAGAGGATAATGTGGCGTTTCAGATGAAAAGCTGAAGAATTTGATATAGGATAGATGCTCCTCTCTTTCACCCTTCCAAAAGGTTGAATCAGTAGATTTATCCATAGATCAAAAAATAATTTGTCAACCTATTTAATTGCTGCTTTCTCTTTTGATAATATGAATTCTTGTAATGCACATTCTGCAATGCAAATATCATCAGCTGTATTTCCAAATAACATATTTCACCATTTCTTATTAATGAGCTTTTTTTGTGCATCAGTATAATTGCTGGTACTGCATGGTAATGCAATACTATTTTCTCTGCTAGAGTTTTGGTTTGTAAATGCGGTTGCCACTGCTCTTGATGTATTATGCGTTTTCCAGGGTAATTTCTTACATAAGTCTATGATTACATTTTTTTAAAAGGAAAAGGAAGGAAGGAAAAAGAAAGGGAAAAAAAAAGACTTCCCAATGTCCCTGTGACTATTATTGACTGTTAGACTTGGGTTTTTTTTCTCTAGAAATAGACAGTGAAGAAAAGTCTATGTGCAATTTAATTTTTTGTTAAGGAAATATTATAGCTCACACACATTGACAATTGAATGGGATGAATCAATTCAGTATGAGAAACTGGAGATAAAGTTCTGAGAAACACCCGAAAAGCTGTTCCAGGTGCCCCATCTCCCTTTGTGGCATTTAAAAAGCATCATTCTAACAGTTTTTAAAGCAAGATTATATAACACCTCTGGCACTAGGCTAAAGTAACCCCAGGTTTTGTTCCCAAGAGTTTCATCCTGCAGTGACAGTTCTGCCTGCTGTGTCTTGAGTGTCACCTCTGAGCTTTGGTGTGTTTGAGGTTTCTTTGAGCTGGCTTTCCTCCTGGTGTAGCTGCATCCAGCTTTGCCCACAAGAGCAGTTTGCCATGCGAAGGCAGAGTCCCTCTTGCTCCCACTGTGTGTACACAGCTGAGTAGAACCAGCCTGTGGTGTGAAGTTCATTGCCTGTTCGACAGGGTTCCCTAGCACAGCAAACCAAATCCTTTTATAAAAAAAAGGGAAAAACCCTAGATTTTGGTTACTAATTGTGGCAAATTAAATGTCATCTGAAATAAAATGAGTCTTACTGTTCTTAACCCATCAGTTTAAAAACTGTTTGTTCCAGTGAGATTATTTACTGCTATAAGCATGCACTATAGTTTATCTGGTTTTAGTATAGCTTCCCTTGGAGGCAAGGAACTGGAAAGGAGGAAAGAAAAATAAAACAGATAAAAATCAGATCTTGTTGAACACAGAATAGAAATGAGGAAAATCTCAAGCTGGAGCCTACTATTCTGTTTGCACAAAATAAAACCTGACTGAATATGTGTTCTCGTTGAATTAAATAACACTCATTATAACAGGAAAGAAGTTAAAAATTCCTACAAAAAGGATTTTTACATAAGGAAGAATAAGTATAATAAAAGAGTTATTGATTTGTGAATGATGTCAAACCATAAAAGCCCATTCAGATGATGATGGGTAAAAACCAAAATAAGTGAAGACAGCTTTGAATATAATAATTTAGAATTTATTTAGGGCCATGAATAATAAGTCACATTAGTAGTAATTCATGTCTGTGCTGTTATGGGTCACTAAAAATGTCTTATCTTTTTATGTATTTATCTTCAGTAAGAAATATGTGTTAATATGCCACATATGTAAGTGATAAAAATGTAAAATTTGAAAGGGGAAGGTTTGACTATTCTCGAATAGACATTTATGATAGAACAGCTGGATTTGATTCATTATTCCATGATTCTTTAAAAAGCTTTTAGTCTTCAGACCAATGGTAAGGCATAGCTGGCATCTAGTACAAGTCATAGTTCTGTGAGGTGAACAAAATGTGGACAGAAATTTCTCAGGTTTTTCCTCACCTATCATGTGCACTTTATATTTTTTGCCTTATTAATGTTCTTGGTTTAAAGGAGAAGGGGAAGTGTATGAAGTTCAACTTTTATGGCATAGATGGTAGAAAATCACTTTTCTTCTAAAAGAGATCTAGAGTAGTTGCACAAATCAGCCTAGAGGAGATTTTCAGCTGCAGAAAATCCCCGTATGGGTGAGCTCACCCAGCCAGGACAATGCAGATAGGGGCACTCTCCTACTGTTTCAATTAATCATGCTGTGCTAGTTTTGTACTGCAGGGGCTGCAAGCACTACAGATTTGCTTATCAACACTTGCTAAGTCTTTTGTGGCTTTCCTCCACCAACCTCCAGTGGAACAGATGCCAGAAAAGCTGAGAAGAAAAGTCAGTAGTCAAGGAATCACATGCTAAACCAGAAATAAATAAGTAAACAAAAGCAGAAAATGATGGCAGAGTTTTCACTGATTCACTGATTTCACTGATTTCACTATTCAAGCATACAAGGGGTAGTACTGGCGTTCAGCTCCTTCAAGGGAATGATTGCACGTTATGGAGTTAGAATTGGAGAACTTCAGTTATGCAAATCGGGATTCCTCACATGAGGAAAAGTCACATTTTTCCAGACTGGTGAGAAGACAAAAGCTTACCACTAAAATTAAAACCCAGTGAAACTCAAGTCTCTCTTCCCTTCTACCCTTTCCTACTTTCTGAAACTTCCTCCCTTCCCACTTTGATTTTTTTTTCCCTCTCAATGTTCAATATCAACAATACTTCCCCTCCGGCTTTCAAAGGAGTATTTTCTACATTATGCAGATCAAGAAAAAGCAAGTGCCGAGCTCTAGATGCACATTAGATAGTTCTTTCTAAAAATAGGTGGTCTCTATGGCAATATTTCACAGTGCCCTTGAAGGTGAAAATTCAGTTTTGCTAAGCAGAAGTCTTTCAGCAAAAATGACAGATCTCACTTCTATAAGGAGATTGCTATTGTCAAAGCTGTATATTCAAAAAGTCAGAAGTATTTTTTAAAAAGCCAGGAACTAGACACTCTTCCTCTAGAAACTGTTGCATGTTACTGTTTCATTACTTTGATACTATTTTTGTCTCCTTTTGTTCAGCTCTACAATATTTCATAGTTTGATTTTCTCAATTTGATGACCAAGACCTTTATGAACTGTCTAATTTATTATAGAAATTAAACACTCAACTCTCCTTATCACTTCAAGAATTGTGTTTGTAGAAGGTGCCTGAATATTGACTATATTTGACTAATATTGCTCTGTAGTCTAGCTTTCATTAAAGTTTGGCATTAAAGCAGGACCCCTGCTTTCAGCAAATGACATTACAAGGATAAAGTAAAACATTTGTTCGGCTCAATTCTTAAATTGTGGGAATTGCTAAGATTAGTAATAGTGGAATTTTAAATTACACTTCTGTCTCCTGGAGTTTTGTAGCCAGTAGTTTGGTATTTGTGTGCATTAAACACCAAAGTGACACATCCATGGGCAGATCCATGCACATGGATTCTGTTGTAGATCGCATACAGGCAATAAACAAGAGATTTTATATCACCTTATCAATTGTTTATCTCTTTGTGTTTTTCATTAGAAGACACTAAGAGAGCTGTGAAATAAAAAGGAACTGGAGAGGGCAATAAAGAAACCATCAAGTTTGGTTATGTACTGATTTTCAGTGTGCAGTACATATCTGCATATAGGCAGGACACATGTAAAGTTATAATGTTAGTGAATTCTGGGATGCTTTCCTAATAGTAAACATGGAGTTTGAAGCTTTGAGAAAGCCCTGAGAGTCACACATAAGATTTTCAGTGTCATGTCACATCACTACCTAGTGTATCAGACCCTCATAACATCACCAATCATCTGTATTTGCATATGGTCCTGCTGTACTGGAATTAAGTTAGCAAAAGTGCCTTAAGAATCTGTCATTATTTAATAAAACTTCTTGGGAATGTGCTATTGAAGTGAATGTGAAGCACCATAGAATCATATAAAAACTAATATAGAAATACACAAATGTGACACATGAATGTGAATTATTTTTATAACATTTGTGTTCATTTTGGCTTTATTTTCCATGAGCATTAGATGCTTAGGTGTTGTGATGGGACTTATCATGATAATATTAGAACCTGCAATGATAATTTGCAGTGCTGCTCCTGTAATTTCTTTGTCTTCAAAACAGAATTGAAAATAATCTATAACGTGACTCAATTTAGCAAGTTTTTTTTTTTGGGTTTGTTGGTTTTTTTTGGTTTTTTTTTTTTTTTTTTTTTTTTTTTTGGTAGAGGATCAGAAAATCCCTCTTGGAATGTGAAGCTGCCAGAGAAACATGATAATTATTTTATCTGTTACTGAGAATGCCATTGCTTGATTTTCCTGGTCTAGGCTAAAAAACAAAGAGACTTTTTAATGAATTTTACTTATGTTCCCTTTCCCATGTCACATGTTTGAAACATGTTCTGAATATTAGTATTGACAGAATGCTTTGTAGATATTTATTTTAAAAACACATAAGAGAGCAGTGAGAGGGAATTTATTTACTTTTTGTATGTATATTTCATCTCTTCCCTGAAGCATTTCATATCCCAAGAGCATTTTCCTCTCCATTATGAATCATTTTCATATCCACTGAACATTGAAACTGCTTTTCAGATTAATAATAAAAATACATTTTTAAGACAACAAAACTGGAAAACAAAATCCTGTGCACAGTACTTACGTTGCTGCAAGACTTTCTTTCTTCTATTACTATGAGGAAAAACTCCACCAAGTCAGGAATAGAAGGCTTATGAAAAGCTTATTTGTTCTTTTGTTATTCACACTGATAAAGCAACCGTGAGGTTTGAAGTGCTGCTATCCTAAAAGATATTTGTTTGTTGAGGTGCTAAAATACTCTTCAGGTTGTATTGAATGGCTCTGGTAATAAATCTGAAGGTAACATACATCAGTGAAATACAGTTTGAAAATACCTCTGAAGGAATTATTTCATGCTAATAGTTTGCTAACTTCTCTAATTTCAAGGAGTATATGAGCCAGTTTCTTCTCTGAATGTTATTGTTGTGTCCAAGTTAAAGAAATAGAATTTAGAGACACACCCAAAAATTACATCTTGTTATTCATTACAAGTGCTCAACCTGTCCAGTTGATCAGCTTTCGGCATATTTTTGTGAACCATGTAAACAGCAAAGCTATGCTAAGCACATTACTCAATGGCTTCATGAACAAACATAGAGATGGAAAAAAGTTCTGTTGAATCTTATTTCTTAATGTACACATTAGGTGCCTCCCTCCCTCCCTTTCTTCTTTTTCATATTCCTCCCTTCTACCCTTTCTCTCTTCCCTCCCTCAAGGTTATTGAAGTTTGTATCACAGACCATATATGTGGGTTTTCCCCTCATCCTCTCTCTGCCCAGCATTTTCTGCCTTTTCCCAAACACACTTTGCCCCAGGCACTGCCATTCTGACTGAGGGGCTCAGCTGTGCCCTGTGGTGTGTTGGTTGGAGCTTCACTGCCTTCTCCTTTACTTCCCCCCGCCCAGGGAAGTTTCACTTTATTATTAATCTGAAAATAAAGTCAGGTCAAGCCCTGCAGGCAGGGGTCCAATAAGCCCTTTGCAGTTCACAGTGGTGTAGCCTTTTTAGCTAGAATAAAATTTGTGGCATGGTGAAAAGCACAAAACCTGGGGATTGCTGAGTCACAGACAAATTCCCCTCATTAAATTCCAGAATGCAGTGTAATCTTTACTGTTATTTTGCTAGTAATGCATTATTATAAGACTGAAGATGGAGAATAGTGTGCATTATATAAAGTGACCGTTTTATTACACATCATAAGATAACTGGGGCTTCTGTTCCTTTTTGTGAATTGTTCTGAGCAAGATCATTACAGAATATTGATCTGTCGTAAGAATTACAATGTTTCCCGTTACTATCTGACAGTGCAAAATTAAGAAAATAGCAAAATAAATTCCTGTAGTTTATAATTTGTCTTGTTGTTCCTTTGAAAACACAGAGGTTGTGTTTCCATCCTTCCCCTGGCAAATGTGAACTACAGTGTTAAAGTGGAAATTTGAATGTTGCTTTTCACAGAGCTCTGTGAGCTCTAAGTTGTGAGTTTTAAACAAGTTTGGATCCAGATCTGATTTTGGCTCCCACAAGATGATAGGTTTGCATCTTTACTGTTAAAACAGAGTAAAATTGTATACAAACTCTGTCATTAGATTCCATCTTGTTTTCTTTTGAGGACTGTTGATTGTGCTACTGTACAGTCAACAGTGTGCCTTATCAACACAGTGAGACACTTTGTGTGCTTGCTGAGAAAGAAATGGGCTGAAAATATTCTGTGGTGGTTTCAGAAACAAATCTTAAAGTATCATCTGCAATTCAGTGTATAGTATAAGGCTAACTAAATTAGTACTTCATAAAGCAATTTAATGACATTTTAATTATATCTCAAAAATATGTCATATGGTTTTGCAGTTTGTCATGGGAGTGCTACCACATTTATTAGTCTGCATTTTTTCCTTCTTCCAATTTTTTGTCATTATTGCCAGCATTTTGTAGTCTGAGAAGTTTCAGAGTAAAATTTCTTACATTAAATCACTTGACAGTTTTAATGCTAATAAATTTTACCTCTTCAAGAGGGAAAAGAGTGAATTTGGATTCTTGTCTGTAAGAGAGCGTGTTGAACACAGGGATCGGGTCATAAACCACAGCAATCCAAATAACTCCCCATCCCATGTAATGTGGGTGACAAAGAATCTCAGTGGCTAAGATTGGCATTATTCAGACATTGCATAATTGCATTACTAGGACAGACAAGCAGCTCTTTTCAGCTTTAACAGAACCTCTGAGGTAGATAGGTGTCCCTTCCTTGACAGCACAAACAAGAGTTTTAGCATCTGAGATATCTAGACGTATCTAATTTTAAAGACATAATGATATCCCAACTCCTCCGCATTGCATCCCAAAGATTGAATGTGTTCTTCATGAAACTGTTTTTCTGTATAAAACTTGGTGAACTGAGTGCTGTGTGTGGTAAAACTAGAGAACTGTGCCTATTTTCAGTGAACTGACAATCCCAAATTTATATTGAAAGTACAAAAGATTATTTTCTTCTAAGTTATATACAGTCATTTTCCTATTATGAAGGAGAAGGAAAAAACAAAGACCACAGAATTAGAACAACCCACTGATGTTCTCACTCAAAGAGCAGTGAAATAAAATGAAGTTTTTGCCATTTGTTTCAGTGAGGACTGAATTAGCTTGATTCTGAGGAAGCAGCTTCAGGAATAAAGTTAATGAAAATGAAATGGCTTTCTGTTAAGGAATAATTTGCTTCCTTTTTCTTTATCAAAACAGCAGGGTAAAAAATCGTGGAATACCCTCTTTGCTTAAGTACTCCCTAGCATCTAGTTTTCAGACTGAATTTAAATATTACACCATTACATTTTATTGTGACTTTTCAGAAAACTAAATACCATGTTCTATCTTTCAAAAAAGGTCAGACTTAACTGAAATTGCAAAAGGTCCTGTATATTTCCTCCAGACATTTTTTAAGGATTAGTGCAAAACTTCAACAAAGCTCAAACCTCAATCATTAGGCAAATCTTTTGAGATTTTTCTCCTTTCCTGTAATTAGTTTTACTGCTGTTCTGCTGCATGATAATGGTACATTTTGGCCAGACTACTGGAGTTAATTTGAGTGGAGGAATGATGTTTTGGTTATTTCCATTTAAGCACTCAATCTTACTTAGGATATATCACTCATGACCAGAGTAGCATTATGAGCTTCTCTTTTAAAATGTCTACTATATTAATATAATATTAGGGATATTTCTTTCCAACAGCATACTAATGTGCTACCTCTGCACACTAAAACATACAGAAGTAAATTCCAATTTTTAAGGGCCGATTTTGGAGCTTGCTAAAGTTAGTGGGTTGATTTGTAATTTCTTACAACTCTTTTTCTTGGTAAGAAACACGTAGTTATATCATTTAAGGGCTGAACTGAAGCTCTTAAAAATGTTATAGAAGTGCACCTGGGAATATAAATTAGATTCTTTCTACATAATTTTTAAAGTTAATATATATGATGTAGTTAGCAATCCTGGGCAGGTAGGTCAGAAGTTACCCTTTTCAGACAGGAAAGCAATCCTGAATGGGTGAGGTGACAGTAAAAGTAGCAGTGAATTTATATTAATCATTAAAAGAAAGACGGGGAAGAAAATAAAAAAATACAAAGAAAAAAAATTAAAAAGTGGAAAAATAAGATGAGTATAAAGAAGACCAGAAATTTGAGGTAGGATTAAAGACGTTTTCAACAGATATGTTCAGACCACTGAGGGAGGTATACACTGGCTTCAAGCAAGGTTTTTAGAAAACTCATCGCCTAAACTTGTGGCATTAAAATAAATCTGTTGGATTGTTTACAAAACACTATGTGCAATGGATGGAAGGATATATGCAGGGAATGCATGCACCTTATACAATTGTTCTTGGCCTCAGGAAAGGTTTCCACTACCTTTTGAGCAGAATTCAGAGACTTGACATAAAAACAAGGAGCAAAGGATTCCTGTATTGCAGCAAATTCTCTATTGCAGTGCCTGAGCTTCCATTATAATGGAGGAAGTGGGAGGTAAAGGTGGATTTCCCCTTTACATCCTTGTTCTAAAAGCTCAAAAACTAGGGTTGTGTCCTTAATGGTCTTAAAAATATACTTAAAATACGTCCTTAAAATATACTCTGACAGCAATAGCTGCCTCTAAAATCTGATCATGCACATTTCACTGTATACATAACAAAGAAGAAAACTAGATAACTTCTCAGTTATCTAGTATGCCATCTGTAAATCCAGGGACAGAAGGTTCTCACTTGATACTTCTGGGAGTTAGTATCTCTCAAAATTGCAGTTACTAAGATATGGGGGGGGGGGGGGGGGGGGGAGGGAACAACGACACCAAACAACCAAACAAAAGATCCTTTTAAGTGTGCTCCTTAGAGCCCCAAACCTTCAGTAAGAGTCATGTTGGTGTATGCTCAGATCCAGTGAGCAAGTGCTCTTTGTAAGCAGCTGGCACAACTGCACCCAAAAGACTTAAATCGTAGCGAAGTTCTATTTTCAGCAGCAAAATGTTCTGGAGACCTTACAAGGGCTCTGTATAAAACAGAATTTCACCTGAAAGCCACAGCTGCCATTTGTCTTCTGTACAGCTTTATATCACCTTCTGCAGTCGTTTGTCTAAATTCAGGATCTCCTCCCAGAAATCTGTAAAGAAAAGAAAGGTTTAATTAAGAAAAATGCTTTGTCTGGATCATTACATCACTTGGTTATGAGCAATGTGCATAAGCAAAAGCCCTATTACCTTCACTCTCAATATAGAAATATCACAGTAATTCAATGTTGCAAAATTTTTGGAAACACCTTTTTCAATATATGTAACCGGGCATAGAAGTGATTCTGATTTATTTATCCTATATTGAATAGTGTGTTTGAGAATAGCAGTAATGATGATAAATAACAATCTGATAAAGAGTCTCTCACATTTTAAAAATAAGCAAATGCCTGCCAGACCAGAACAGATGGACTTTGGGTGTTGCAGGATAAGAGTGCATTGAGAATTTCATTATCTCTTCTGTAAGGACAAACTCTGAACCTTGTATTTGCTCTGTGTAGAAGCAGGTACCTTTTACAAGCAGTGAAGGTGTAAGAACCATGTGTTCTGGACTGGAATCCAGAATGCCTGAGTCAGTCCTAGGGTTGAAAGATTCTTGTGTGAAATGAGAAAATCCTTCTCTCTGTCATGTACCTATTAACTGATATTTCATCCTTTTTTCCCTTGACTGTAATCAGAATAATTGTATTGATACTTGTGAAGTGATTATGTAGTGGAGGACAGTATCTGTATGAGTGAACATGTTAAAATGAGGGAAGTGTAAATGAAAAGGAAGTATTTAAGCTGAACTTCTGAAAGATGAAAAACTCAAGAACTTTAGACCTGGCGTCATTCTTCAACTGGCACATCCATAATGTTTTACATCCTCCTATGACCAGTAGGATTTCACACCAGCATTTACTGAATCATTTTATCTCCCAAATTTAGTAATAAAATTTGTCTTTACAGCTTCTTTTTAAAACCTGGAAAATATACATACATTACACTTTTGCAGATAAATTTTTAAAAATGTCATCCTACAGAACAATATATTATGTCTGGTTTTAAACAAATCTGATCTCAGTGGAAGTCAATTGACAGCTAGTGCTTTAGGATGATGTAGAGTCCATTCAAATCCCATGTAAATTTGTTTATTCCCATACAATTTTTATTAATAATTTTCATCCTGTAAAGAATTATGAAAGGGTCAGTATATATTTTAGGTTTTGATTTGGGTTTTTTCATCATTTACTTGAAGACATGACATTTACCATGATGATGGCTTTAATTTAATGGCCTAATAGGAACTGAGATATTTGGATGTTTATGGCTTTTTCCTACTGAAACAGTGAATATGAAGTTCCTGAACAGCACAGTCATGTTAGATGGTACCCTTGGGAAATACCAGATTTGGTGACTCCCACTGATGTCACACAGAGAAAAGTTCAGGCATTCTTAGTAGAGTATGCTAATAATGGGTGAATTCTTGTTCTTACAAAGTATCAGGGGAAGACAAGGAAATGAGGTATAAGAATGAAATAATTTAGAGAAAGTTCAGCCAGTACTTGCAGCTGCTTCCATGCCTAGACAAACCAGAACCAGGAACAAGTCTCAGATAGGAATATGGCAGATCCAGTAGCCGTGAAGGCTGGATGGAGGTGGCAGGGACATAGGACTTGGAGTAGGAAGGTTGTAGTTATGAACAGGGAAAACTGCAGATGGCTGGGACATCCCAGCACTGCAGGTAGCTGGGATCCTGTATAATGCCCTGTGTCTATAGGAATCTTCCCTTCAGGTGCAAATGCCACTGGTGCATCACAGCACAAGAGAAGCAGAAGTGCTCTGCATCTGGCAGCAGAGTTCAGGCAGGGGAGGAGATGGATTTCCACCAAACTTTCTTGCATAACCTTCTTTCACTTTCCACATCACTGGCCTCTATTAAAAAAAAAATAAAATTTCGGTCTCCCTCTTTCTCTTCAGCTGATTGTTCTGGCTTCTTTTCTTGTGTGACTAAAAAGCATCTGATCAGTGAACTGTTTTGGTTGAAAAATAACTTTCCACATAGAGAGAGGCTGGAAAGATGTAGTTTTCATCCACACCAGCTTCCTTATTTAATTCACTGCATAGCCACTCAAATGCTGACACTGGCACAAGGGAATTAGCAGGGATGGCTGCAGAAAGTTAAACACTAAAGGTACAAAGCTTAATGCAGCAGGGTGAGTTTTGCACACAGAGTGTTCTGCCCCATATTGGCTAGCACAGCAGTGACTGGTTTAGTTGCTATAATTTTAAAAGGTGTGGTTCCCAAGAGAAATATCCTGTAGAGAACCCCAAGTCCCCAGAGCAGAATTTTAAATAATGCTGTGTGGATGCTATGCCCTGCTTGAGGCGATTCCCTACTTGGTAGATGTCCTGTTACAGCCTCATGTTTGAGAACAAAGCAATAACTACCACTGTTAAACACAGCAAGTACAGCCTGAACAGAGACACAGCTGCTAAATATGGGGCATTTCTGAAACAGGCTTTGGAATGCACTGCATCTGTCAAAATACACACACCAAACTTGGCAAGATAGGGACATTAAGGGCTTTTTTTAATACCTCATTCTTATAAATTATTTCATTCTCATACCTCATTTCCTCGTCTTCCCCTGATAATTTGTAAGAACCAGGATTCACCTCTGATTAGCATACAGTACTAAGAATGCCTAGTTAAAGACTTTGCTGACACAGTACAAATGAGAAGCTGCATATATTTTTCTTTAATGTGTCTTTTTCAGATCAAGCATTTTGCGTGCTAAAAAGTCAAGCTGTTGTTGTTTTCCTCTAGTAATAACCATAAATGTTAAGAATAAAGTGAAAATAGCTTAGCAAATTACCATATATTTCTTTCCCAGGAGAATGAAACAACATATAATAGGTGTTGTTTATGGCACTGTAGACTAGTTAGATTTAGTGTGCTTTTTATTTCACATCTACACTGGCTATACATATATATATATAATATAATATTTCACATATACACTGGTCAAATCCAGACAGTACATCATTTCAGCATTTCTAGCAACATTATAGAAAATATTACCTGTGCAATGTGACCTGACCTGTTCTTACACTTCTTGTGGGTAGGAAATTCATCAATTTTTTGCTAGGGTAAAGGATTTTTTTCCTTTCTGCATTTTGGTATCTGTGTGAGTTTTTTCCTTCTCTGCATTCATGAGATTTGTTCTAGGCAACATTGTTTGAACACTATTTAATATTAAAAGCTCGAAGGAGGAAGTAAAGTATTTTTATTAAGCAGAATCTTAAATAACAATCAATATTTTTTCTGTGTAAATATCTACTAAACCTAGAGAGGGAATTTTGAACTATAGGTATAATTTTTTTTTCTTCATCTTAACATACAAGTCTGCTTGATCTTATTTTAAGGTGATTGTTACCGGGTTAAAAAAAAAAAAAAAAAAAGAAAAGAAAAAGAAAATATTATATGTCCTTATTAGAGGTTTTGGGAGCATGTGTTTTAATATTAATGAAAACTTATAGTTGGTCATTTTGGTTATAGATTCTCATAAGGGTTTGTTGTTGAACTTACAGCATAAATTTAGATAAATCCACCATTATGATTTCAAAGCAATGGTGCTCTTATCTCAAAATCAAATTTGTTGAATGCAGACTATTTTTCAAATAAATAATTTCTGAAGCAAAGGGAGAGTCTACGTTTCTGCTATTTAGAAGCAGTTTCATTTTTGCATTGGCATAGGATGTATTTTTCTTCACCTTTAAAGATTTGTATTCACATACACCTTCGGCATTGCTCTTCAGGTACTAAAAAGAATGTTTTAAAAGCACTTTAAAAGTGTTTTACTTTCTCCACAGCAGCTGCTTATTACTTGCTGTCCTATATGCTTTTCTGAATTTAAAGGAAACAGTTTGAAAAGGTAAGATCCCCGTTTCAATTCAAACCCATTTTGCAAAGGAGTCAGTCTGAGGGTTTTTTGGCAACCCAATTTACTCCATAGATCACTGCATCTCATGGAAGGATTTCAAGTGTCTGTGTCTTTCCCATATTTCAAGAGCAGATAGTTCATGGAAGGGGAATCACGGTGTCATGTCCCTGGTCAAGCTTGCAGAAGGAGCATGACTCCAGCTTTGATAGTCTGCTCCTCTTCTGGCAGGGCTGTTCAAATTCTTTGGAGCTCAAGGCAGGAGCAGCTCTCTGCACTGGAGCCTGGCACTCAGGCACATTCAACATTTTCTGTTGTCATTACTCGACATATTGTCACTGTGACTGTTGGACAGATTGATTTTTGGCATAGAAACAACTGCAAGCTGGAAGTTCTTCTTTCTTGTAGCTGTGCCTTCAGAGAAATGAGGAAATAGAAAAAGAGAAGGGCAAGGAAGAGAAAGATCAAACAGAGATGCTTCTTGGACCCGAGTTTTCCCAAAGCAGCAATGTACAGTGCATTAAGGGGTAACTGATAGGGGTAGCTGGGCTGGGTTGGAGGTTTGTGATAATCAGGCTTGGTGTAGAGCTTCTGCATTTCATTTCCTTCCCTAGCACTATGCAGGCAGATGTCAGCATGGCAGTTTGTCTGCTGAGAAGTGTGTAAGTATTCCTCTCTCCATGAAGAGCCAGGAGTCAGCTGTTAACCTGTTTGGCCAGAGGTGAGCTGTTGAGCCTGCTCTGACAGGGTGCCTGGGAGCTGTTGATTGCACGTGGCAGGTACCAGTGGGTGGGTGTCCTACTGCTTGCCAAACTTCCTGAGGTTACTCACGGCTCTCTATGCAATTGCTCAGCCAGTTGGAGGGAAATGTAATCTTGGGACTATCCTGGCAGATGTAAAATAGATATATGTTAGGACAAATAGGCTGAGTTGGGTTCCAATGTGCTCCAGTGCCCCAAAACTTGATTCATTAAATTCTGGTTGATAGGAAAATGTTTGCAAATTGCACTTTACAAAATTTCTCCTTGAGATTCCTAAGAAGACACTGGTGCTTTTTCAGCACACCTAGTTGTATAGTCATCAGCATACTTGTTTTTACTCCAGGACACCCTGCTTAATCAATCTCTATTTCCACTGCTGAGAAAGGCTTTTACTTTGGGACCAGAGCAAAGAATTGTCAAACTAGTGCTTAAACATCTTCCACATCACAACAGAGATTGTGTTGAAGAGACCAAAATGTAGGTGACATGCACTAGCTGAATGTCTGGAGACAGCAGAGTGGGTTTATGCCCTGAATTAGAGAGTATTCCCGGTTTCCTGCCAGGTTTACAAAAGTGAGGGGAGTAATTTTCCAGTGGCTGAGAGGCAGAAATCCAGAGGTGAGATAGGCAGCTTGTAAGATATCTGCTCCCAAATAATCATCACCTGTGCATGGTAAGCATAGCCTACAGAGCCTGCTTTGGCTTGGAATATTCTGGGAGTTGTTTGTGTGTGCTTCATAAGTTTTTAGGAGTTGGTGGATGTCAGTCAAATATGAGACTATCTTTTATCAGTCCTCAAGGTGTGTGTTGAGTGTGTGCACTCACAATGTCCTCCTCCATGAATTTCAAACATTGCTCATCTTTTATCTCTCCCTTACAGTTAATTGGAGGAGTCTGGAAATGTTGCCTTAGACAGCTTTGCTGTCTGTGTGCAGTTTTCTTATCCAGCTTGTAGCTTTCCTGAGCCGAAGCACAGTTTTGGCTATATTGACTCAGTTTTTAGCTGTATTGGCCAAATTTTTATCCAGTTTAAGTATTGTTGGTACCTCTCAACCAGAAGACAGGCTCGTTGCCTGTGGATTACATTAAACGGAACCTTTGTGGGTAAGCAGCCATTTAAGAATATGCTGTTTTGGCTGGTGAGGGAAAATGAGAATATCTGCAACAGTAATAACACTGCAAAATTGAGGAGTTCATCTTCAAAGGGATTTCAGTTTGCAGCAGAAAATCTGATAGTCAGGTCAGAGATCTCTCCTCTAGAGAGTGCTTTGAGAGCTATTTGTTGCTTGAATGGTTTGACTGCAAACCATGCAGGTCATGCCACTTAAGCTGGTGAAAGGACTCACCCCTTGGAAAAGTTTGTATTCCTTGCTAGATTTAGCTGTAAAGTCTTCTGGTTTTACTTAGGACAAAGCACTATTTCTGAGATTCAGCCCTGGTGAAAGTGGTGAGCAAATAGTCTGTTATTTTTATTCTCAAGTGAAAAACTAACATAATGGGCTGTAAAGAAAAGAAATTGTAAACTTTTACAAAGAAAGGGTATACTGTAACAGGCAGTGCCTTCCTATGTGCTTCATTACAGAAGTTGGAGGTATAATATGAAATATAATCTTGCTAACTTTCCCTAGGCTAGGCACAGGAATAGAGAAGCAGGAACCAACAGAAGTATTCCAGTATTTTTTGCCAATTTTTTAATGTCAGTTCTCCTAGAAGGAAAGGTAAAAATTAAAATTTCAGTGGATGTTTTTGTTTGGTTTTGTTTTCTTTTGTTCATTTTCCCTTGCTAAGTTTGTGTAATATAGTTTTGCTGAAGGAAATAAGGAGCTTTTATGCTGAATTGATTGAAATAACTGCCTTTTTTTTATTTCCCTCATATTTCCAGGAAAGTAAGATAGAAAGGAAAGTTACTTTTCTAAGTAACATGATCTTGGTACTGTAAGTTTGGGGTTTTTTTAAGTTTTGGGTTCTTTCTCATTTGAAGGCTGTACTGGGTTCCTCATGGTCATGCATCCTGTATAATCATTTATGTAAGAGAATAGGGCCTTCAAATCATAGATCTGACTACTTAAATGACCAAAAATGTCTCCAGACTGGCTTAACTCCAAATCCAACCAGCACTTTGTCCAAGAATTGCATATTCCCAAATGTTTTAGACAGTAGTCCATAGTCCACTCTGCTCTGTAGGGACGCTATCTCCTAGCAGCAGTTTTGTCAGCAGCAATATGCATACTTTTTCTTGTTCAAATACTAATGTAGGATTTGTCACCAGAATAGAGCAACATTTCCAGTAAGGACCTGGATAGCATTGTTCTAAAATTATTTTAGTGGATTAAGAAGAAATAAAATGCATTCTCCATAACTTCTGCTCTTCTAAATTATGCTGTAATTCCACCCCCTCTTCTACATTACCTGATTTCACCAAGAGAAATCTATGGCTCCCACTGCAGAGAAGGGCAAACAAGATGATTATAATGGCATTTTCTAGCCTTAAAATACATGAAATACATGAAATAGTTTTACCTTGTTAGAGTTCATTTTCCTGGACACTGAGTAGCATGTCTCATAATGAACACTGTCCTGCACTAGCTGGGTTAAAGAGAGCTGAACTAAATGGATCCTTAGAGAGGTATAGTAAAAATGCTATGAAATATTTTTCTTCTTTTGTGTAAGCCACTAGTATAGGCAAAAAGAGGTTATTTGATGCACTTATCTGATGGGTTATTTTACCTATGTGAAACTTGGTTTGTCTGAAATTACACAGTAAGGGAAATTTTCTATCACCACCAACTATTGACAATTTAGAAATGTTAAGAAGATAAGGTTTGGGATATTTTTAGAACATAATGGATTGATGACAGCCAGCATGGCTTTGCTAAGGGCAAATTGTGCCTGACAAATCTGATGGCCTTCTACAACAGGGTTGCAGGTGGTTTAGGGAAGAGCAAGTGACATAATCTATACACCAAGCTGTGTGGTGTGGCTGCCACGCTACAGGGGAGGGATGGCATCCAGAGGGACCTGGACAGGCTGGAGAGGGGAGCCCACAGGAACCTCAGAAAGTCCAACAAGGCCAAGTGCAAGGTGCATGTGGGTCAGGGCAATCCAAAACACAAACACAGGCTGGGCAGAGAATGGATTGGGAGCTGCCCTGCCCAGAAGGACTGGGGGGTGCTGGTGGATGAGAGGCTGGACATGACCCAGCACTGTGCACTCACAGCCCAGAAAGCCAAACGTGTCCTGGATCATGTCCTGGATCATGTCCTGAATCCAAAGCAGCGTGGGCAGTAGGGGAGGGAAGGAGGGGATTCTGCCCCTCTACTCTGCTCTGGTGAGACCCCACCTGCAGGGCTGCCTCAGCTCTGGGGTCCCCAACATAGGAAGGACATGGACCTCTTGGAGCATATCCAGAGGAGGGCCTCAAAGATGATCAGAGGGTTGGAGCACCTCTGCCATGAAGACAGGCTGAGAGAGTTGGGACTGTTCAGCCTGGAGAAGGGAACATTCTGGGGACACCTTACAGCTCATTCCAGTACTTAAAGGGGAAAAAAGAGGAAGAGTGACTTTTTACACACAGAGATAGTGACAGGGCAAGGGGGGAATGGTTTTAAATTAAAAGAGAAGAGATTTAGACTAGATATTGGGAAGAAGTTCTTTCACAGGGTAGTGAGGCACTGGAACAGATGGCCCAGAGAAGCTGTGGATGGCCCATCACTGGAAGTGTTGAGGACCAGGTTGGATAGGGCTTTGAGCAACCTGGTCTACTGGAAGATGTGTCTGGCTGTGGCAGGGGGGTTGGAACAAGGTGATGTTTAAGGTCCCTTCCAACCCAAATCATTCTATGGTTCTGTGATTACATCATTCAACTGCAAACACTGTTTTGTTAAAGCAACTTCTCTTTCATGTAAATCAGTTGTGTGGAATCCTTTACAACTACTTAGACCTCTTGTCTGGGAGTTCCTTTCCTCTCTCTGACAAGATTTTCTTGCTGTAAATATATTTGATGGTGACAGATAGAGATTAGAGAACAGAATTTATATGGACCAATTCTGTACCAACAAGGCCAAAACATTCTCGGGTCAGTGGTTTAACAGAAAAAGAAAAAAAAAAAAACGGTAGAGATATTCCCTATTCCAAGAGAATACTACTTATTCTTTTGCTATTTCTAAGATTGCCAATGCTTTAAAAAAAATAGGCATGGAATGATTCACTCAGCATAAATTTATAACCATCATAGTAAGATCTTTGAAGAAAATATTTTTAAGGTCAATTTTTCTATTATGAATGAAGTCTCATTCACTGAGTATTGTCCAATGGTGCAAAGTTCATACAGATTTTTTCCTGACTGAATCCTACAGCAGTGAGTCAGTATCTTTCTGGAATAGTAATGCTTTATCCTGTCATAGGAGTCTGTTTCTTCATCTTGTTCAACACATTAAACCGAACAAGTTAAGGCTAGGGATTGACTATAGTTATGTTATCATTTTTTGGTCCAGCCACAAGGAAAGGCTTAATTATAGAAATATACTTTTGGAATTAAAAAAAATCTGGCTACTCTGTGATATTTCATTCCTAAAACAGGTGCCCTCATATACAGATATTAGAGTAAAAAGAATATTTTCCCTTTCCCCTCAAGAAGTATCTTGGTCTCAGTAATCTCATCATACAAATAAAAAGTCAAGTAAATTTAAGGTTAATTAGGATTTCTTTCCTTGTCATCAGGATAAAATTTGCCCTTTGTATTAGTCTGCTGATTTCGCCTTTGCAGACTGTTTATTGACCTGAGGGGCAGTGTCGCTGATTAATAAAACAGTAGCTGATCATCATTTGCCAATGTATGCAATTTCCCCTGCTGTAGTGAGTTATAAGTTCAGCCCTTATGGCTTTCAACAGTAAGGATGCTAATTTATGGAACTCATTTATGAAAATTTAATAGAAGGAATTTTTATTGTTGTTAAATAAGGTAATGAAAAAAGATGAGTGTTGGCTAAGTACAATCCATCTGGGGTTTGTGTGTTCTTTTATGAAAAAGCAAGTAATGCTTACTTCAGAAGGCAGACATTCATTAGAAATCTGATTTGTGGCATTCACTAATTGAAAGCTAGACAAGAAAATCCTGAACTCAAAGATAAATATATATGATTATTTTCTTCACAGAAGATATGATATAAAAAATATACAGAGACACAATTTGAGGCCCTATAATATGCCCAGCTATTAAAGCAAAAGCCTCACATGCCAAAGTATTAGGATTCTTATCCTAAACATAGGGTCTTGAGGAAACACTAAGGGAGTTTGCTCTGAAATTACTAGCATCAGTTATGCCACAGAGCACCTTGACTGCAGACACCTGTGGCTTTTTATATGACTGTAGCTAAAAGCATGGCATAAGTGGCCCTAATTTCTCTTGAGTTGCACAGAATCGGTGAGACCCAGTGTGCTGGGTGAACATGGGGCCTATCCAGTCCCGTGGAATACAGTCTGGTCCAGGGGCAAGTTTCACTTGGGCATCTTATTCTAGACTCTGCTACCTGTAACCAAAGGTGGAACCTGTATATGAAAAGAGCTAAATGAAGAGATTCTCCGCACTGTTGGCTGATACAGCTATGTCTGCCCAAAGAACCTGAGGGTATACAAGATCCGTAAAAAAGATGCTAAAGCATCTGTAGAAGCAGAAGTGTTATGAGAATTGCTGGAGACGGGGGAGGTAGTATTTGCTAAAGACAGGATGTTTTCTAATATTAGGGATTTAACAGATTTTTTAAATGTGTGTAAAAGTTCATTGCATCTACAACAAAAGAAATGTTCATCACCTTTTCTGCTTTGACTTTGTCATCTTGGGTAAGATCTTAGATGTAGACTGAGAAACATAAAATTTGTTATTTAACATAGAATGTCCTGCTGTTTGGTAGTTCTGTCACTGAAAGAGCCACACTATTTAGTAACTTTCTTTTTCATTAGTATTTGTGAGTTATTTAAAATTTTTAACCATAGTGTTTAACAAGGTGTGCTTAGTATCATGTAAATGAATTCTCTAGTATTTTTGAAGAATGTGATTAACAGCTCCAAAGTTCCAGTTGTTTTATTTGGAAAGTGTGATAAACAGCTGTAAAATGCAGAATCTTCTCCTTAGCTTTCCTAATGAGAAAAATCTTCCACTTAACCCTTGAAATGCAGTATTGAGAATGCAGAGCAGTGATTTCCTGTTACTAGAAATTAGTGGGAAATTCTTTGCTGTTTTCTTCCTGCTTTATAAAACAGCACTACGTCTTTTACACCTTGATGTCTTAACTGTGTATTATTACTCAGATAAATAAAATTTGTCAAGGATAATTCCATGTTGTGAGAAGATGAAGATCTTTTTTAAGCACTCAGTCTGTTACTTATCATATTGTATCCTCACTACCATAAAATTCTTTTAGGACTATAGTTAACTTTTATTCCATTTGCCTGTTTGTTTAAATGGCCTTATGGCAAAGAGGCAGCATTTTAGTATCTCATAATTTTTGCTTTCAGTAAGGAAATGGAAGTGTTTAAAAGGCAGAAAGAAAAATGTTTGTGATTTATGTTGACTGCATTCATTTTATAAAGGACAACAATACAGCTGACAAATTGATCAGCAGCTGGTTCTTACCCATAACATGTTGATACAAGTCCATGCCTTATTTTGCCATGCTGGACTTTATTTCTTTCATTTGTCCTGTGTTGCCAGAAGGCAGCATCATATGTACAATAGATGAAGGTCTGGATTGTAAAAGCTACACTCTCAGTCCAGGTGCTACTGAAATCAATAAGAGTGAGTGATTTTTAAGAGACTTGAATGAAGAACAATTACCTGCTGCAGCTAAATTACATTTTGTGTTGAATCATCTCTAGGCTGGAAACTGGTAAGCAGAAAAGTGAGGAGGTGTAGAAATTAAGAAGCTGACATAGTGACAGATGTGGCATATCAAAGCACTGAGTTAACCTGTGTTTTGGTAAATTAGATCTGCACTTTTATAAACTGCCAGAACTGCAAAAGGCATCTGAAGGTGTCAAAAGCATCATGAAGGGCTTCATCCTTCCTATCCTTAAAAGAAATATAGAGCTATAGTACCTTGTTTTGTGTCCGTACTCCTTTATGTTGCTTTATGTTTTAAGAGTTCTGGGCTAGGCTGCAAATTGGGACAGTTCTGCGGCAGGTGCTGCAATCCAGCTGAGACCTCACAAGGACCAAGGAGGCCATGCTGGGCCATGTAGTAAATATTACATTGGAGAACACATTTTACATGCCTTGTGTATCAACAAACACAGAATAATTAAGCAGTAGAAAACATGACGGAATCCAGAAAGTCTTCAGGTTCCTGTCAGAATAATTGCTCTCTATAGTGTGTTTCCATTAACACCTCTGAAAGTGTAAAATCCTTTGGCGTGGTAAAACCATGTTCTTGAGCTACAGCATTGTTTGGTTGTCAGGGTGCAGCAGGTACACTGACGAGAGCGTGTTTTGTTTGGTTTTATTCTCTATGTCTGCTGTCACGATGATGTATTTAAGAAAGTTGCTGTACTTGGAAAAATTACATTATAGGCATCTAAGACTTCCAAATGCCTCTGGGCACAGACATCTTAAAAATCTGCACCCTTTTTGGGGTGTTTTTGTAATTCATGTAGTTTCCTGTCATTTTTTATTAGTACTTAATCACCAGACAGTCAGAAACAATATTAATTTTCAAATGTCCTGCAGCAGTGTTGTCTTGTTGTTAACTCTTGTCATATTTCAGTCATTGGCTTTGAAAATGGAAAGTGATGAATGGCTGCAGTGTTTTGTTCATAATGTCTCATTCTGGAGCTTTCTATAAAAGTAGTACATTTTCATTACTTACCAATGGGTCGTTGAAGGGGCTTGGGTTTTTTCCTTAATATAAGAAAAAGTTATTAGACTTAAAATCACAAAAATAAACCCTCAAAAAATTATGGAAAAAATATTTTAAGAATATTAAGTTCCCATTTTGGTCCAATCCTAATTTATTTAGCGCTAGTGTGGAATGATCAAACCTAAATTATTTTGAACTTTCTCACACGTATGTACCTTAAAAGAGAAGTGATCATGATACAAACTGACTAAAATTGCACAGCCAATCAGATTTTAATACATTTTTTTTTCCTTATTGAGAACTTGACTCAGCAGGAAGGCATGCACTTCTTGTGAGTGTGTTTAATATGATCAGGAAATTCAAATCCAGATGTTTTCTTAAAAGTTAAGACATATTTGAAACAACAAAGGAGGCCTTTTCTTTCTGCTGCATATATTTAAAATGGGCTACTTCTGAAAGAAATTTCAGAACCCCATTTGCATCCTAATTGCAGCCCATTTCCTGAGTCCACAGTTAGGCAGACTATTATAGAGTGGCACTGGGGATTTCTGGGCAGAGAAATTGTTGGTTCTAGCTGAGCTACTGAAAAATAAAAGGGAAAAAGATGAATGGATTTTTTGCTTCAGCAGTCACCAGCTGGCAGTTCAGCTCCTTGGAGCTCCGCCAAGCAGCAGTTTACAGCAGCCCTGCAGCTGCTCTAGGCTGGGCTGGAGCACGACTGGCACCAAGCCACCTTCAGCTTTGGACAAGGACTCAGCCTTGGACTTGGCCAACAGATGCACTGGGATTGTGGCTTTGCTCGCTCATGTCTAATGCTCAGAGAATGCAGTTGGTACCTGAAAGTTCAGTGCTGGGAAATTTGCATTGATTGTGTGCAGGAAGATAAGGAGAAATAGGTTAAAAATAAATGTTTAACTTTGTCCAAAGTCAGTTTGGTTTGGGAGTTTTTTGGTATGGCACATGTGGCTTTTACTTTTGTGTGATATTTTTCTTATTTTGACCAGTTCATAAGGATCCTAAATAATTGTAAAATGGACCAGCAAGTAAATTTGGTTGCACTGCATTCTTTCAAACTAAATTACCTGAATTCATCAAAAGAAAATTCATTTCAATCCTGTACGTTGCAATTTTTATAAAAATGTTATAATCCTACCAAAAAGTAACTTGCATGAAATCAAAGCAGCACTGGACTTCTTATTGACAATATTTTGGAGAGAGAACAGTGTTATTGGGATGAGGAGAGGGGAGAGGATTTCTTGTTGATTCTGACTCCCGTCTGACAATTGTTCTCTCTTTTCCTGATTAGAAGCTCTTCTTCAATCATTTATCATAGATAACAACAGGATTGGGTTTTGGCAGTGTTTCATTAAACTCTCTGCTCATTTGATGTGTAACTATGCATCTGATATAAAGAGTCTGTCTTTCCTTGTTAACCATCTTATTATCTTATGGCTGAGGACAGGGCCAAACCAATTTCTTAAAATTCTGATAGCATATTCTGAATTTCTGTTGGTGTTTTAATGTAGGTAGATTAGCTCTTAATTTGTCACCACCTGGTAATTGTTTAAGTATTCAATAGGAGGGGAATTTCAGCAAGTTACAGTTTCACAGAACTAAGACCTTCCCTAACTACATGCATATTATTAAACATTTACTTGTGTATACACACATATTGTCTCCTCCCATCGGCCAACAACCAGAAGCCAATATTTCATAGACCTACAAACCAAGCATTTGTTTTCTAAGTTGAAAATACTTCATGTGAAATAAAACCTTGATAAGGAAGAGGAAAGAAACACTCCAGTGCTAGATAGTCATAACAGCGTTTCATCAAGTTTAATCAAGTTTCATCAAGTATAGGTGACAATAAACAGCTGAATGTAGATATAATTTTGCATTAAAAAATCATGAAACCATTGTGGACAACTAGATGAACACGAATTAAAAATTTCAAGCTGTTGCCAAATAAAATTACTAACCTCCTGCTGGAGTAATTAATAAGAAACAGATGAAGTAGTCCTTTATAGGATTAATAGTGTTTAATCTGCTTCATAATGGTGGGGGATTACCTTGAGTATTGTACTCCTGAGCCTTCTACTTCAAGAAAAAAATAGTGACATTACTGAAGGGGATCTGTAGGGAAGAGAAGTGTAAATGACTCAGAGTCTAGCAGATGAGTCCTATGAGAAAAAAATCAATGTGCTATTTTTTTTATTCTAGAGCAGAGAGGATTAAAGGGTTGCTTGACAGCATTCTTTGCAGCCATAACCACGTATTCAAGATCAAACAGCAATTCCTTCTTAATTTTCACGAGAGAGAGAGAGAGAGAGAGAGGAATGGTCTTGAAGCCAGAAAGATACAGTTCAGACATTAGGAAGACCTTTTCTAAAAGTAAAAGTAATATAGTGAAAAAATCTTAGAGGAGAAGGCTGTACAGGTTACATCAATGAAGGTCCTTAAACAGATGATTACGGACCATAAATGTCCAGAGGGATAAACTGGAGTTAACCAGAAGTTCAGGATAGACTGGAGGTCCCACCATAAAGTTCCTCTAAGGTTCTATAACAATCTTTAGGTTTTCAAAGATACAGGGTGATATATGGTAACTCCTGAATCATTCCCTTACAATAAATGCTTGGATTTTTGACAGGGCATTAAATTTGACTCTTGCCCCAGTATGAAGATTATATTTACTGGCATGGAAATAAATGATAGATAGATAGATAGATAGATAGATAGATAGATAGATAGATGATAGATTAAAAGTGTTTGAACTTACAGACAGGTCCTCCCAAGAATGATACCCTAGGAATTAAATGGAATTTTATTTCAATACCTGTGTGCTGCAGATGTAAAAACTGAAGTCATGTTTTCCAGAAGTGTTCTGCTCCCATTTATGAGTCTGTGTGCAATCAGCCCTGAATAAAGTGGGAAATAATTATGTTCCAGTCCTAATAATTTTTTTTTAATATCATCTCCGATGCTTAAAATGTACTGCAGTCCTTATACCCAAACCTGCATATGGCTCTGCATGGAATCATGACCATTAGCCTGCACTAAAAAAAGGATTTAAGCTATGGCTCTGCATGGAATCTTGACCATTAGCATGCACTAAAAAAAAAGGATTTAAGCTATGAATACTGACAATATTATTCTTCTGTGTTGCTTAAAATAGAAATGCATGTGAAGTGATACAAATCATTCTGAAACAATATATCTGAGTTTCCTGTGGAATCATGGAAACACCATGAAATATTTTTACCCAAATATTGTTGGAAGGCTTGGTAGTATTTTTTATTCTCTCAGCTTTGTTCTGCAACATCAGAGCCCATATGTCAATGTAAATGTCGAGAAGCTACTCCTGTGCCTTTTCAGAGTTCTGTTGCAGAAAACCTATAAGGAGTCAAATTGGACTTACGTTTCAAATTAACCAGTTGCTTTAACCATTCCCTGGGAAAGGGTACCATTATCTCCTCCCCAGTCAGGTGTTCTAGGGACAGTATGAAGCATCACACCAGGTACGCAGTGAAAGTCTGCAGTGATCTGATTTGCCATACACAGATAAATTACCATCATTTCAACAAAATCAGATGCACACATGCTTGCATAGCATCTGAAGTTGGTAACTTGCTGGAATCCTTCTTACATTGTATTTTTTTCCAGGCAGCTGAAATAAAATATATGCTCTTCTGTAGAATGTATTTGACTTGTAAATACACAACAAAACACCTGGATTCAAGGGACAGTGAAAATTGAACATGTTCTGAGCTTAACCGAGGCATGAAGTTATTTACAAAATATGTTCTTTACATTTTGTAAGGATTTGAGAGTATTAAGTGTTGAACTCTTTGCAATCAAAATTCTCTTTGTTTCATTATGTGAAATGCTTTTGAAAATCTGCTTAGAATTAATGGAAACTTCTTATCCATTTATTACATTCTGGAAAAAAAATCCTCCTTTGATTTAAACTATTTTTTTAAGGAAAATGCCCAAGTCATTACCTGTAGCAAGCATTTTTCAATCCTAGTGCTATTAAATGTGAATAAAGTTTTGGAAGTTTTACCATCAATTGGAATCATCTTTCATTTTAATCTGCCAGACCCATGTGCTGTTCATGTGTAGTGAGGAGTGGTTTATGTACTCCACACCATTTCTCTACTGTGCTCTATTGCTAATACTTTTTGTTTTGTCTTCTTTTGTTTCCCCAGACTACATATCCAATCAGAATGGTGAGCCAAAATCTCAGCACAAAGGACAGAAAGTCAGCACTTACTCCCACCGAGGACCCTTTTAGACACCCACCAGGCAGCCAAACAGCAGCATATGAAAGCAAGAGCTGTCAGCTGTCTAATTTGTGTCTGAGCAGCCTCCTGAAGGAGAAGGAGATCGTGGAAGCCATCAAGCACACCCAAGGCACATACGAAACCCTGGCCTCAGAGGCCACCCAGAACGGTTTGGCTGTCACAGCCCCCAGCACAGCAAAGCCAGCATCCAAGGCCGACAGCTTCCCTGTGTTCTCAGGAGCTCCAAAAGACCAAAGTGCTGTGCCTCGGCAGCACACCACCTTCACAGGGAGACTGGGACAGCCCCCGAGGGGACCCATCTCTTTACACATGTACAGCAGAAAAAACGTTTTCCTCCACCACAATTTACACACGGCAGAGCTACAGACTTTAGGTCAACAAGATGGCTAACAAGGTGCTTATTTTCTTGCCATGGAAGGAGAGTTGATTAAAGAGGGATGTAAGCTCACCTAGAGCTCTGTCTTCAGTTCTCATCTGCTGCTACTTTCATGTAAAAAAAAAAAAAAAAAAAAAAACTTTTTCTGTAGGTTCCATATTTTCCCACCTTGGACTGAGGCAAAAGGATGAACGAGATTGTTAAATAACTGGGCTGATTTGTCGTGCAGAAGTTGCCATGAGTTTAATAAATGGGACCATTTGGCTGGCACTGCTAGTCCAATATTGGCTAAATATATTTTACCCCTCTGTACGTCAGTATAATTCCCTGAAGTTCTGGAAGATGGTCTTAAATAAAACCTGTATGTTTAATAATATTACTGTTAAAGTAGATGTGAGGAATAAATAGATAAGTAACTAGTAAACCCTCTTGAATTTCATAGAGATTAGGGAAATAAGGAGTCAGAAATCTTTAAGGACCTTCTTTTTACACATTTCTTTTTAATACAGTGAAATTTGGTAACTTACAGAGTGTTACCACTTCCTGCTGTATTTGTTTCATGAGTGCCTCATGCTACAAGTGGAGGAAGTGATTGATTTTCCTCTAACAGGTTCATAGAGAGTTGCCAGGTATTTGAGTCAGTAAATTGGGTCCCAGACTGAGGATGTCAGCTTGTTTCCTCAACTTTCTCTTCCCTCTTCACACTTCTATTTAACTACATTTCTCTGAGTGTTTCTGTTCTATGAGGGCATGTCAAGTTGTGGTGATCTTTGTGCTTTACAGGCACTGTAGCACTCATGATGCGATGTGACATTCTGCTGTGTAATTCATCCTATAATTTCATTCCACTTCCCAAACCAAAAATGTGTGAAAGCCTAAAGTAAGAGAAATCATCATATTACCCAGGCCGAACAACCTGCATCAGTCACAATTTCTGTGGGCTGTATCATCTGCACTTAAGGACCTGTTGGTTTACACCAGCTCAGTGGGTTTGTTAGTCTTGACATGTTACAGACAAGTGAGATTAATTTATTGCCTGGTCTCATGGGAGTATGAAATCATCTAACCATGCCAGAGAACTTGGAGACCTGTCAGTTGCAAAAGATCCGGTTTTCCCCTCTCCGAGGCTTGGGGGCTCAGTTATTCCAAACATGTGGCATATGTGAAACATGACACTTGGTCTACAACCTCTCTGATGCAGGGTAATCTGTTTGAGTTGTAATGGCACGTGCAGTTAATAGTTTAAAAATAATTTGGCACATTTAAGTACAATTGAGGCAGATCTGAGTCAAGTCACTTCTCTCTTTAACTGGTGATTAATAAGGAAAGACAAGCGTGCAGCACATTCTCACACACAGAAACAAGCCATTGTGACTTGAACAGATAGCATATACTGAAAAATAAAGCTTCTGTAGCCACTAAAAACTTGCAACTTTTAAAAGTTAAGTCACATAGAGTATATGAATTGAAGACAGAATTTTACCTAGTGTTAAATATATCTGCTTCACTACTTAATATTTGGATTAATACAAGGAAATTGTATTAACAAGTCTTGCTTAAACTAAGGAAAAAATAGACCATTATCTTGGCAGATAGTCTGTAAAGTAATTTCAGTAGTCTGAAATTTCAGGCTTCTATTTATTGAGGATTTTATTTTTATTAGAGCAGAATTTATTACATTATCTGATATTGAAGAGAGCAGGTTTTTTCTAAATATTCTGTAGTGATAATTTTGGGTATCCAGAGATGGATACATAAGAACCAAGACAAACATTTGCCAAAATTCTTCATGTTCATGTGTGCATTGCAACTGCCAAAACAGAATGTGCAAAAATTGCAAACACAGCTTTACCGAATTAACTGTGGCTATTCAAGACTCCCAGTCCTGCATTGAAACTCATCATTTTAAGCCTACCAAGCAAGTTCAAAATAGTAATAACATAATTTTGCTACTCAGAATCACTTCTTCTTCTTAGCAATATGTTAAAGTCATGGTAGATTGAAAGGACAATTAATTCTTACTACCAATTCATTTCAGTATTGCTCATCTCATGAGCTGATGTATACAATTCAATTTCAGATCTGTAAATAAACAGACACTGTAATCAAGGATACAAATGTACTGTACTACGTTAAAAAACAAAACAAAACAAAACAATACCCTCTTCAGTTTTAGGTTATGTACTGTATCTATAGTTGTTTTTTTCCTGGGAAAATGGACTTTTGGATTACACTTTATTAAAAAAAAACATCTATAAACTTCGAAAATAGCATTCCAAATGCTACTATTTTCTTGGAGAATCTTTTATAGAGCTGAAACTTTAAAAAAAACGGAAAAAAAGCAGTTCAATAAAAGTGAGGGATATTTTTTAAATGTCATCTTGAAGCTGTTTTGTATCAGTATTTTCAGCATTGTTATGTTATTTGTAATACTAAGTATAAATCTCACCCAGAGAAGGGTATTAGCCACATGTTAATGTACAGTGCAGCAGTAACTGTAAAAGAGGTCCTTTCTTTGGTCCTCTCGTGTATATAGGAAATCATAAAGCAACAGCATGTGGACATTCTTGCAGTGAATTGAATCCTTTGTAAAAAATCTCTAGTTTTTTAAGAGTTCCATGTACAAAATGATTTATACATTTCTCCAAGGATGTACATATCCAAAGACATGAAACCAGGGGGAAAAGGCATTTATTATTTTTTTTCCATGGATGTATCTTTCTTCCCTTCTTTTTTTTCTCCTTCTGTACAACAAGGTGTAACTGCAAAGTTTCTACTTAAAATGACTTGTTAGTTCCATGTCTTTCACTGTGATAGAGGGCATTTTAAGGAGGAGGAAATCCCCAAAGAAAAACTGTTTCCACTTGAAGCAGTGTCTGTCCCACTTTCTTAGAGCAGTCATTTGGCAAAAGAAACCTTAGATCTGTGCCCTAAATATTTTTTTAAAATTTACCAGAGCCACACCCAAAATGTGCTTTTCATCGCCTCTAGACTTCCCCTGACGAGGACATGTTCATAAGATACAATAAAATGCTAGGGCCAGCTCTGGTCATAAATTCTTGAGACGGAAGGAAAACATTTGTCCAATACTGTTTTTATGTTTGGCTTTCAGAGCAGTGGATAGGGTTTTTTGTATACGTTGTGCATGTAGATGAAGCTCAAGCTGTGTACTTGTGCATACTGGAAAAAGAAACCTTGCTACAAAGCTCTCCTCTATTTAGGCTATTTAGCAGCCTATGCAACATCCAGCAACAGAAATTTCTGTCACCTTTCCAGGCATGCCAGCCCTCTCTAAGTAAAATGAAACAGCCGGAATAGATGCCTTTACTTCAGTCCACACTCTTACTGTTTTTTATTCCACACACCTCCACATGAATGTTAGAAGGGCTTTCCTTGTGTGGCTTTTTTTTCTGGAAATTGTGAAAGGGTGTATATCCAGACTAAGATGTTCAAATGATGTTTAGATAATAATTTGAAAGCTTACCAAAATGTTCATGTTTGTCCTACAGGTTCATTCCAGTCATTACAGGTTCCTTACCAATAAAAATTGGTGGTTTTCCCTTTCCAAAAAGCCACTTTGGAAGCAATGATTTCTGTCTGTGCTGATTCACTTTATACTGTTAAATACACAGTACACTTTTCAGACTAATAAAATTAAGGTGTTTACAAATCAGTACTGTACTTTACATGCCCTAAGAGTTGTGCCCTATCTCCCACGGTTTGCTTGGTATGACACTGACTTCGATTAGGTTCTACTGAGTTAAGTCTCTGATGATTGGGATTGTGGCCTTTAATCCATCTAGTCTCAGTTTATGCACAGGAGATCTCTAAATCTGGAAATATTTCCTGGTTCACAAAAAAGACAAGAAACTACTTAATCTAACAAAAACATCAGATCATGGTCTATGGTGAATGCACTTCTTTTTCCCCTTCACATTCAAAAGCAAAAAAACCCTGCAAACACCTTTGTACATCTACACAGTTCACAAATGAAGTAGAGTAACATCTAACAAAATGCAACATCTTGAAATAAATACCTGGAGAAAAAAATACAGGGGAGTCTTCTCACAGATGTTTGTAAAACTGGTAAGTTTGTCAAGATACTGGGAAGTTCTGTACCTGAGTGCAGTAATGAAATATGTTCTGTGGCCTCTACCACTCTCACTCTGATGAATTTTTTTGAAGGGAGAGTTTGCTGTTTCAAGCTTGCTCTAGACAAAGTAGGCACTACAGTGTGAGAAAGTACATTTAAAATATCTATGGAGGTCTTCTCCCAGCTGGGAGAAACACACAGCATTGTTTCCAGGATGTATCTTAGTGTTCTTCAGCCAGCAAGAAGTTGACAGAGATTCCTCCAAAGAACAGCCTCAAATCATGCAGACCACAACTGTCTTTAAAGGGACTTTACTTTAAAATATCCCGTATAAGGCACTTCTAAAATAATATGGAAATTTCAGCAACTGAGAACACACCTTGCTAGGGTTTTTTTTTGTTTGTTTGTTTTGTTTGTTTGTTTGTTTGTTTTGTTTTGGTTTTTTTTCAGATAAAAAGGCCATGTGCTGGTTTTAACATTGTAAACTCTGTTTGGAACTTGCTTGCTCACTGGTGATCTTCCCAGGATGTGAGAGTTTATCCACTGTAATGGGTATGATCCTAACTCCTCACAGTATAAAGACATTGGATATCCTCCCTGAGGAGCTTGACATTTGCAATGTATTTTCAGTCTAGGAGAACTATCTGGATTTAATTATCTTCCTTCAAGGATCTTCAGTTGTTGCAAAGACAGTAGAAAAGAAACTTACTTATTGACGTATTTTGGAAAGATTTTGTGGTTAATTTTTATTTAAAAATACATTTAAAATTTATCTCCATGTATCTAAAGATGAGAAAATAAAAAAGGAAAAGAAAAAACTTTTATCAGCATATGTTTCCCATAAATCTGTGATTCTCACTAGCCACAGCTGTCACTTGCATTCCATACAGCTGTGAAATATTTTTGGATTTGTTGTTTTTGTTGCTTTTTGATTACCTGGAAATCATTACCTCTAGTTCTGAGGATTTTTTTGCCATCAATCCAGTACTTGAAACACACAGGGAGGGCTGTTGAGGATTTCTGCAGAAGTAATCCTGCTACTCTGAAAGCAGCGCAACAGGAAAATACCTGGAGGTCGCTGTGTTTCCTGGGGATGGAAAACCTATTCTGAGGGATCTTAACTATGAAGGATTTGTGAGAATCTGATGGAGGTGGCAAGTACCACATGTGCTTGGTTTCTACATCCACATAGAGGCTGTTGAACAGAAAATACTCCACTGAGAATATTTCTCTAGTGGGCAAATACTGTCTTCTTATATTCTGTATCATGACTCTGTCTCTCTGGATTTCAGGAATGTTCCCCTTAGGTATGGAGTTACATTGACTCTGTGAGACAGGTTGCAGCACGGTGTTGTTTCTGCTATGAGAAGGCTCCACTGTTTTTTTTTTTTTTATTTCAAATATCTCATCATTAAAATATTTTAACATTTTCCCCCAGAACTGCTGTGCTGCTGGGGTAGTAGAAAGCAGTGCATTCACAGAAAATATCCCTTGCCCATCTGGGTAGGCTGCTGGTGAGATGAGGGGACAGCTGATTTGCATCTACTCAAAAATTGTCAGACTTACTTAGGCACCTACACAGACAAATACATTGCCAGGTTTGACCCTGCTTTTTGTCACATTGAAAAGGCCCTAAATGCATATGGGTATCAACAGTAGTATTTCAAAGTAGAATATATCAAAAAGTAGAATTTTAATTTATTTTGAATTTTCTATTTTATGTCAATGCACTTTATATAATGGTTTCATATGAATTACACAAGGGCTTTTATTTTTTTCTAACCTAAACTTGATTTCAACAGGATTCAGAATTCTCTACTTAAATTTAAGCATGTAAGCAATCCCATAAAACAGTCAAATCCCTCTTCTTTAAAAGCTAAGAAACAAATAAATATTTTTTCTGACATAAACAATATCATTCATGTTTATTGTTTGAAAGGTATGATGTATAAAAAGTATTTTTACTTATATCTAAATATAACTACTTTTCAAACACCACATAAGTAGAAAAGACAAGAAACAGCCTTCATACTAAAGTCACTTGTCCAACTATACCATTAGGGTTTGTTTGCCAAAATACTATTTGCTTTTTAAAGAAAATCTATTTGTTTTCCATGGTTAAGAATGTGAAAAAAATAAAATCTTTTAGGACATGCTCTACAGAATATGTGGAGAGATGACCAATATTGCCAGGAGAATATAAGCAATCAAAGTCCTTAATCAGTGATGCATCGGACGTGTTTTAAGCAAGAGGATCAACAGGATATAAAAAAATCTGTGTAGGAGGAGAACAGATGTTTTGTTGCTCAGAAAAGTCTAATGGAAGGGTGAAGGCTGACAGATTAATAGCTCTTTTTCTGTTCAGGGCTGGTGCTGCAGAGCCATTTGCTGTTAAATAACACTGAAGTAATATATTTATGAAGTAAATCTATTGGAATAACAAGAAATGAGATAAAATGGTTGTGTAACACTCCAAAGTATGGCTGAGGGTACTTCCATAATTTGATCAAACAGCATCTGAGTGAATTTACATCCTTTTATTACCAGGGTATTATCTTTATCTGAAGGATAAGTGTAAGTGGAACAGTGCAATTTGCATTGTAACATAGAAACAATTCAGACAAAAAGAATAAATGAAAATATTCTATCTCTGAACTCTTGCACATTGTACAGTCTTCTCTAACTATCTGGAGCAGTTTTATGTAATTTTATTTCACGCAGCTGTGGTAATGCCTTTATGTTGGGCAACAAGGAGAAAACATTGAAGAGAGTCATGACCCCGACCCTACATCAAGAGCTGCACTTGGTTAACAGGGTCACAGTTTTGGTTTCCCTTTCCAATAAGGGATCAGGGATCTTGTGAGAAAACTTTATACAAACATCCCCACAAACAGCTTGGCCTATGTGAATTTTAAACTGGTTAGGGGAAAATTAAAATTTTAATTTTAAAAATTGATTAAAATTCTGGCTATTTTTGAAAATATGTTCTTTAGTATTGCTGAGGGCAATTAGAGAGCTTTGGGCATTTTTCTATAAACAAAGGTGTTCTGTTTCATGTATTAAAATTGGAAATTTTATCTGATCATTTCCTTATTTTGAACTTGTCTGTGAGTGTCCTGCTGTCCAGGATGATATTTTTTAAAACTACTGACCACTGTAAAAATTTCTTAACTAATAAGACACTGAATTTTCTATTCTGTGCTACTAAACATCCATTTAATTTTAATAACAGTACACAGCAAGGCTATTTGTTATATACTTTTTAATTTTGTTTTTTTTTTAATATAATTGGCAATACTGTAGAGATTACTTAAATTAGAGACTTTAAAAGAACAACAGAGATGGGAAAAGGGGGAAAATATAACTTGAAGGTAAAGTATATGTAATGCACTGTTAAGGAGTGTTGAAGAGTAAAGTTCTGTGGGAGATAAGGTAAAGCTTTTTTACTGAACACACTCCAGTCAGTCCAGGCTCACTTTGCTGATTTAGATGGTAACTTAGATTTAAAAGGAAAGAAATGAGAATATTTTTGCTAAAAGACAACATACTTAAAAATCAACTTGGAGCAGAATTTGCAATAGTGAAGGTATTTGCCTCAAGGAATGGTCTGAAAAGAAAGCTGTAAAATGTATGTAAATTCTGATTAAACAAGTTCATTAATGATTTTAATGGTTTTACTCTACAAAGCCATGAATTGGTTAAACTCACTTATCTAACAGGCAAATACTTTGTAATATTTAAGAATTGCCAAGGTATAACCCAAACCTTTGACTTTAGTACTACACATCCTCTGATTTTTTTTTTTTTTATTTTCTGTTGTTTTTTTTAATTATTTTGAGGTTTTGTTACTCCAGTGCAGTAAGAAACTGATTGTTTCAAATTCAGTCATTTTGCACTGACTAAAAACAGATATGTAGCCTTTAGGTGAGAGCACTGTTGTGTTTGAAGAATATCAAGCAGCATTCTGTTTTTTAAAATCAGATTATTAGGTAAATAATTTTGCAGATTTCTCTGAAGAGTTATGGCAGTTTGTAAAACAGTTCTGTGGGATTGTATTGGTATTATTTAATGGTCATTTGTTTGTTCCTGGTTTTAGTTGGCATTATTTTTCCTTCTATGTTTTATGGAAAGAAATATTATTTTTGAATATTTGTAGAGACTTTTAACTTTAAACCTTATTGTAGAGGTTCACATTCATATATTTCCATATTTGAAATGAACATAAAGGGCTCTTACAGGTTTTTTCATTTCATGCTGCTGAAATTTTATTTGTTAATAAAAATCCTGTGTTCCAAGATAAGCCTGTTGGTTTTGGTTTTGTCTTTGAAATAGCTCATATTTCTTTGGCATTTCTTTATACTTTTGCTGGGAAATACATATTGCACTGTAATAAACACTAATTATTTTATGGCTTAATGCTATTAGCAATCTGTCACAATCAAGAGATGTATAATTTTTTCTTGAGGTTCTTAATCGCTTAATGAGAACTCTAGATTGAAGATATTTGATACTGTTCTAATAATAAAGTACAAACACCTGTGAAGAACATTCTATAAAATCTAAAGGTTATATACAAAAATTCTACTGTTTTGCAGGAAAAAATAAACATTCTGCCTTGGCATTTTGCAAATTCCTTATTACACTATTTCCTGAGTGTCCAAATAATTTTGCTTACAAAACATTTCTCAATTCCCTACTCCACTTCTCAGTTGTTTTTAGTGTGAATATAGTAATTTCCATAAATAAAATTAGGCTTTACTTTTGGTTTTCTTCTCTTTGGCATCTTGTTCCACTATCTTCTTTTTCTTTTACAGTATTCTTTTACAGTATTTTACAGTATTCTTTTACAGTATTTTATTTAGTTTTCAACTAAGGACGTTATAAAGCACTCCTTCACTTTGTTTCATTTTTCCCCATCTAAATGATATGTCTTCACCTTCAAAGACCAAAATCATTCATATTACTTTAATTCAAATATAGAAAAAATAAGCAAACTTTCACATTTGCTAGGCTATAAAGTATTTTTCATCACTAGCAGCAGTATATAAATAAAAGAAGCAAAGACAACCAAAGTGATTGCTCATTGTGTCATAACAGAGTTCCATTTCAGCTTTTCCCTGCATGTAAATAATTCTTATGGGCTGCATTGCTGCATTCTCAGACAGGAGGTTTATTTGTTGGGAGAGGTTCTGGTTATTGGTTTGGGTTTGTTTGGGTTTTTTTTTTTTTTACATCACTACCAGTGCACAATTTTCAGTGCCTGCTTTGAAAGCCTCAGCTCAGCCTCCAATTCTTCATCTAGAAATGGCTGCAGCTCATTTCACAGTACTTAGATGCCTACTACTCTCTCAGTAATACTGTTTAAAATATATGTCCCACTCTAAGCTGGTTCTTCCTGTTGCTATCCACTCTTGAATAGCTGCTCCATTTCAGTGCTGTTTATAGGAATTCTTTGCAGCTTTTGGGTCCCTGGCAGGAATATGAAGCTTAATAGGTTATTTGACTTTATAGCTTTATACATAATCTTCTAAGGAAAAATAAAACTGAAATAGTAGAAAAGTTTTTAATCTGATATTTTTCTGTGAATTTAAGTTACTGTATGATCAGCCTTCTACTAAATGAAGCTAAAGAAACATCAAATTAGATGCAAGTGCTGGAAAGTGGAAGATTCTTTGAAATTAGCACAGGTTATGCAGAGTGCTTGGGAGCGAAGGCAGCTTTCCCACATCACTTCTGTGAAACTTGATTGTGTCCAAAATAACAGACAGCTTAGTCTTTGTGTTGTGATGGGCTTTAAAGTGCCTGAAAATGTTTTCATAGTTACATTATATATGTTTTCTTACTTCCTTGTAAAGTGTTCTCTTCTTTCATGAAATGACAGAACAGCAATTTATTCCCTATCACAAAAATACCTCAAAAGCTACTGATGACTGAGTGAAACAATATTCATCAGACAGCAAAGTAATTCCTCAATTAGCTTGTATGTATTCATAATATTTTATGTTGGGCTATCTCAAAAAATAATATGAATGTTGCTTTAGGAAAACTGCATATCAGAGAATGAGCTAAGCATTAAACATAGTTTCAGATTGAAAAAAATACTACTGTGAAATTAAAGGAAATTGATCTCTGATTTTTCAAGTGTTGGAAGCACATTAATAATCAGCATAGCTCGATTTCACTCAATGACAAACATGAAATACTTATTCTAAGCATTAAACGTCAGTCAGAAAAATATTGCATACAGTGACTAAGTGCAAGTCAAAGTAGTAGCTACATCTCCATGCAGCACTCTTGCAAGCACCCTGATGTTGTGCAGAGTAGTGTCAGAGGAATCAGCATCTACCCCTAGGCTGCTGTATTCCAGCCCTGGTTGCAGCATGGGCTAGATGCAGATACTGCTCCAAATTACATCAGTTATTGTAATCCATTCCTCCTTCCACCCATATTTCCCTCTATTACAAATTTCTAACTGTACTCCTAACTATCCTGGCCCCTCTAAGACACTGGGAACACTAGGAACTGAGTTCCACCTAAGCTTGGCCTTAAAAGGTAAGGGGGTGGGGTGGGGGGGGAAGGCAATTATCATCATTATCAATAGCAGGTGGGGTAGCACCCAGGAAAAGGTAGTGGCAGTGTGTTTTGGGGTAGGACACTGTAAAGGCCTGTGAGCAGAATAGTCTTATTTAGGTGGTTATTTTGTTGTTTCTTAGTTTGGTTTAAGACTGTAATACTTTAGGCTCTTTACTTGATTCAAATGCACAAATTCAAGACTTGTCTGTATGAAGGATGCTACAAGCAACCAGCTGAACAAGTGCTTTAGTAAGTCCATTCATTCCTATGATTTAGTGTTCTGAAATATTTAAGTGGCGATGGTTGTGCTGTGGAGTCTGGTGTTTTTGCACCCATTAAATAATATTGGGTTTTGTTTAATCCCTTATTTTGTTACGCTTATGGGCCTATTTGTTAGGCCAGTCTATCATTACTTACCTGTCATATTTCTCCTATTAAATTGACTTTCATGTTGAAACTTGAATGGTGCCTACTAAAGTTAATGTGATATTTCTTCTATAAATTAATATGGTTTTGTGGAGAGAGCTGTGATTGCAAATTAAGGTTGTATGAACCTGTGTTGCTAATTGTGCTAGGTGTGTGTGATAACTTGGTGTGTAATCCCGGGGCAGTTATTTCTTATGTGTTACTGCATTTGCTTTTGGCCTTTTTTTTTCAGACTATAATAGCTTAAGGCCCAAGATTCTTGATCTTTAAGATATGAGTGTGAAAAACATCCAGATTTGTGGTCTGTTCTAACCCATAGACATGCACACACACACATAAAATCTGATGCAAACTTTCATAGCTGAACCTACTGCACATTTCCCCTTCGTGAAGCCTTTTTGCCTTCTTGCTGCAAAGGTACAATTCTTCCTGTGTCTGTTTGATTCCAATATAAGATTTTTAAGCAGACCCAACTAGATAAGAAGATGGGAAGAAAAATACTGGAATTAGGAGGAAAAGGAGTTTGCTCTTACAAGCAAACAGGAAAGTGTGGACTCCAAGAGGGGAACCTACCTGTGGGATTTTCTATGCATTACACTTCATTAACAATAAGGGGAGCTAAGGCACCTCAGTGTCTTAGCTGCACCAAGACTTAAAAAGTATGAACTAGAGAAGCATCAGATGAAGTGCATATGAAGTAAGCAATTTAATTAGTTTCTGTGGTAACACACCACTACATAAAGCTAAAGAAGTAGTCCACAAAATGCAGCATTAATTCACCCATGTGAGCAGGGTTACTGTTTGTCTGATGTGTAGAGGCATAAGAAAACTGTAATGTGTAGTGGGAACAATCTAACTGTTAAAATAAGAGCCTGAGTCTTGGAACCATAGCACTGCAATATATTACTGTGATAAAGCAATTTGTATGGACTGGGAGGTGGGACTGCTAGATATTGACCCACATTTTTTTCTGAAAAGACTTATACCCTTGTAACAGGATTGATGAAAGCAAAATGAAAATAATCTTTTGCTGTGAAAGGAAGGTCTTTAACTCATAACCAGTGGAAAAGCTGCTAGAATGGAAAAGGCAGCGCATCATGCAGAGTAAGTGGGGTCCTTTTAAAAGGTTTTCACACATCCAAATTAAGTTCAATGGGACTTTGGCAGCTCTGATATTGCTTTTAAGTTCCTGAACTGAAAGGCAGTTCTCCAAAGGGAAAAATTCAGAACTAAATTCTAGTGTCTCTTTACAACAATCTGAAAAACCCTAAAACCCTCCCAGGTTATGCCTTGATAAAGAACTTCATCTGGTAGTTCCAGCAGGCAGTGCTGCCTCAGTGGCCAGGTGACCCTTGACACTGACATTAAGGCTGAATTGGCTGCTCAGAGATTAATTGCCCTTCTGCTTTCTGCCAGTGATACAGGTATTTTTATATATGAACTTCATCTCCTTAAATTGCTAATATCCTCCCTCTATTTCTTAGCTGTTATATTATAGTCATCTCAAAAGCCTGATATCTTGTTTCAGTGACAGTTTTGCTGAATTGCCCCACTGCTTCATGGAACCCCAACTCTTTTTCTGCCCCACTCCCCATTTGGACTGTTTGCTTGTACCAAGTGTCTGTGTGGGCCCAACAGCTCTGCCGAGGGATCTATATGAGATAATGAGGTGAAAAAATAAAAGTAAAAATCAAGACTTGAGCTCCTTCAGAGCAACAACCAGAAGCTGGATGTGGTATACTAGGACATCTAAACTAATAATGGACATCTTTGAGTAAATGATTGTTATACTCTATTTCAAAAGTGATTATAAGTTAATTAGAAATTAATTTATAAATTCAACATTCTTGTCCTACCATTTCAAATATAATTAACTTTCTAATTGTACTAGAATGTGGAAATGTAATGCTGATATTCATAAGCATTTGTATATACTCAGTAAAGGAAATCTCAGACCCAGCAACTTGCTGACATTTTTTTTTTCCTTTGGAAATTCCTGGGAGTATATTCTAGTGACCGTTTTTCTGTTTTGATTGGAAGAACAGAAAAAAAACTCAGAAAATGGTCATATGTATTGGTATAACATTTTCTTAGATCTCTTCTGTGGCATCCTCCCTTTTGAAGATTTACAGACACCTGATGGGATGCATTTTTCCCAGAGGGGAAAAAAGATTTTACTACAGGAGTTAGCATGGCTCTTTAAACTAGCTTGCAAGGGGGAAAAGGACACAACCAGGCTTGTCAGTGATAAGCAATGGGATGGCATATCAAAACTCTGGGGACTGAGTGCTAGTGAGATCCCTAAATCTGCTGCATGAGGTCTTGGTGTAGGTATCTGATTAATAACTGGGGAATCGTCTCTCCTGTCAGCAACATTTGCTGTGAAGGGTACTTGAAAAAAAATTCTCTGACTCATGGGTGGAAGGCACTAAAGACTTCAGAAAATTCAGATATTTGCAGTGTATGGCTCAGAAGTGAAAAAATAGTCCCTTCAGGACACTGATGCTTGAAAGAAAAAAGCACCTTACCAAGTATCCTTTCCCCCCCTGAATCCTGCATTCTCACATTTAGGTGTGATTGTGTAAATTGGTATTGGTAGAGCTGGTAAGGTAAATGTCTAAAGCAAGCTGTTTGCTATGGCAGTTCTTAGGGAGGTGCAGGGAGTGCTTGGCTTGTCTGTGTTACCCTGGGAGCAGTGGCACACTCTGGTCTGTTCTGTTCTCCACTTTTTACACACTGGTGTTTGCTGGCAACAGCTGACATATTTTTGTTGTCTTTTTTAAAGGAATTAATATATTCCAAACATGGAGTTTTAATCTACTGGAGAATGTGAGCCACAGTAGGGCTGGTGTCATGGTTCAGCTGGTCAATAGGAAATCAGAAATTGAAGAACTTCTGATTCTACCCGCATCAGCTTTTGGATGGTTTGTACTTAAATGGCTTTCCTGTGCTGGTTTGGGGATGAATAGGTTCAATTAACCAGTAAATGTCTTTCACTTGAAGAGGGCTTCTATATCTTGGTGGTTTTCAGTGTAAATTCTCTCCCTGTGTTAACTGTTTTGTGCTTTCCATAGGGAATCCCTTGATGGACTGTTTCTGTAGCCTGTTTTCTAGAAGTTACACCACCGAGGATCCTTGTCATGTAATCTTTCTACATATCAGGAAATCCTGCCAGAGCTGGACATAGGTTGCCTTCTACAGTAGATAGCTTACAAAATCAGCAAAGAACTTGGACAGTGGAAGCTGACCACTAGGAGACCAAGAAGTGGCTTTTTTCTTAGCAATGCAAGCTGAATCTTATTTTCTTTATCTGTAGTTTGGAGCAAAATTGTGTATGGGGACACAATCAGCTGGCCCTTAATGCTAATTTCCCCATTGAGGAGTACTTTTCTATTTCTAAGAAATCAAAATTGCAGTGTTTTAGGCAGGCTACTTCAGGACAAACCTATTTCCTTCACTCATATTTCAACTGTGCACTGATGTGGTTCTAAAGCCTTTCCAAGAGGTCGCCTCCATACAAATTGGAGGGCTCTTCTTTAAACAAGACACAAAACCATTCCAGGTTTAAAAATTGCCCTCCCCCTTTCTTTAAGTGTCTCTTTTAAATACATGTCACTCCTAACTGAAGTCTAACTGAAATAGTTGCTGTAGAAGTGCTGCTGAACAAATAGGCAGTAAACCCACAGGAACACACAGGGAACCTATGTCCTGACCCATATGGAATGCGTGCTCTGACCTTGGTGCTGTGGTATCAGGTCATGTCAAATTGAAATAGCTGCAGCTTGTTCCACAGCAGCATGGGCATGTGGCCACTGGGTCACATCGTATTATTCGGACCTGCCATATGGCAATCTTAGTTATCCAGGTGGTTTTAGCCTCCTGTCTTCTGACATAATGAGAGATTCTTGCAGACTCTGTGCAGCTCCCAAACGCCACTCATACATGTGTCATAACTTCACAGACACCAAGCCTTTAGCCCAAAAAAGATGAAACTCACTTTGTGCTGTATCACAAAAACTGAGATGTTCTCCCCAGTGCAGAACCTGCTGGTGGTAAATACATCATGGTGTGGAATTTGCATACGTGCAATTAAAATCTGGCACGTAGGAAAACCGGAGCCACAGCAGCTTCCTGTTTGGAAGGAATAGTGTGAAGGGTGCCAAGTCTGTATTTTGTTTTCTGTTGTCATTACAGTCAACTAAGAAAGTGAATTAAGGTGTTTTCAAAGCAGAAAAATATTCATAGAAATTGTTTAAGGTCCTTTAAATATTGATACAAATAATGACAGTTTCCATCTGTCACCCTAAAATGGTGCTGATGATTATTCAAGACCTGCAATACTTGAAAGTAGCACCCTGAAAAGGGCAGGGAGAGAAACCATTTGTTTATTTCCTATGTAGGTAAAGAAAACTGTGTATATAATTGTGTATATGTAGCAAACCAGGAAATATTTTCTTTGACTTGGGAAAGCAAGCTTTTTTTTTTTTTTTTAACAAAAAAACCCCAAATCCTACCTTAAGCTCAGTAAGTCTTTCAAACATGTCTCTTGTATTTTCATAATGTAGAGTCAAAATAATCAGTATGCAAGACAACCTGGGTGAGTCTATTAATGCCTAATCTTCTGGGAAAGGGATGTGATGTGTGTAGAGAAACAGCTGCAGGAGTATTTTTTCAATTTGGAAACAGTGCCCTATGGTGTAAAGCTGCTGCCACAGAAATGCTTTATCAACACCCCTTCTTGTCACACATTGAGTCAACTCCCCTGTTATCAGTGCTATGGGATGGTGTGGGGCAGCCTGAGAGTCTCTGAGCTGTTTCTGATGTATCAGGCAGTGGAACCTCAGCAATTCCTGGACAAGTTGCTGAGGGTCCCAATTACAGCCATTCTTTCAGGGGCTCTGTAGCTCAGCTGTAAATGCATCCTGAAGGACTGGCAGATAGATCTGTGCTTGGATTTACTTGAGCTATGGAATTGTGCTGCTTTTGGTGCTAATAGCAAAAAATGGTCTTGTCCTTCAGGGCAAGTACCTGGGACAAACTTCTGTAATCTCTGAAGATATCTGGGGCTCTTCACATTTCTGTGGGGCCCCACATTTCTCTTCTTAAAAAAAAAAAAAAGTGATTTCCTTGATGAAAAAGTATCATTGAAGTGGATTCTATCATTTTAAGGCTGTGTGTGTTGCTCTTCTATTATGCTGCTCTTGCACTTTTAGCAAAGATGGTTGCTTTTTCTGAGCAGTCTAGAGACCTATGTTCAATGTGACAGCAGATTTAAGAATTTCACACTGTATTATTGTGTCATATTGCAGACTAACATGGTGATGGTCCTACTGTTATTAATTAAACTACGAGGTTTTTTTTAAGCAACTGAGAATTTGACTTGGAGAAATCCTGTATTACATCCAGCAACAATACTGTTTTTACAGTACAATAAGTTTTTTGAGGCACCACAGCCCAGTCAAACTGGTAATACTCAAGGCTAAGAATGAAGTTTTTGTTTAACAACATGGCCATGTTTTGCTAAACTAGGGAGAAAAAAGGAAGCTTGATTTCAATAAGTAAACAAGTTATTTGCATCTTACACAAAACAAGCAGTCATAACACTTTTAGTCAAAATTACTATGTATTTATGCTTATTGTTGACTAAGTACAAACTCTAGCACAAAAATGTTGCTGTGGTACTTTTCTCATCTTTCTCTCATCAGCCTCCTTCCCAGGTTTTGGCTAGTTTTTTAGGTTCATCCAGAAAGCAGGCTGGATAAGCTAAGTGAAGCAAGTTACAACATAGGATGGGGGAAAATGGTCAAGTTTAGTTTAAGGACACCAGACATGGAGCCAGGTATTGACCTGCATGATTTTTCCTCTTTCTACTCCCATAATTCCCATCAACTGGCTGGATAGAGGAAAACACAACTTGTGCTCCAGATGCCTCAACCAGTAATCCCAAGGTCTTGAGGTTGCTTCCAAATGTCCTTACTGTTCTTGTTGGGGTTACATGTTTTGCCATGGGCTGTCTGGTGGCTCTGTTGGGCCCTCTGTCCCTCCCAGAAGGGAGTCGCCAATACCAACTGCTCTTCTCATTCTCTTAATGAGGTGGTCATGATCTAGGAGGTAGAACTGGCTCACCCTTGGCAATTCCTCCAGTCTTCATGATGGATCTTCATGTCTCTTGTCATTTGCCTGGTCCCCAAGTGCCCTGTTATGTCAGAGCACCTGGGTGGGTGGTGTAAGCTGGGAGGCATTTGCCAAACCTTCTCCTCAGCAGAAACCTGTCTGCATTCCCCTTGGTCCTGTCTGGTGGTGAGAGGGCATCCCTGGCTGATGGTGTGTTTGTCTCAGGGATAGTGGACTGTGGGAGGCATTTTCTACATCCTCAGAGTCCCTGAGGCTCCTCAGCCTTTCCACCCTGCTTGTTCCAATCTGGAGGGGCTGCTTTTGTGTCTCTGTGGGTGGCCACTATCACTCCTGTTATCAGTGTTATTGTAAAATATGATCAATATCTAATGACAGTTTGCCTTGTGATTTCCAAATATTAGGCTGGAGCAATTCTTGATCCTGCCCTGTCAGTTTTAATCTTTGATGGTGAAGAACTTTTCAAAGTGTGTCCCTAATGGAAGTAATGGCCACTGTGTAAAAATAAAAGCAGGTTGCTATATTGGGAGGTAAAAGCAATGGAGTTGTACTTGCCCTTGTCTCTTCCACTTTGCTGTTTGGAATTACAAGGATGTTGCTTGCCAATGATCAGGCTGACAGTCACCTTTTGAAGGTTATTTCTTCCTGATAGCCGGCAGAGAGCCCAATAAGGAAGGAGAAATATATAACTTCCTTCTTAATTTGCAAGGACATCTGCTGAATTTCCAGCTTTAGAGAAGAAAATTGAGAAAAGGAGTGGATGGGAACAAGGGCTAAGTACTAGGCATCAAAATATCAGGCAAGGTTTTGAAGGGGGGAAAAATGATGGATACTTTGAGATGCTGAGAAGATAAGGTACCTTTGACCCTTCGTTAGCCTATCAGTGGTGTTGACAAGTGCTTTCTGTCTGTGTCAGGAGTGTTATTATGCTTTCCCTTTCATTTTTCTAGGTACTGATAAATACCATTAAAATACTTTCTGCTCTGTACCACTATATATGTCATTATGGTGACAGCATGTCAGCCTGCATGACAGGCTAAGGAGTAATAGATTGCTGAAAATTATATGTATTACTGTTAAAAGTAACCTTTTCTGTGTGACATGACAGCACAGGACCCTATTACCTCTTCCAAGCTGCCTGTTTTGAGTTAGGGTGGTGTGTTTTCTGTATGGTTACCTACACCATGCAAGGGTCATCTGGAATGGAGTTATTCCTGCTCCAAGCATGGGATTAAGGCACTATATTAGCACATCCTTCTGTCTCAGGGAACAAAACTACATTATGCAGGAAAAGAAAAGTCTTTGAAGTTTTAAATGCATCCGAAGTGATGCATCACAGCAGATCACAGTTCGGATACTGAGCTGTGTGAGAAATGCTACGAGCTCAGTTTGGGCTAATCTCTCAAATATTTGGAGATTTCTTTATTTCCCTAATTTGATATTTGAACCACCTCCTAGCAAGTTTTTGCAACTTTCCCAGTCCATATAATGTCTGAAACTTTGAAGTGCCCATATTGGTGTTGTAGGCAACAGTGTAGACTTGTTCCTTTTAAAAGTATTTTTGTCATGAGTAAAAAGTGCAATCTAGTTCTGCTCAGGTTAATGAGAGCTTGTTTCTGATTTGAGTGACCAAAACCATGAAAGCCAGTTTTAATACTCAGGCTTGCATTTCTTGTATTTAAGAAAATATTCACCTGTTATTTAATATGCTTTTGATTTCTGCTGCTAGAAATTTACAAAGGAAAAGCTACGTGTTTTCAGAAAAAAATTTCCAAGATCAAAGGTATATTTTTGTCAGTAAGACAGCCCCAGAAAAAAAGACCTTTCCGTGATAGGGGGCTCGGAAATTTTTGGTGGCATTTTAAATCCCAAAAATAGTTGTAAGACTCATGCCCATTCAGTTAGCTAAATGATAAGTTTTCTTGGGAGGAAATAAAGTCGGGCCAGTTAAAAGATACACAAAACCTAGTATGGATTACAAAGAATCCTGAACTGTAAACCATGTAGTTCAGAGATGATGATAGTCTAAAAAACTACTAAATTGTCAAGGTTACAATGAGAGAGTAAGGCAGCGACACATATAATAATAATTTAAAATAAGTTAGTTATTTAGGTCAAACCTATCAAAAGCATAAATGCAGTGCCTTGCCAAGGAGTTTAAATCGATCCCCATATCTCATGTCCAGGAAGGACAGTGGTCTGACTTAGAGTAATTCAACTCCGATACAAGTTTAGCACCTCTTGGCAACAAATCTGTGCATCCCTTATAGCCATTATTTGCGTTTGTGGGGTGGGGATTTTTACTGGTATACTTCATTGACTACAAGTCTTCAAGAGCTGGGTGTCACTTTCAGACCTTGTCTAAGAATTGAGTCCTGTCTAAAAAAATATATAAATTATAATATAGGTAGGATGTACTAATCATTGATTCTCCTGTGATGAAGGTAAGCTGTTAATGGAGGCATAGGAAGCTTAAATTATACAAGGAAACTCCTGTAGGTCTAAATGGTATAGATTTAAATAATGTATTTCCTGAAATGTTCTCAGATCAGCACAGAAAAAGCTACTTCATTACACATTCAATTTTCAGTTGGTTTTTTTTACTTAAATTAATAAGTTTAATTCCAAAGACAGTTTAATATCAGGAAAGAGTCTAAATATAAGAGAGGTAACAGTATCTTCAGTAGGACAGTTAAAATGAGTACATGACCGCTGAAGGAATTTAAGGTTGTTATTACTTTTTCCTTTACCACGGAAAAAAAACCTACCCCAAAGACCCAAATTCCAACATGCAATCTGAACATAAATCTTGCCATCTGGGAAATCGGAAGTACTCCAACAGTGCCGTGGCCGCAGAGGGATCTGGAGAGCAAACTGCTTTCTGATGAGCTTCCATGCCTCCAGGGCTTAACTTACTTTGTCTCTGGCTAGGACAAAGACTAGGAGAAGGCCCCTGGAAGAGGCTGTCCCTGACTTCAACAAAGACTGCACTTCACACGATGCTTAAACTGATCATCTTTAACAGGCTTCTTCAGTAAAAACCATGTTTCAGGGACAGCCAGCAGGTATTCTACTGGCACAGTGTTAGCCCCTAAGCAAGGTGATAATTGAAGTGCAGCTTCCCATGGGTTTTTATATGAGTGGAGTTAGAGGATGTTGCATTGTTTTTAATGAGATGTTAAATGTAAATCAATTTTCAATGCCAGAAGCTGCTGTTCACTTAGAGAAGTGTGCTGTGTGCAGAAGCCAAGGGTAAAAAAACTCTAATTACGTGTGACATGGCTTTAGTTACCCACAATAGACTTTGAGGATTAGAATGCCAAGGTTGGGGTGCAAATCTGTGACCCCAAATGTTTAAGTATTTTTACCGACTTTAACCTGCCAAACAATGACAGGAAATCTCAGCAGCAGCAGGGGTCCAGCAGTGTTTTTCTACTGCTGTGCGGAAAAAAAAATGATGCTATTTAGTTTGCCATTGTACCGTTTTTGTATTTTGCCACCAATGTGAGTCTCAGGGGAAAGAGAGAGGAAAACTAATCTTCACTGCATAAAAAGGCCTGTAAATGAGTTAAATCAACAATAACTGTAAATAACCCACAAATGTTCTATGAACAGCTTTTTTTTTTTTCAGAGGGTCTACAAACAGTAAACCTATTAATGTGTATCTGTCTTTTGAACAAAAAGATAAATAGTTGAACTTTTTTTTTAATGATATTTCAGTAAAGGAATTTGCCACTGGTTGCAGAGATGAATATTTCACTCATGTACCTGGTGCCATTTCAGAAAATATATTTTTAAGAACATCATTAGTGCCACTTTCATGGCTTTTTCCTATACTCTGCTGATAAGACATGGAAAAAGTAGCAACAGCAGTATGTGATATTGTCATCACACCTGAACTCACACTGATGAGCCCTTTACTCCCCAGATATTCAAGCAGAACTAATTTAGGAAGGAAGATGTTCCAATCTGATCTTGGATGATTTCTTGGTTTATGTAAACTAAAATTTATGCAAATATATTGGAGGAAGTTCTACTTCTTAAGCAATGCTGCATCAAGTTTATTCCAAACTTGTCCTTCCAAAAGCTTGTTTTCAATGTATGTGCTTTTGTGTGTGTATTCCAAGAAGAGGCCAAAGCAGGAAAGTTTTTGATGAACCTTGATTTCACTTAAAGAACTGACACACATACCTACCATGTATGTATCATTACTATGGTACAAATGGTCTTTGAGAAAGACTGGTTTTAGCAAGCTCAGATGTGGTGGTTTGTTGTCTTATAATTGTTCCTTGTTAATCAGTTTATAATGGTTTGTTCCATGTACCCCATTCTGTTCCCCTAATGGTTTAGCCCTAATTGTTTACTCCAATATTTTCCTGCCAAGTGCCTGTCAATCCCCATGTCAGTCTCTCCAGTCCCTCCCTTGTACCTCCTTTGCTTCCTTATAAGTCCCTGTCAATCCCCACTGCACTGTCCCCTACCCCTGCCTGTCAAGTTGAACACACCCTGTTTGTTCTAGAATGTTCCCTGTCTTTTGCCCTTTTCCTGGTATCTCATTGGATTGTTAAACCTGCTCCCGCCTCTGGATTGCCCTCACTGGACTGCCTTTGGTTGTGTTCTCTTCCCCTTGTGCTTTCATATTGGAAGACAGTTGTCCCTCATACATTCCCTCTTTATAGTGTGCTGCAGCCCTCAGTCCTGTGCCTACTTGTTCCTGAACCCTGTTTGGCAGTAAACTGCCTTAGAATTCATACAAGTGGCCCCTCTCTGTTTCTTTGCTTTGATCCTTTGTACTGCTCCAGTGCTGTGATACCCACGCCGCAGCCAGCCACAGGGAGCTGCAGCTCTCTGTGCACTGCCACCCAAGGAGATCTTGGAAGAGACCTGGGGGCAGCCACTCCTGTAGTGCCCTCTGGCCACAGGGAGCGTGCTAGCCGGGAGACCTCCACACTGTGGTCGCAACTGGGCAGCTATACCCAAATTTTGTAATGTTAATTCATGCAGTTTTTATGTTCTCCTAACATGAAATTGAACTTATGGTTTTCCTCTAACAAAAAAAAACTTCTGTCTATAAACAGAAAACAAACAGCTCTATGGGAAAAGAGAACTGGACAACTTTGTGTTGCCTCAAGGAGATGAGGATTTTGTCCTGGATTTTTTCCTCTAAAACACAATGTTCACCAATACAATTCTGATAACCACAGGGAAAGCTCTCATCACAAAGACTCTGTTGATGGTCTAATAATACTAGTATGAGTTTGGGTTCTGCCTTATCATGCAAGAATGAACATAATTCAGCGGTGATGGTTGGCGACTGTTACTTGGCCAGGCACTTGAGCTTCTTTTGCTGATCACAGTAATTGGGAGGTGCTTACTCTGGTGAAAATGGCTTATAAGGCTGATCAAGGGCAACCAAAGCTGTGAGGCTTTACCAGCGTGTTTCTGCTTCACTGACCACATAACCCTTACTGGTGTTCTCAGTGTGTATTTGAGCAAATGACGGAAGGCAGAATGCAGATGTTCCATCAAAATCTCTAACAGTAATTTTTTTCTTGTAGTCAGAAGCTTCAATATAGTGGCGAGAAACTTCATTGGAGAAGTAACCCACAACTGACTTTTTATGAAATGTCTCTGGTATTTTTCGTGTATATCATAGTGTAAGTTGTTAATTACTATCTTTGTGTCATTTGCTTAGCATAATTTATTGTTTCAGTGATGTTTACCTAACGAACATCATAGTGCCACTTGGATATTGGTATCAAATAAGTTAGTTAATATTTAGATTTACAGAAAGTTCAGTAGTGGAGTTGCTTCACTCTTTAGTGAACTGTTACCTCAGGGTGACTTAGCAGTTGGGAGGGTAGAAGGGGAAAATAGATGATGGAGCAGCCAGGTATGTGAGATTGTCTAACACAGAATTGTCTACCTTGGAAGTGTGAAAACATCAGCTTATAAACCTGACAATTTGAAGGATTCTTGTAAGGTAAAGGCAAACAATTTTCCAATGAAGAGGAATGATGACATTTGACAAGTCAATTTTTAGCCCCTGGAGGCACTCAGAAGTACAGAAAAGCAATGAAAAAGGTTGTGATAGGTGATGATTTTTCTAATGGATGCAACCAAACAGCAGGTTACTATTATGAGAGAGACAGAAATTTTGAGATACTTTCCTGACATTATCAACAGCAGGCCAGCTGGCTTAAGTTAGAGAACAAATCTTCAGATTTATCCTGAGATATGTTTGAGATCACTGAGCCAAACTCAGCGTTGTACAAAGGGGGGATCTAGGTTCTGGCGTGTATAAAAATATACTAGAGAGAATAGTAGATCATCCTGACTGCAAAAAACAAAAAAAAAAAAAAAAAAAAAAAAAAAAAAAAAAAAACCAAAAAACACATGAAGGTACCAGAGGTTCTATAAGGCTTCCAAGAGACAGTCTGGAGCAATTACAAAAAGTGGTAGTGGTAGAATCATATTGATCAAGATGAAGATGAGTGAAATCTGACAATTTAAATCAACAACTCTGCATTCAGATTTTAGTCCAGAAACTTTGTTTTATGCTTTCTTCTCCCTTCAACCCTACTTTGGATCCTCCTCAGTATTTATCAGAAATATAAGCTCCAATTCCTATGTCAGAGAGAGAAACATACACTTTGTTTATGCTTGAAGGAGAATCAACATTAATAAGTCTAATCATCATACTATTATTCATTCTTATTTTCATTGCATTTTCTTCCCTTAGTGGTGGTTTATCCTTGGTAGAGATCAACCATTGATGGATAAGGGGGCAATGAGTTCACTCCATCCTTTCTTTAGGTTGTTTGTTGGTGTATTATAGGACAAGAATCGTGAAAACAAAAGGAGAGAATGTACTCCTGTTCTTTTCCTGTCAATTGTAGATACACTCCTATCTCAGTATTTGAGATGACTTTCATTGTCATGAAACAATGACAATGGCAAGTCTTTTTGCCATTTTTTGGCACTTTTATGGCAAGTTGAAATGTGACATTGTCATGTTTCAACTTGCCATAAAAGGAAGCATTATCTTTTTCAGAAATAATATTGGAGTATGGAAATCTTGTTTTGCCCTTTTCATGTTCTTGCCCTGTAGGAACACAAGGATTGGCCTTTGGTTATGTGTCCAGTTAGTTTTCCTGGTTTTCTGAACAGACAATAACAGATGTTGTAAATTTTTCCACTGTTTCTTCCCAAACTTAAGAGTTTGCATTATTGTATGTTGCTCTGCAAGTCTTAACAACAAAATATAAAAATGCTGAACTCTGACACCAGTTCTATAGTTTTCTTGTGAACTGATTATCTGCTAATAATAGTCTCTTCCCTTCTGGTGTGCTCTCCCTAAGGATTGTTGCTCCTTTTTCCCTCAGGTTACAGTCACTTGGTGAATGAGCTTCAATGCCAAGGTTCCCATTGTTCAGTCCTCCCACAAATTATAATTACAGTGGGACACTGCATTCCCTACTCCTACGCAAAGCTGCTCAACAAAGCTGGCTTAACTCATCCTTTACCACCTCTAAGGACTCTGTTTGCTAAACCAGCTCTCCCCCATTCATTCACCACACAAAATATTACATGTGCCCCTGTTTCTGTGAGCCACCTTCTGAGCACCTTCTCTTCTAAGTGGTTTTTATTCCTCCTCTGTCACTCACCTCCTGCCTGCCCTTGCTCTCCTTCTCACTCTGATCAAACTCTGGCAGAATATATATTACTTCTTTATTTGCTGCTCTGTTATTCCTTTGAATGCTTAAGTCTCTGAAGATAAACCCGAAAAGACAATACAGAAAGTGAGGGGGCAGGGAAGGAGGAGGAAAGAAGCAAATAAAAAACCCCTCTAAAAGACAATTACCAGGTGAGGCAAAGTCCCTTAGAACATGTAATAAGTCAGAAAAACATAAGGTAGGGAGTTCATACTTTTTCAGATAACTAAATGGAATATGATACAATATTAGGAGAAATCACACTTCTTGGAGCTGAAAATTATCTGTGGACTTGTATTAATGTTGTACTAAATAATATGATTTTCTTTATATAGCATTTAAGCTTCTTCCATTTCATTATATTTCACTTAAAAATCTTCAGCGCTACGTTCACTTTGAATTATCATCCCTTTCTATGCAATGTTACTCAATGCAATAGCTCTTCAGACTTTTCAGATTAGTATAAAATTTAAGCTAACAATGGCAATAACATCTGAAAGGTATTTTTTTACTCTTATGAAATGTAATCTCCATCTGGTGATACATACCAACTCCAGGCACATCAAGACAGAAAAGGGCAGTTCTTTTCCACCCATTAATATCCTTCTGGATGATTTCCCTGATATTTACATTTAATCGTCTCCAAAATACAGAGTTCAAAATTAAAATACATCCCCCAGATTATTTCTTTAGCATTATCTAAATTCTAACACCATTCTGAATATGTGAAGAATGTTATCTTTAAACTGATCATTTAATTTCTCTGTAAATTATTTCAAATGTAGTCAAGTTACAGTACTTTTAATAATAATACAAAGATGACCACTAGCTAAAGGAAGGACTATTCATTATATTGGGGTTTTTTTCCTACCTCTGGAATAGAAAAATGAGATTAATATGCTCAAGGAAGTGTGTACTTACAGAATTGTGGAAAGGAAGAAAGACTTTAAGGTGGAGGATGCATCATTGTGAAAAAATACTGTTCTTTGTCAAAATGGATTAGAATTAATTGATTCATCAAATTTAAAAATACACTTGAAGAAATGGTGAAATTTTAGAGGAATTTCAAATGGGAAAGGACACTTGAAAACCTTGGTAGGAGAGCTAGCCTGAGGATAGTGAAGCAAAATAACAAATTAGGACTGAAACAAAATAAGTAGGAGGAAAGTTATTTATGCAGAGACTTTAGGTGATAAAATAATCCTGTGTTAAGTTGGCAGGGGACTTCTTTTTTTTTTTTCCAAACTGAAAATGCATTCCTGACTGTATATACACATTTGCTATTTTGAATTCTATAATTTCTGAAGTGGATTAATGTTGAGAAAGATTCTAAGAGGCAGTAAGTGAACTAATCAATTTTATTGGAGTTCTTTTAGCTCTTTTAAATTTGTTATCAGAAAATTATTTGCAAAAATAAAAACTTCTCAAAATTTCTAATTGGGATAATATTTTGCAGAACCTGACAGTGGTTAAGAGGAAATTTCAGAACTGGGTGGCATTATATGCTGTTCTACTTGGCTTTGTGATAGTTAATTTTTAAGATCTTGGGAAAATTAGAAAATTAAAATTGACTAAAAGTACAGACCCAATGAGTGGACTGACATTTTTAGCATAGACCATGTGTGACAAGAAAGTATTAAATATCTTTAAGTCTTTTATTTCAAAGAAAGCAAAAGGTTACAAATTTTCCTTAAACAGGGCCTTTGCCATTTGAAGTAATGTATACATTAGTTATGCCACAGTAGATGTGACAGTAGTTACAGTGATGCTTTTAACTCTCTCATACTCCAGTTGCTGTGTAGCTCCTAAGCTATAGTCTCCCAAGCTGTCTGAGGATCTGATTCCTACAGAGCAGCAGAATAAAGGTGTGACATTACACTATGCACTCTCTCGGTGGCTGAAATGTAGTAAATTTTTCCAGCATGAAATGCATCATTAACAAACCCTTTAAGGCCTCTCACTGTGTTGTTCTGGAAAAGATTATTTCCAGTAATTTGCATTTCTGGAAACAATACAAGAAAGTTGATTTGCCATGGTATACTTTGTGTGTAAGGCATTGAGAATATTTGTTAATGGGTGTGTCAGCGATGTGAGAATCCCGTCATGGAAAGATCAGTTTTGCTGTTTATATCTGAGGCTTTGTATGTGGACATAAATTAATTCATGTGCAATTCTACACTGGCACTTAATTTGTAAGTACCCAGTTTCTGATGCTGAGATTTCAGGGAATGTTTGCTTCTTATCTCTGCTGTTCTTGGCTAACAGGACTCTTTTTAGAATAAAGCAATCTGCTGAAGATGAGTGCTTTCAATCTTTTTATTAAGCATCTGAAGCACTCCTCATTTTGTGAGGATAATGGAGGTACTGGATCATTCTAATTTTTTGTATCTTGCCTAATTCAGTGTATTCTCTGTATTTAAGTAGTCTTTACAGCATTCGTAGTTCTTGCAGTAGGTTAGTTTTGAGTGAAACATAGCAAAACCATTGCTGATGGTTTTCTTTTGTAAGAAATGGTATGATCGTCTTTTAATAACCCTAAATTTTGCATCATGCTAAGTTTTTCTGGCATGTATATGGTTTTGGGGTCATTTTCTTAATGTTTGTTTCATGTCTTTACTAACAAGACAGAATTCATTACACAAAGGTGTGAATTTCTAAGGGATAAAAAGCACAGGTATTGATGTGACACATGAACTCGTGTCTGCTGACTTTTGTTTGGTATAGCTTTACATTTATTTGTACCATTACATAGAAAAAGACATGCTGAAGAAACCAAAACATGCAAATAATTGAACTTAATTAAAAAAACTACATGAGTGAAAAGGAAATACATCTCAGTAGATATTTGATTATCAAGTTTAATCACACAATGTTTTAAATGTAAATATTTGAAAATGAATATTTATTACTGTGTATTTTGCCAACTAGTATGGAATAGTTCAAATTAACAGTGTGGTTTGCTTAACTATGAGTAATTTGAAATAATTATAAATGTGCTCAATTATTTCCAGAAATATCAATTATTGACTAGGAAGCGTAAGAGAATACGTCCAAATTAACAACTGTATTTCCATGTCTGCTATTTGTGAATATTCAAAGAAATAAACTCAGTCATTGTTTTTGTGAGAAGGAAGGATGATAATAGAGGAACACTAGGGCATGAGGTTTTAGATAGTTCTATAACAATTAATTTTTATGTGACTATTGCACAGTAACCTCATCTCAAATGTGCACATAATTGAAAATGGCTAAATGGCATTTAAGTAATGATGTCTTCATATTGTGCATCGCAATCACACTCAAATCCTTCAAAAACATGTGGATGTTTTAGGAAGGATGTTGACCTGCTCCAAAAGCAAGGTGACTGAATTGGGCATTTCATTACTTCTTGACACCCACTCATGATATTATGGGCCCTTCACTGAAAGGTGAAATATTCAAGTTTCATGTAAAAGAAGAAAGTGTGAAGTGAATGTGAGGTGTGGGAGAAGAGAAGCAAACTACATGTTGCAGGTTATATGGACAAGACTGTATTCATTTAAAGCGGAGTTTTTCCCTGTAGTTTAGAAATGAGAAGTTGAAGAACCAAAGAATTTCTATCTTATAGGAATAGAATGCTTTCTGGCTCCTTAAACTAATAAATTATTTTAATCTATTACCCACTTGCACTTTTGAACCTTAAAGTTTAAGGCAACTACTGTAACTAGTGTTGCCAATACTTTTTCTTCTACATCTCTTCTATAAGTCTTGGAGCTTTTATTTCTCTATAGCCACTGGAGATGCAATGGCTTTTCAATTTCTGCTCTCTGTTCTGTAAAAAGCCTTAATGGCTAAAAGGATGGTACAAGTGTGTCCTTGAGGGTTACCCAGGGGCCTACTGGCTTGTTATTGCTGCTGGAGATGCACAAGAAGAAAATGATGCAGATTTCAGAGCAATGCAGTAATGGTACCCTTCCAGCTAACAAATAATGACAGGAAACAAAATCTGATGCCCACCATAATATTTCAGAAGCTGTGTCTTATGAATGGCACCAAGATACAGTAAAAGTAAAAATCGCTCTTTCTTTGACACAAGGCCATTTTATTTGATGCTTCTGTGGATAAAGCTATCTTGATTCTTACACCTATTATATAAAAAAAAATTTAAAAGGCTTATAAACAGTGGCTTTCCACAATGCATCTGACACTTGCAGCCTCATATTGAATTTTAATTGATTCTGCTTTAACATCCTGTTGTTGATTTGAGACAGTTTCATTACAGTTATTTGGACTATAGCACTCAAGTATGGTGTTGAGATGGATTTACTCTGTCAGTTACTTTTCTGTGCAGAATGCAGCACATAAGGTATCTCACAGTGTTCGTTACAAGTGCTTTATTATATCATGTGATTTGTATAAGAAACAGAAAGTCAATTTAAATGAACTGTAACAAAGGTTATTCCAATAAATTCAGTACATATGTCAATGAATAATGCATTGCTGAAGGTGTTTATAGATAGAGGACATCAGCTAACTTTACTCACTGACACTTATTTATAAAGTAGTGTTTGTTTTTCATGAAAGAGCTGGAAGCCCACCAGTTGTCTCTTGTGAATGTGTTCAAGCAGAATAAGATCGAGCTGCCAGATTCAGTCTGAATCAAATTCTAAATTCTTGTAGCCATCATGCCTCAGATAGTCTGCATTTTAGATCAGTATATGCATATTTTATACATATAGTTCTTTTTAACTAGTAAATACTATGTTTTTTCTCAGGTGATTAAATTGGATTATATATCCCTTCACTGAAATGGATATACACACAATAACATTAATCTGCTGTTTCCTACTGTTCTAATAAGCCTTTTAAAAAATCTAAAATAAATTTCATATTCTAAGCCTTGAGGTCTTGTCCATCTTAACAAAATGACATGAATTTACCAGGTAGACTTTAACTCTAGTGAAACCTAATAATGAAAAATCTGCAGTGCTTTGGGAGGAATGGGTTGAGTCTCACTGCAACTGGTCCATTGTATATTTTACCAGTTAGGAGGACAAGAGACAGGAACTTAGTACAAAATGGAGAGTGAATGAAATATTCCTGCCTGATGAATAAGGGCCTAATCATCCTAAGTATTCCTTGCAAGCAAATACACTTCACAGGATGCACTTCCATTTTCCAGCATGAAGCTGTGGAGAGCGGTGTCCAAACTGACAAACAGATTTTGGCTGTATATGAGTAGATAGCTTCTAGCTTTCATGGCCAACTACAACAGGGGCAAGCTCTCTGGTCTGTTAAAAGTATGATGAGAACAAAAGATAAGGCATTTTCTAGGGTTTTTTTTAATTGCTAAAAACCAAAACCAGACTGAAAATGTTCTCTGGGTCTGTTGCAGTGTACCCTCACTACTGCTAAAGACATTGACAGCAGCACACGTATCCCTTCTTCCTAAGGTCACTTTTAAAAAAATGCTGACTGAATTTATCTAATACTGCAGTCTGCGTTCTTCTGGCCTTGAGTACTTGTAGTCCCAATGCTTTGCAATTTATTGCTCCTAGACAGCATTTCCCTCCCACTAATCCCAGTACAGAATGCACTTGGATAGCTCCTTTGTCCCTTCTGCAAGGAGAGGTGAAAGCCCCATTCAGGAAATATTTTCTTCTGTGAATATTTTTGCTTTGTTGTGCTACCTCTGAAAAAACTGCCATTTTTGAACATTGAGCATAAAATCAGCATTATTGTTTTCTCAGGTTTCACAAACAAGCAAAAATAATCCCCAGCGAGTTAATGATTGCTTTCCTTTCTTTAACTCCTGTGGCAGATTGCCATATCACATTTTTATTAGTAGACAGGTGAATGTCAAATACATGTTTTAGCACAGCAGATGCAGGTTGCTGGTTGGAATGTAACTCCGACAACAATGGCATTTTGATTTATCAAATATTTAAATAAATAAGGTTTTTTACTGTTTGTTCACTTAACAACGGAGCAAGTAGAGTAGCTGATTGAAATTTGACTTGAAAGATGCTTTAGTGATGAATTCTGGGTGAGGGACTTACTTGTTTGAATTATAAGACAACAAATGCTGTTAAGACTATTTAATGTCTAGCACCTTTAGTAAAGTAACACTTCAGTACTCTTATTCAATTGAAATTTCCCATCAAAAGCCTGGAGAATGAGATCTAGATTCCATGTGCGATGAGCAGTTACCTATGAGAATAAATATGTAAAATAGAGTTATTTAGTGTGAATGCAGTTTTGAACTCATCAGGAAACATCAACTGTCTACTCAAGATAATGTTTATCACTGTTGACTTAAAAATTGTATTTCATACGTCTTTTTATTCAGAACAACTTTGTATAAGTCCAGAGGCTCAACAGTAAAAAACATTGCAAAACTTAAGAGTATAGGGAATAATATTTTTGGAATACTGTAAGGTGAAAATCACAAGGTCATGACTTATCTAAAAGCATATAAATGAATTGCAAAGTCATTAAAATACTCAAATTTAGATAAGAAAAGATAGGTTCATATCTTGCATGGTTTATCTGATTTGGTTTCTCTAGTTTCCATTTTTAGTTCTAATAATACCACATTCTGTTCTAAAATTTTTAACTTATGAGTAAATATTTTTTTAATGAGCGTATATGTATGTATTTTCTTTTTTTAAATAACTGTCATTTACCTAGTATTTACACTAATTTTTTCTTCCATCTGTAAGAAATATTTCCATTCTAAATTGCATTCACAATCACCATCTTCATTATTAATCCTGGAAATAGCATTACTAATGGGCTTGTTCTCATTTTTGTCACGTGAAAACAAGTTCATTATCTGATGAGACCGAATTCTCTTCATATGCATTTAAGAGTCTTGATTTTCTTTCTTTATAATCTTTGTAGACAATCCTTCCTCATGATCAGTAAAGAAGAAAATTTATGAATAGATTAAAATTGTCTTTATTTCTTGTGTACTTTTTCTCTGTTACTTGTCTGGCTATATATGCTTGTGGAAAAAAAATTCTCTAGCACTTTGCAATTTATTTTTTTTAAGTTAGAATTGTTAGTTGCTAAGGTTCTCTGTGTTGAGCTGGCTATCTCATTTTAAAAGTCTTTGAGGTCAACAAGAGAGGTTCTACCAAAAGTAAATATTTATTTTATGCTTAGCACCCCCTCTTATCTCAAACACACACTCATATATAATTCACCCCTTTTAGGATGTCTTTAGAAGTGCCTTCTATAAAATCTAAATATTTACCTCTCTTCTGTTGGTGCTGTGAGGCATCCTGGACCTGGGTCCTGCGGGGAAACCCGATGGTGGCTGGTCTACAGGAGCCCCGGATGACTAGGAGTATGAATCCACCAACAGACGGGTCGGCACACAGAGCGCTGCAGTTCTCAAGGGTTTATTGTAGGTGCAGGAGAAGGCAGGAAAGGGCAAGGGAAGCAAAGGGAGACAACCTCTCAAGAGGGGAGCTAAATCTGAGCGCCTGAGCTCTGAGATCTGGGTCCCGAGAGCTCTCTCTTGAAGGAGGGGTCAGGGGTTATAGCAGAGAGACAGGAGGCAGGGTTAGGGTACATGCGGACCAATGGGGTAAGGTCCTGTGGGAGAGATAAGGATAATACAAACCAATGGGAGACAGGGGAAGGAGTGGTTACAGGGAAGGAACCAATAACAGAACATAGAACAAAGAATTTTCCAGAATCAGGGATGGCATAACTGTTTAACAGACATTAACTGCGGAGGGTACATCTGATGATGGACATGGGAGAAGGCGGGAACCCTGCCACCATGCCCCTACACCACAGCAGTTTCCCATGGCATTCCTGACAGATTCCTTCCGAGACCTCCTCCCACGGTGCCGTTCTATTGACTTGGAATAACTTGTATCAGCATATGTGACCAGGCTTTTTGAGTCCATGTGCACTTTGTTTAGTACTTATAGATAGATCAATTATAGGTGTTTCAAAGGAAGAATAATTTCAACTTTATGATCTGGTCCTCGCTCGGTGTGACAATACAACTGTGGATGGAGATGCTTATGTATGGACTTATATACAAATTAAAGAAAATCACCCAAATATTTGTCTGTAGTCTTCTGGAGAAAACATTCTAGCTTCTTCTGCACCAAGTCAGAAGACTGTCTTCTTAAAAAAATTGGATTTTAAGTATGCATTGTAAAATCAAAGCTTTTGCTTAGTGTAAGTTGGCTGCTAATTTAAATGAGCGGGAATTAAAGACATAAGCCCAGACAATTTCACTACTAAGATATTAGCTAAGCTCCCCCCAACCCTCGTGAATTTTTTGCATGCAAGCTTGTAGATTTATAAAGTGTGACATTGTAATGCTGGATAAAAATGTATGATTTAAGGTATTTGAGTTTATTAGTCTAAGTTAATCACTAAGGAAATACTCTAGAGTCCATGAAGGATTAAATGATGTGAAATAAAATAACTTTTTATTGCAAAGAATTATTGGGAATGTGAGCCTCTGTTCTAGTAGAACTTGAGATATATAAAGACATTCTGTCAGCCTAACACAAATATAATTTCATTAATTGACTAGCATCATATATTTGTAGAATATCTGTCTGGAAAATAGTTCTAGATGATTTGTATAAAATTAGATTTATCTTAAATTAAAACCTTATTAATCAGTCATTCTCGTAAAAGTATATGCTTGACTTTGAATATTTGCAAGGAGCAGAGTCAAATTGTGTTTTCTGAAGTGCGTTACTTTTACTTATGATGAAATATTTTACTTCTAACTTAATTTAAAAAGACATTTTTTGATGATTTGTCAATCAATCCAAGTCCTGAAATGTGACAGAACAGATACTTTTCTACTCTGATAGCATGTAATAATCATGAAGAGTTCAGGAGAAGACTGACTTGCTGGTTTGTCTCAATGTGTTAGCATGGCAGTTAAAAGAGAATTTGAGCAGGAAATGCCCTAAAAGGAGAAAATAAAACCTTGTTGTTGGGTATGAAGGAGCATCCAAAATAAATCTATCTATTAAATAGATTTTCTAAGAGATAACATGATTTTTTTTTAGCAAAAAAATTTAGCAAAAAAAATTTTTTTTTTCCCTTCTGCTGAAGACTAAGACTGTGCTAAGAGCCTTCATTGGGTCACTATCAGCAATTGGCTCTAAAACACCAGTAATTTCCATTGAGGCTGTTGGAAGGAGACCTGTAAGGAAGCTGCAGTTTTAAGAGTGTAAATAGTTTTCCCCCAGCACCCACCCCTACCCCCAGTTTAACAAAAATAACCACAAATGCTTGGGTTTCGAGAAACAGAAGTAAACATAGGACAAGTTACTACAGTTCTGTCTTCCTATTTGTTTGCTTATTGGCAGCTTCTTCCTCTGTTAGCAGCTAACAGAGCAACAAGGGACATGAAATCTGGGTTTTTTCCCATTTTCTGGACAGGATTTTTCCTTCCTGCTGAAAATTTTTTTTTTTCCCCCCACTCTATTGGAAAGGAATTTGTGGTCCTTGGTAGTTTATTTTCTTGTTTTGGTTTGGTGTTTTGTGGTGATTTTGTTTGTTTTGGTTTTTTTTGCTTTGCTTCTTTGCCCAGTCCTCATGGGTTTGTTGTCAACCTGTGGTCTTCACGCACATGCCAGGCAATGTTAAAGATATAAAGGTGTAAAGACCAAACACTTTAACCTGTGTAAGGACTTGAATGGTAGGAATCATAAGACACCAACAATGCAAGAGATCAGCAACAGGAATGAGCAATGAGGCTCTTATCTGTTTTTCTTTTAGATTTAGATCTTGTTAAGTCACAGCCCCTCAGCTGTAGTCACTGATCACAAAAAGTTAGCTTTTTTGCCCTCCCATGTGGAATTTGTTGCGTTTTTCTATGTTAGGTTTAGTTTGTCATGTTTCAATTACTCTCCGTATATGAATTCTGATTCAAGTAAGAATTTATCCAGATGTGTGGGTTAAATTCAGACCAAGATGATGTGACATACTGTAGGAAGATGGTTGACTGCTTCCCTTGTGCTTCCTGCTGTCTGTGCGATGAACAAATTTTGCTTATAGAACAAATTCTTGAACTGATACTCATTCTGACGCCAGGAGTAGATCTACAATAAGTCTGACCTGACCTATTCTACCTTTGGTAAAAATCCCAGGTCAATCATCTTTATTTACTACTTCTCTCTTGTCCCCTCCTGCACTCCCCCCCTCCAAATATATATATATATGTAGATATGTAATTTATGTATGTATGTATGTATATATATATATATGTATGTATGTGGTTTTCATTAGCTCACTCTTCCTTCTTTCAGCTGAGGTTATGTGATTAAAAGGTTGTCTCCTCATCATAATGTTGTGGGTATGCATGCTTACACATGTGCTCTACTCACTCTTAAAACTTGCAGGTGACCTAATCTTTTGTTTCTATGTCCATTCATGCAGAAAAAAAATAATGTGGACCATTGAAGTCAGTGCTACTTCATAGCTGACTTCATGGTGTTTGTAGTGGTTAGAGTTATCCTTTGAATGGGTTTTTGGTTTTTCTTTTCCCACAAGTCCAGGAAGTAGTTGCACATATATTAATCTTGTATCATCTAGAGGTGTAAACTATCCACTGACTTCAGTAATACCATGAAAGTTTGTATGCATGAACCATGAGAGATTAAGAAAGTAGGGAAGGGTGTAAAATAAGTCAAGACTTTGTGCTAAATGGTCAGCACCTTTTCCAGAATTGATCTTAAATAGAGGCACAAAGAGTGAGAAGAAAATATACTCAAAAGAAAATATCAGTAAAACTCTACAAAAATAGCCTGTGCCAAGTACTGCACTCAGCTGGTAATACACGCACATCTTATGGCCAGGAATGCCATAACTTTGCATAACAGACAGCTTCATACAGCAAGACATTTCTATCCTCAAAAAAATGTTTTAAGTTCACAAATGTATCCTCTTAACAAGAAAAATTAATTAGAATACAGGTGAAATATATGAAACAATTCACTATGATGGAATCTGGAATTGCCAAAGCAAATTGCAACAATTCCTTAGAGATATACTGGACATTGTGATGGAACAAATAAAGGTCATGGTCTTAACGAATCAAAGTAGAAATCAGTTTTGAACCATGATACAGGTCTAGTTAATATGAGTAGCTAAAAAGAATACTCAAAACCTAAAGATAAAAAAGGAGGAAAAAAGTATTCCAATAGAAAAAGTGGTTTTGTAAAATATTAATTTTAGCACCCCTCCTGAAATCAGATTTGCTCATTTCAAGGAGAAGTTCCCATAACTTAACCACATGTTTTTCTACTCACATCAGGTCCCAAGTGACCAATTTGTGCCATAGTCTTGTTTGGAGTTGCGCTTTCTATTTTACCTTCTTAACTGGCACTTTCTATTTTACCTTCTTAACTGGCAAAGTAAGACTTTCCAAAAATCAAAATAGAAAAGGGAAAGTGCTGCTTATCCTTAGGTGAGTCAAACAGCTGGGTGGCACTTGTGCATTTGAAACCTTCCTTTATCCAAATGGTTTAACAAGGGGATGAGTGATTGAGTATATACCTGTATTTTGCCAGAAAGTATGTGCAGAAAATAACCTTTTTTTCCAGTCTACAAAAGGTATCTCAGAAATACTTAGTAGAAGCCTGCTAAATGATTTTTTTCTTTTTGAAAGCCTTTTATTTTCTAGCTGAATCCCAATATTACTATTGATAGGCTATTGTACAGTGCAACATGAAATACAAATAATTTTAGACTATTTATGTCAGTATATAATGCCTTGCTCAGCTCATGTTGCTCAGTGTAATAAAAAAGCCAACTAGATATTCACATGAAACTTATTTAAATAAATATATTATTGAGTAACATATATTTTACCTTATTAGTCTCACGGTGAGCTGAAACTATATTGGCAGCAAAATTTAGCTTTTATAATATGCAGCTTTCTGAAATTAATCATTTTTATCTGTATTTTCTTAAACAACTTTGGCCCGGGGGGTTGGATACCATTTATCACTCTGAAATACTGTATTGCTGTTCTCCTGGGCACTATTCAAACGTGGCATGCCTTATAAACAATTATCTCCTGATCTTAGAGACAGAAGGAGACTGTCTCATCTAAAATAAGGATCATCCAAATAAGGTTCTTTTATGGCTGTTACTCCAGAACACAGAGTTGGAGTTTTGACGGGGCACACGTGTTAATACCTGATGCTGAAGTCCCAGTGGCTTAGTGATCAATTTGCTGTGCTGTCACTGCTCAGGTCAGCCCAGCTTCCAACCTGAGGTTTTCCCACAGCAAAAGAGGTGCTGGCAGGGGTGTCCTTGCCATCTAGAGTGGTGTGAAGTTGTTGACCTCTGGTGTTTACCCACAGGGATTCCTCTGGGGTGCTCACGAGGTGTCCACTGGTGCTTGGGGGAAAGGTACCAGTCATGTCATTCCTAGCAGGCATGGCAAAGAAAATGACTGTGCTTTAATTTTATTATACAGGTTTCATTCACAACAAATAGAAAAAGCTCAGGAGAATTCTTTTTGCATGATTGGTGCAGTTTTCCCTTTGTTTCTCTTCCCCTTATGCAGCATCAGAGAGTGATAAGTGTTAATTAATAATGGCAAGTGGGCTGGTATCTTCTTAGTAGCTTTTGTCTTTTTTCAGAAGCCTACCAGAGCAGTGACAAGCAGGATGATTTTGTTTGCTTTCTGTCTACCAGAAATCACTGCTTACCAGGAAATAAGTAACTGTTGGAATGCAACAGTGTTGTTGGATTTTAAGATCTTGACAAAAACTTCTAGGCTTAGCACCAGTGAGAGAGATCTGTGCCCATTAAATACCAACAATTTGGTCCTGTGTTCTCTGAATAAAAATGATGCATGTGGTAGCAACAGTGCTACCACCTATAGTGCTCTGTAGGTGAGTGAGAGTGGGGGAAACAGTAATATTCTGGTGCAAAAATTAGAAGTGAATTGAAATTTCAAGTACCCAATGTGGGAAACTTGATTTTTTTTCCTGTTGAACAAGCAGCTACCCATCCAGAAGACAGTCTGCTTCTCCTCAAGTCACAGTAGTACCAGTGAATTTACGGGCATGAAAACCAAGAAAAAAAAGCCAAAGCAAAATACAGTTATCCTAGTGTAAATCTGCTTTTGCAATGAGATGAATGACAGATCTTTGCAACAGTGGTGATCGAATTGTTTGCTTTGTAATTAATCTAAACATCAGATATTTTCCCCCCATAACTTTGTTGTGAAGCTTTAATCCACGAAAAGCAAAATTATTCCAAGTGAAGTGATTTACTAGTAGATATTGTGTAACATGTCTGCAAGCACTTCTCCCTGCTATTTAGACCTTCACAAAAGATCAGCTTAATTCAATTATATGGTCAGATTTTGGCATGCAGTATAGGGGATTTTTATAAATTCCCCTATGTTTTCCACTGAGATTTAAAAGGACCAGAGTCTTTAAACATAAAAAGAAAACAAAAAAGAAAAAAATTCCTGGATTTCGATATCTAGGCATTCCAAATCTGCAATGAAGATTTGATCACTGGGCTACAGGCTGAAGCAGTTGTGAGAAGTCTTAGCTCTTTTGAAGCGTCACAGACCTAACAGTTGGCATGGTAGACAGCATGTATTCAAAATCTGGAAGGTATCTGACAGCACATCATGCAAACTATAGCTGCAAAACTGTGAATAAATAATATTCATATAGATTAGAATATCTTCATGTAAAGCAAGTTGATACTGTTTTGAGACTGTGAATAAGACAGATATTTGTAAATAATCAGTAGAATAGAACAGTATTTAAACACGGTGTTGCTGCTTTCATCTAAAAAGGCAGGTCAAAAAGTGCTGATAATGGCCACAGTAAAGATTGCATCCGTGACCTTGTATCAAACTCCTTAAAGGAGCAATGTTTGCCTATATTTTGTTTTGATCTGGCAAGCACTAGATCAAGACCTGTGACTTCAACTCTGATTTTTACTTTTTTCCCCCCTGAACTTTTTTCCCCACTTGATGAAATCTGTACTATCTTTCTTAACCCATTTTATTACTTCTGGTATTAGAACAGTTATTCAGTTATCTGTATTGAAAATCTCTAGGTGTGCTCTATACAATTTGCTTATCACTTACCTTGGAAGTATAAAAAAAAAGCTGAAGAAAATTTATCCTAAAGAGAGTCTCTTCAAGGTTTCTTATTGTTCAGTCAGTGAAAAAAGAAAAATATACATTATTTGGGTTGGGAGAATTCATCAAATCTCTGGCAGAAGCAGTAAGAAATGAGGAGGTAGAAGAAATGGTGTGAGGTACAGGAGGGGAATGGCTTTTAAAATGAGAGTGAAACTTCAGCATCAGTGCCTGCTCTTTTGCTCCTGAGTTATGCAAAGCCCTTAAATTTATACATGAACAAAAAGGAAGAGCCAGTGGAGTGGCAACACAGAAATTAGGAACTCATCAGAGAGTTCCATCCCCCTGCTTGCACCTAGATCTTGTTTGCAGCAGGAGCACCAGCCTGTATTAAATCTGTAGCAGCAGTGGTCACCATGTTAGGAAGAAGCCACCCCCTAAATTAGGAACTCACCAGAGAGTTCCATCCCCCTGCTTGCACCTAGATCTTGTTTGCAGCAGGAGCACCAGCCTGTATTAAATCTGTAGCAGCAGTGGTCACCATGTTAGGAAGAAGCCACCCCCTAATTCTGGGACACCCTGTGACAGATGATGTCCCACATGAGGTGGAAGTGCTGTTGGAACAGTGTGCAGCACAAACATTAAGCAGCCTTTTGGGGTCAGGCTGAGGGAAGAATCCAAAAGTGTGATGTTATTTGTGCCAAAACCAACATTTTTAACTACTGGTGTTACCTCTCTGTAGGGGAAGAAGTTAAGAGGACACAAAAGTTATTGTGCTCCCTTTGACATTGATAAAAAAGCTCTATAAGGAATTACATATGGAGAATTGCAATACAGCTGCATTATTGATGATTCTTTGATCTATGATCAATTTTTATAGCATACTGTTGACCTGCACCACACTATTTCTTCTTGTATCCAATATTTGATGGCTACACTATCTGAGAAAGCCTCGCCCTCAATTATTCCTTTTTTCCTTTTTTTTTTTTTCTTCCCTGTGTTGAACTTGTTCTCTGTTAGGGTTTTCTTAAAATCTAGCTTTCTCCGTGGGAGTTCTGTATTGGTCAGTTCCAGTGTTTTAAATAAGATAATAAATGAATTATTAACACCAGAGGAATAAACTTTTGAATTAGAGTAGAGCCAGGGAGCTTGGCAGCAGGACTACTATTTTTTCAGCAGATTGTGGAGAGAAGTAAATTCTTAAAGTTGTGTGTTGCTCTCTTTCCTGTTATTTCTATTGTGCTGCATGGGTTTTTTTCCCCCCTTCATTCTCCCAGTTAGTGAAATGTGCTAGCTTGGGCCTCAGTGGAAAAGCAAAGGAGGGAGAAGGACAATTTAAATTTCTTTGTCCCTCATGTAGCATTTCTGACTGCAGAGGAAAAAGAATCTATCCTGCCTGTAACCTGTGGCCTAAGGTCACATTTAGGCCCTTATCCCCTCTTAAAAGTGAGGTCTGTATCACCTTCCTTTGCATCTTTCTCCAAATATGCATAAAGGCTGAAAATGGAGGAGAGATTATATATTTCCTAGCAAATAATGCAGTAGGAATATCTGATTTTATAAATATATACTGCCTGAATAACTAAGGAAAAACAGTTGCCTGAATAAGAAATGCAAAAATTGTAGCATTTGGAGGTTTGAACAACCTTTAGTAAGATTTTTGGATGGATGAAATAAATTCTAAGCAGAAAATTAATTCTATTTCTATTGTTAAAAATGCGTATCACAGCATCTTTTTATAGTTCATGAAAGTTATTTGCAGTGTGCTATCCAGAAGTAGTCCTGGTTTGCGTGTGTGAATCTAGAGAGAAATACACACATGACTTGAGGTAATTTGAATTATTAGGCTAGCTTTTAGGCTGAGAAATGTAGCAGATGCTTGCTCTTAATGGCTTGAACACAGAAGTGAGTGGCTGGTGCATGGATAAGTGGAGTACACTTCGATAAACTAACAGCAGAACATTAAGGCTCTCTATTTTCCTCTTTAGTGGAAGGAAAGTGCTGCTCTATTTTGTAATGTAAATAAGCTTGAACTGATATCCCTGTCTTGTTTTTATGAGTGCAAATACTCTCAAATGTTCTTTTGTGATATTCAGTACTATCAAGAATGACAGAATTTTTTAAATCACAGTAATTAGGGTACTCCTTTTGATGTCTACATTTTTTTTTAATTTTCTGAAATAGTATCTAACTCCTTTTTTTCTTCTAAGGTATTTTAACATGGACCTCAAAATGTGTGGTTTATACAATATATTCTCCATGTGCTGTTACTGCATTCATTATTGGTGTTAAGTAGGTGTAAAATAACCTGCAAACACAAAATTTTATTTTTCCATCTTGACCTACATTTTGCATGTAGATAGAAGTGCAAGCATAATGACATTAGTGGCAAACTGTGATTTGGTCTCCCTTCTCAGGTTGTATTGCTCTTTAATGCTTCCTTCCAGTGTGCTCCTTTTTAGAGGAATGCATTCTACTCTTCTCAATACTCATTCTGCCACTGAAGGGCAAACCAAGATATTATATCACTCTAAGACAAACATTAAACAAATCTTGGCTCTGTTTTTTTTTAATCTACCTTTTTAAAAAGCAGTACATCTATCAATGATGAGAGGGCTGAGCGAAACTGAATGCACAAGCCAGTAGGGAGAGCTCTTTAAAGACCATTGTTTCTAGGCCTGGCTAATTTGAGAACCACATGGACAAAAAAAGGACAAATGCAGATGTGTGGTCCTTCACTGTAACTCTCTTCAGACAGTGATGATAGATGGAAGTGTTGAGAATGTACAGAACACTTCAGCACCCCAAGTCCTCAAATATCCTCAAAAATCTAAATACAAAATCAGATTGTTGATTTCAATATCCTTATTGACTTACCTCAGACTATGTTTTAAAATGCTTATTGAGAATTGTAGGTGTATTTTCCAAGACTTCTCAGGAGCAAACCTTAAAGATGAAAATTAGTTCATGTTTACTTTACATACAGGTGTGGTGAAAAGGGAAGCAACAAGCTCACTCCTCATGTGAAAACATCTTTGTTACCTTATTTGCATTTTACCCTTGTAAATGCATATTTCTTGTAATAAAGACATCTCCCTGTGCCTTGAAAAGAGTGATAGTTCATCTAAAGTTGATCAGTGCTATTCTATCACTTTCTAGACTTGACTAACTGTCAGAATATTTTCCTGTTTTTCTCCATTCCCTCAGCTGGGTTCTGTTATATGTTTGTTATAAAGGAAAACAGAAAAGTTGCTAGTATTTTCTCCATCTGGATATTTAAATTAACCAACCTGTGCCTGGGAAAATGATACTTTTCCTTTTGAGAGTTAGGAAGAAATGAAATTCAAATTTCACATCTGATAACAGAAGTCTGGGACCCTATTCATGATATTTGTCCTCAGGAAGATAGCAGTCCAACATGACAGTTTGCAAGGAGACTAATAAATTGCATGGAAGTGCAGCCCCAGGCAGGAATGGATGGGTAGGAGCTCATCTGCCATGCCTTTCCCTTTGCTTCTCTTGTTAGTAAGCAGCTTTGTTTTCTGTGGCTCTTCTGGGTGAGTGCAGATTTATCAATAATACTTGAACGTGATTCCCCAAGGAACTGGGGACTGGAGGGACAGAACTGCTCATCCATTGAATTATTGCTGTGTCTTGTGTTCAACTAGAGTACAGATGGTTAGGATCTGTAAGTTTTGAAGATTTAATTCCTATCTGCATTTAAACCACAATCCTTTATGTTCATCAATTGCTTTATAAAATGCTGTAAACTGTCAATCATTTGATCTAATGATTCTAAAATTTCCAACAGGTACTTGTCTGTCTAGAAGGAAATGCCTTGAGGTTTTTAAAAAGTGCTTCCCTGAAAGCTGCACCCCAAACACATTTTCTCTACTTCCTATAGAAATGAGAATATAATAGATTAAAACCTGTTCTTTATCAAGGTTGCCACAGACTATGTTAGAAGTGAAGGCCACATTTTTTTCTCAGTTCTAAATGCATTTTATGTACATGCACATTTGGGTATTTCTGTATATAAATATTTATCTTTATGCATGCCTCTCTGTGTACTCTATCTCCATGGCCTTTCCACTAAAAAAGTTTGATTCCTGACAAAATACATGAAAAGATTCATTATTTACTTTCCAAAAATTACTGTGGTTTGACCTTGCCCTATCAGTTCTTAGACAGATTTGACTTCAACGCTCAGAAAATACATGTCCCTGCCAAAACCATAGTCTAAAACATAACTGACAGCCATCTTCTTTCCAAATCTTGCCTATGAAAGAACCCTTGAGAATAAAAACAAAAAAATTTAAACCAGAAATGCAAGAGAAATTTACTTATCTTGGCAGAAACTTGGAGATTATCAATAAACTGTAAAGTGAAGAGATTGGCTGTACTATACAGGGACACCAGGAATAGTGATTTCTCTTGGAGAGCATTACTAACAAATGGGAATATTGGTTTGAAAAATGTATTTTAATTTTTTGCATACAAGATGTTAATGACTAACTTTATTATCTCAACTGACTTTGGAGTTCTGGTGTCTCTGCAATGAGCCTTTCTTCTGGGAGAGACAAGATAGTTTTGTGTTTAGTATGCCTATTTTTGAATGTCAATATTTTAAAGTGTTTTTGTGGTCACGTTGTGTAGCATTTTGACATAATTTCATTAAGGGAAGGTTTTTTGTTGTTCATTGGTTCAAAGCCCCTATACCATCCTAAAGAAGTCTAAGGGCAAGTCTCACTAGTGTCTACCAAACCTCCCAAGATTTGCTTTGCAAAAAGAAAAAATGACCTGAAATTGCATTTCCCACTTCCAACATCCTCACACTTACATAAGAGGAATTAAGTTTTTTTACTTATATGGGCACTTTAAATTTCCTCCAGTGTCCTCCCCCATCCAGAACCAGGAATTACTATGTAGATAAGAAAAAGCCTTAGAGGAGTCAGGGAAAGTAACTTCATGGCATCATTGAGTATAACTGCAGAAACATGACCTTGTTTACTACCATGCTTCTTTCTTTCCCCTAGTTTTGAGGGAAATTTATTTTTACTCGATAATGAAATTATTTCTGTTTGTCTGATACTTCATAATGAAAGTGACATGTCTATTCTGGCTGGAGATAGCTTAGCACCAACTGTGCTGCTTCAAGTTCTGAAAAGCAGTGTGGGTGCAGGGGGAGTGGTTCCACATCATGAGTTGATATTTTCTCCAGATGCATGTGATGGAAATATATCCAGAGTATGATGTGGATATAATAGCTGAATAATGGAATTTAAAAATTAGTCCCTTTTGCAGCATATATGGGCCTATATTGAAAGCAGGAGTACAGTAACTAAAATACCTGTCTCTCCCAGTGACTAAGTGTGCATTTCTCAGTAGTATTAAGCTATAAGCTGTTGGAAAGTAGGATTGAAGTTCTTACTTTTATAGTTGCTTTATGAGAATATTATCTAGGGCTCAAGTAACAAACTTCAGAATCAAAGCAGCTTGATAGAAACACTGATCTCTAAAGGTTTGGATGACCTCTCTACCAGCACTTAGAAGCAAGAGTCAGTACATTTTAAAGCACACCACATATTTCAAGCCCATTAAAACTTCAGATAAAAACATTAATAAATCCCAAATTTCAACTCAAAACATTTTCAAACAGCTTCAGCCTAACTCTTTTAATGGTGTCATGCTTTTTTAATCTCAATTTTTCACAAGCACATGGAAGGCTGCTTCTCTTCATGCCTAAAAGAGCTTCAGCTTTGATAGGATTGGGTAGTCTAGTTGATGCTTAAAAAGAGTTGCTATCCAGAAAAATGTTATTTTCTCCCCTTGCCACTTTCTGCCTCATGGATCTTGACACAGCAGTCACTACTAGAGGATACAGGTCATTTAAGAGGGAAATAGGGTTATCTGCTTTCTCTGCTCACGCAGCTGCCATGCCTAATGTGTTTGTACATGACTATGAGAAATTCAGTTCATCTTTATTCTCTACCTGAGATCATTCTCATGCCCCTGTTGGGTTGATGGTAGTGATTTTTATGTAAGACATTTTCCATAATTCCTTTAATATTGAGATAAAAGGGGAAAACTATTAATAGATAAAAGGGAGATTAAGGTATCATAATCTTTTGCACATCACTGGAGAATCCTAGCTTTCATTTACTACTCCTAAGTTAATTCAGAAATTTTGCTCAAAAAGCCACTTAACTCTAAACTCCTCTTGCACGAATTTGAGTTCCTTTTTCTATTTTCCTCTAGTAATAAAGCTCTTAATCACAAAACATGTCATGTGAGCTCTTCTTTCACACAGCCAAGATTATAAAATATATATTATCATCACTACTTCCACCTTTTTCTCCTCCCAACCCCACGCTTTCTTAATGAGCCTTTAGACTCATGAAGAAACTTATGGTCTTGCTCTGTTTTGTAATTATGACTTATGGATTTTTCTCTTGATGTTTTTATCAGTGTTGCTGGAAAATTTCTGACTTGCATCTTTTAGTCCAACTTGAAATTAATGAGTAGTTCTGGAGGGAAAAATCCATTTCACTTGTGCTGAAGCAGACTACCAATATCAGGAAGAAGTCTTCTGAGAAAGCAGAGCTCTTTTCATCTTCTTTGAAGAGGAACACCACATATACTCAAGTAAAGGATAGTTCTTCCATTTCTTTGCAAGCACCAAATAGTATCACCACCAGGGCAGTGTCTTTAGGACTGTGGGGCTTCAGTTTAGGTTTTTTTGTTAGGCTTGTTGGTTGGTTGATTTCATAAGACCGTCAGCAGGACTTAGATGGCTGTTCTAGTCACTTTTGCAGGCCTACATCTCCCAAGAAGAAGCCCTAGCTGAGTGAGAATCAACTGCAAAGCCCAGGAGATTAAGGAATGCCACATTCTGTGGCAGCAAGTAAAGCTGGGGCTGAGTGGTCACCCGGTCTTAGCTGCACATCAAATGCTATCCCCAGCCTGAAGTGAGAGGGAGTCATGTCTCCCCAGGCTATGCCTACTGGAATAGGAAACTGCTTAAACTCTTATTTTCTATTTAAGGGAAAAGAGCAGTTTGAACAGCAGCATTTTTCCAAATACAGGAATTTTACCAGTGTTAGTGTTGCTTTCTGTGAACAGTGAGAACCAGCCCAGTGGGGTTTGCTTGGGTTGAGAGGCATTAGCAATATAACTGTAGGCTGTGACAAGGTAATTAGCTATTTAAAACAAAACAAAACAAAACAAAACAAAACAAAAAAAAAAAAAAAAAAAAAAAAAAAAAAAAAGGAGAAGTGATCCATCTGACAGAAAGTGTAAGAGAGTAGAAGGATTTTAGAGGTGATTCAGTTTAATGGAAGATCTGAGATCTGAGCTGAGGCATTTTGATAGTGTTTTACAGCTTGTGCAGTTTGAGTAGGTGTCTGTGGAAATTTGGAAATCTGTGGAATTGGTTGTGACTAAGCTTCTTAGCTGTCCCTAACCCACCAAATTTGATTCTACACATCTTTTAAAGGCTATCGCTAGGCGGGAGAGTTGCTTGCACTTCAGCCCCTGATCCTCTTCTCACAAAAGCTGCCCCTGCAGACCCCCCTCCCCATGCCAAGAAACAACATTGCCACACACAGACAATCCGGTGATTTTGGTTTTCCTTATTGCTTGATTACCTGATAAAGGCCTTTTCTTGCAGTAACCATCACCAAGGGTGTGAAGGAGAAGGGCAGATCAGAGGCAGTGCTTAACTAGCGGATACTGCTGGAAATTCAGGGGTGTCTTGGAAAAAGCTTCAGGGTGGTGGTAGGATGACTGATGCATATATATAACCACGATCATATAGGAATGTGCTAATATTTAAACATTTACATTTTGGAGGAATCTGCTTTGGATAGCACTAATACTGACATTCCTAGAGTAGCAATTGCCATTCTCCTAAAAAGAAGATCTAAATCAGAGATGAACTGGGGGGAAAACATGGTCAAATATTATCATCTCTGCACCTCTATCCTGAGATGAGTTCAAATAGTAGAAAGAAAATTAACAATAGAAATTGAGGTTGGCAAAGCTGAGATGAGAGATGTATCTTTGATAGAGCAGTATTAGAAATTTCTTTAGTCCTTGCTTCTTTGATGAGTCTCAGGGAAAGCAGGATCTTAGTTACTTTAATGGTCTGAGGATATGGGGTAGGAGAAAGGACATCTTAGTCCAGTAATTTTTAGGCATCACCTTTCATATGAAACTGTGTAAATACAAGATATTTTTCCTATGAATATTGAGGCCTGTTCATGTCATTACTTGTTCCTTTCAGAATTACAATAGTGTTTAACAGTTGCTGTATCTGTTTAATGTTTTTATTCATGTTTGGATGGTAAACAGATTCACAAGCCAATCTTGTGGATTAGTTAATTTCTAAACACCCTTGATGAACTCTCTTTAGAATTCCATTTAACTGTACCATAATTACTCCTGTGAACATATAGAACACCTGACAGGCTGCTGAGGCTCTGATGTAAGCCAAGGACAAAGGAAGAGCTAAGGAGGTTTTATTCCACTTGAAGTATTACTATGCAGTTTTTCAGTGAGGCAATTTCTGAGCAGAAAAAAGATTATAATGGTGGTCATGGTTTATTGCTGTAAAGAGGGAATGTGGCACCAGCTTAAAGGAGTGCAAGGACCCTCTCTCTTGAATAGAAAAGTGAAGGAAATACAACACTGCCCTTGCTTTCTTACTATTCTGTGGCAAACGCTCCAGTTTTCTTATCTGGAAGATATGGGTAGCAACACTTCTCATCTTTAGTGATATTTTGAGAGTTGCAGATAAACAACCTGGATACAAACTCTTTGGTTGGTCATATTTTCCTATGAGACTGTTCTTGTTTTGCTTGAGCTCTTGCTCACGACGCGTGAAAAATAAGCTTCTAATTTATCACCACCAAACCCTCTGGAAGGACAGTTCATAATCAGTTGGGACATCTCTATGCCAGCTGATCTCCCTCAAGAGTTTGAGCACTGTTCATAGAGGGTCATCATCCAGAGTGAAAGTCAGTGTTTTTGCTGATGCTGGTGCAAACCTGTGATTGCTATTCCATGTGATCTTAATGATCTTGAGTCAAGCGCTGACTTTCAAAAACATACTCAAGCATCCAATTACATTTTAGACAACTGGATACTTTTAAAAGTAATATTAACCAATTCTACTTGAACCTGTACAGTTTAGATAATCTCAATGTCTTAAAGGGGAGGCTGCTTTAAACTTTCATTTTCAATTTTATTCAGACAAACACAAAGAAACTACCTAAATAGCCCTATAAGGACTGTATAACAAGTTTTATTTCTTGTCATCAATAGCTATTCACACATCCAAAGGAAGAACCATAGAAAATTTCCAAGGAGCCAATTTTACACCTACCCACCCCACCTCCCTCCATCCCCCAGGTTTCAGTTGATCAACTATCAGGTTGTTGACTTAAGGGATGTAATTTGCTTTTGCACTAATGCTAATTCAGGAAGCAGCAGTTCTGTGAAGGTCTTAGTGTAAACGGCAGTCGGATTTCATGAGAGCCAGCACTTGAGTTTAGTCTTGTTTTTGGTCGTAGAAATATAAAGAATCTGTATGAAATCTAATGCACCTTATTCTCTGTTACATTAAGGCCACACCAAGGACATTTCATCACTTCCTAAAGCAGTTAAACAGGGATTGGTTGCTGTCAGTATGTAAGATTTTTAAAGAAGGAGAATAAAAATTTAGGAAAACACAGACCTGTTGTGTCTCTTACTACATGTTTTAAAAATATTTATTAGAACCAGCTACATTGTTTCAAAATAGATTAAACCAAGACATTCAACTGCACTGTGACAGCATATTTGCAAAGCAAATGCAAACAATAAATGACTAGTGTGAAACATCTGTAGTCAATTTGAAAATGACCAGAAAATTCTTAGTAGTCTCTGAAATAGTTACAAAAATTTTCACTTATTAATTTCTTACATTGAATATAATTTTAAACGGAATTAATTTGAATATAATACATAGTGCATTATGTTTCTAATTCTTTTGGCTTTTCATTTGCCTTTGTTTATAAGAGTGTCTGAAAAGAGAAATAAAGGTGGAGGGGAGTTACTGTCTGGAGAGGAAAGCAAATTACAAAGCAAAATATCACTTGCAAACTGGATAGCTTATGCATAAACCATTTTCTTATGCACATGCTTTGCCATTAAATATTTTGTTATGAATATGTCAATATTACTTTCCCTAATATGAACAATAGAAAGCTAAAATGGAAAGTGCACTTGTAGCTTGAATTATATTGTTTTATCTGGATTCACTTCTACCTTTGCAATGGGACTGCAACCCTATGAAGAATCTTGATTTATACAGAAATTCTTCTTTTGCTTGTATTAATGAAGTAATTTCTTGTAAATTATGGAAAGCTGGGTCTTTATCTTGAAAAGAACACTTACATAAAACACTCACAGTTTTAATCTTGTTCTGACATACAGGTGCAATTCCGTAATATATCCTTAATTGGTAGTATCTCAGTGGACAGTTTTGATCCAGTTCGACAGCTTCCCCAAAATGGTAGGAGGTCATTTTTTTTCTAAGTATAAAAAGACTAAATTACATAAAATACTATAAAAAGATGCAGAAAAAAGATTAGTCTGTTTTATCTTTATTTGATCTTTGAGTCTTTAAATTTTTAGTTGCCGACTTCATTATTAATAGACTAGCTCAGAGTTTCACACCTAATTAATGCACAGTTAAACATTGAAAATATGATTTTTTTTTGTTTGTTTCCTTAGAAGTCAGTTCTAATCCCAGAATTCCATCTACACTCAAAATGTCATGAAACACCCATCTGCCTAGAAGGAGGAGTTCTTCCTTGGAGATTAGGTCTGCACAAATAAATAAATAAATAAATAAATCTGGCGGGTTTAGTTTTGAGCACAGATAATTTCCTGACCCATTTCACTGGGTAGGCAGAGCAATATTAATGCCAGTATTACTGCTCAGAGGCAGAGCAGAGCTGCCTCTTTAGGAGACCATTCCATGGGCAACACTTCCCAGGGAAGTGTGGGAATTTTACTTGAACTGTCCCCAGTCAATGCATATTTCTCATTGCTGATTTTGATGTTGCTTAACAGGACAGAAACTTAGACAAAGCACTTGAGTGAAAGCCAATTCTCCCCTTCCCATGCTCATATTTGTGCCACATAGAGATCAGAACTGGGATATTTTTTGACTCCCACATGCATGTGTTATTCTGCCCCAAGTTTTGCATTAAGCAGCTCAATCAGCTGAACAGAAAAATTGAAGGGTATTATTGAACTGCCACCTTTTTTTAAATATTTTTTTCCCCTTGGATTTTTCATAGGGATTGCAAAAGACATATTCTTGACACCCAGACATTTCACATCCTGATTTCAAGCCTGTACTTCAAAGCACAGAAGCTTTCCAGCATAGTGTAGAGCACTGTATTTTTGTCCCCTAAAAGTAGGCTGAACTATTTTAAATGAAACTTAAAGGAAAAAGAAATCAGCCTGAGGAAGACATGCAACGTAGGAAATTTCAGTCTGAGCAGCTTAAATTTGCCTGCTGTTGTTTCTAGACTAATTTAGGCTACAAAGGATGCAATCTATGTATGGTAAATTTATTTAGGGGAAAAGAGATTTTTTTATAAACTCTCTATGTTCTTACATATAATGAATTTAGTGCACTGAAATGCAGTTCTTACTCTGGGATGTTTCCAGCAACGTTAGAGCTAATGTTCTAGGTGAATCTGATCCTGATCAGACCAAGTGTAATCCCAGTTCACGTTTGAATATAATTTCAGACTTTTATTTTTTTCATGATTGCCTCTGGTTATGTAAGGGCATAATTTTCTTAATTTTTTTTAAGTATTAAAAGGATTTTTATTCACTATCAGTGGTACAGCATTCGCAACAAAAGCTTAATTATGTGCAATTAGAAAGATACATTAATTTCTTGTGGGTATACAGAAAAGTGAAAAACTATTAAAACTTCAGCTTGTTTCTTTATATCATAAAATTTACAAAATTTACTTGAAAAAGAGCCATAGAAATGCTTTAGCCAAAGTAACAGAAGGAGATTGTGTTAAGTATTCTGCATCAGACACCTAAAGGGAGTACTTAACATTATCGCACTGTACATGTTTAAACAAGGTTATAGTTCCCACAGCAACTTTAATTAATCTTTTGTTGTATACAGGTAACATTTCTGAACTACTGTACTTGTCATTGTTGTGTCTTCATATGATGAACCAAGGCAATAATGAAGATACTGACAATCAATGTGAAACGGAGAACTAAACTGAGGGACCAGAACTAATATTGTCTATGCAGTTATTACCACATAGAATCATAAAATCATTAAGGCTGTAAAAGATCTCCAAGATCATCCAGTCCAACCTTTGACTGAGCATCAACGTATCAAATAAAACATACCACTTTCAAGCAAACTCTAGCACCAGGTTCTCTGTTCAGTTGTTTCCTGAATACTCCACCACTTCCCGGGGCAGTCCATTCCATTGCTGAAACACCTTTTCAGTAATGAAGTTCTTCCTCGTGTCCAACTTGAATCTCCTCTCGTACATCTTGAGGCCATTTTCTCTTGTCCTGTCAATGGTTGCCTGGGAGACGTCACTGAACCCCACCTTGCTGCAATCTCCTTTCAGGTAGTTGTAGAGAGTGATGAGGTCTTCCCTGAGCCTCCTTTTGTCCAGGCTAAATAACTCCAGGTTTCTCAGCTGCTCCTCATAAGACTTGTGCTCCAGATCCTTCACCAGCTTTGTTGCCTTTGTCTGGTCTTGCTCCAGTACCGGAATGTCTTTTTTTTCATGAGGGACCCAAAACTGGATCAAGGACTCAAGGTGCAGCCTCACCAGTGCCACAGGGACAATTGCTTCTTGGTTCTCCTGGCCACACTTGTTCTGATATGAGCCAGGGTGCCACTGGCCCTCTTGGACACCTGGACACACTGACAGCTTATGTTCCTCTGGCTGTCAACCAACATTGGTAGCTCCTGAAGTCACATGAACTAATGATCATCTCCCTTTTTACCTCCCATTACTTCTATTTATATGGTATTAATTTTAATCAAAGCATTGTATAGTATGAACTACACAGTTTTTAGAATTGTTTGGGACCTATGGAAATATTGTCTAAAATTATCTCAAGAAAATGTTAAGCAAAGAAGCAGTCAGAATCTTTATCCTAATGTGCTTGTTTTCTCTAGAGCTGGTTCCAGTTTCATAAAAGACACTTTGATTTTTCTTGTTTCTTGACAATTTCAACTTGATACCTAGTTAAAAGTAAAGAAGCTCATTAAATATATCTCCAGACCTCTGTGTTCTAAAGAAAACCTAAAACTTTGAACCTTGAAAACTCTTTAAAGCGTAGCTATGTGGACACAGTAGTACCTGTATGTTGATGTAAAATATATCCAGATAAGTAATGAAAATTGTGTGTAAATATTTTTTCTAATATTTGAACGTTTATGGTACCTCAGAGCAATTAACAGACACTGGATTTTGCATAGTATGTGGCAGGTGTAGAAAAGACAAAAAATGGGGACTAAAAATCTTCTCAGGTAATAGGCAATTCTATTTTCACTGGCTTACTCATCATTTACTTCCTAACACCTTAATTGTTTAATTTGAAATCAATGTTCTTTTAAAGACTCCCTTAAATATCATTCTTTGCACCAAGTTTCTGAAAACATGTTAAAAGAAAACTAATCTTATGTGTGCAAGGCTCTGACTGCCTTTTTCACTTGATCTTTTGTGGCTTTCCATAAACCTTGCTGTTGTCCCTTCTTAGTAATTTCAACTTTTTAAACTTAATTTTAAAACACCTAGAAGGGGAAGTATTAAAAATGTGCAAATTCCTGACTAGTCTTAGGGGAACTGGACTTCACTGCAATATTCAATATTCCTCGTAGGTCTTACTTAAAATGTTTTGTTGGGAATCAAAGGAAAAGAATTCTCAAGATCTCTCCCCATCCTCATAAAATGTTCATTTTACAGCAATTCTCTGAATTTTAGTGTCCACTTGATGGGATATGTGTGTTAGAGAGTTGGCCTACACTCAACATACGACTTGTGGTTTATTTGCATCCCTGAGATTACAAAGGGAGAAGCTGCCCTGCTGAAGTGCTCCTTCTAGTGAAAAAAAGGTGCAGAAACACACTCAGGGTGGAAAAAGGTACTTTCTTTTCCTGTTTGTTTGTCAAAACAACAGGAAGCTCTCTGAGTAGGTGGGTTTCTCCTGTTGGTGCTTCTGAGGAAGCAGAAACTTTATCAGATCTTCACAGTTAAGGCAAGCTGCAGTTATTGCAATGTAGATTGCTTTGGAAAGCTGCTGACTTTTACAGCTTATTTTTAGAGATAACGTGAGATGTTTCCTGTTCATTAAACTGTGGAAGAGTTACTAAAGTTAATAGTTGCAGTTACCTCTGCTGAAGTCATTATGTAAATTCAGTGACAAGGATGCAATTTACTGATTATGACAAACTGATATTGTTCTAGGATATGTTAAAAACAGTTCTTTCTGTAAAAACTGCACTAAATCGGTAAGAAGCAATTTCCCATTGCCTACTGCAATAAAAATACTTGCAAATTGGTTTTATTGTAATGTAGCTGTGTGTGTTATTTAAAGAGGTAAATAGCTACTGGTAAGGTAAGGAAAATCTAAGCTGCAGAGCTAAGCAAAATGCAGTTGGCATGAGGTTAAGAGATTGTTTCTGTTATAAGTAATAATAGAGCTAAAACAATGATATTAAGTTGTGTTCTCTATTGCTATTAGTCTCAAGATAGGTAAAGATCAGGGGATTAGTATATTCTTACAGTATCTGGCATTGGGCCTTAAAACATTATTCTTCAGATGACATTAACTGGAGCAAAAGCTGAGCCCTCATCAGCAGGGGCTGTGCAGAAATGTAGTAAATCAGGAGTTGGTTCATTGCTGTTGTGAATCTCCTGAATCAGGAGAGGAATCCAGTCCTTAAAGAACTTGTGCTTTGGTGACACGTAAACAGTGCTTTGATTCTGTTTATATCCCTTTCTGTCCCTGTCCACAAACATTTCAAACCTAACTGGTCACCAGCTGTTCATCTTTATTATCTATTCAACATTAGTCCATGTACACTCTCTGCCTCTTGGCTTGGAAAGTATGGAGTGACTTTAACTCCATGATTGCAGGACGTGACTGTGGAAAACTGGGGAGAGCGTCTTCTTAGCAGGACTGCCTGGTGAAACATTTAGAAGTTAGCAGCTGAGATTTCAGTATACATTTAAGATCAGAGCATTTGCCCTGCAATCAACTTGTACCTTGACAGAGTGTGCAGCGGGGCTTGTTGCTGGCTTTCCTGCCAGCAACAGTTGCTTGGCTTTACTCTGGTGATGGAGAGGTGAACCAGATTTATGTCTCCATGTCTTTTTTTAGGTGCCATGCTTATGCCTGAATTTTAGAAGTAGGAAATCATGTTCCCTCCCTCCCTCCTTTTGAATTTTCTTGTTTTCCAGCTAACTCTGAATGTGTGCTACAGTTGCAAGCACCTACGTTTCCTCTGTCTTTGATCATTTTATATTTGCTCCATTAAAGTTATCTTTAGATTTGTATGTTTGTCTCTGACTCAGACATCAGTCAGCAGCATTGCCTTTGATGGCTGGATCAGTCTGACATTTGTGAAAATACAGTAATTTTTCCACAGGGAGGCACCAGTCTTCTGGTTTGTTTTTCTACATTACATGGCCTCTTTGCTGGGTCATGTTACACAGGAGAGGCAGCAATCTCTGGCTGCAGCACTGGTTTCTGGGCTTATGAAAAAACAGAACCCGCATTTTAGAAGCTCTAGACTTGTTGGAAAGAGGCATGAAAAATTCATAGGTGATTTTTTCTCTTCCTCCTGATTTTCTTGAATGTCTAAGTCTTACTGTATTAGCAGCTAAGATGTAGGAACTTCCAGCCTGACTTCCACTGATTTCCAGCCAATGAATTACTAAACCTTAAACAAACAATTTTAATATTTTTATTCAAAATGGAGAAGAACCTTGACTGCTTTTTGTTGTGCATATATGCCAACTTGCATAGAAAAAGCTCATCGATATAGCAAAAAAGATATATTAGGGTTGGAAACAAAACAAGCAAAAAGCATTTCCTAGTTGGTTTTAAAAAATTTAGTTGTATCTCAGCAACAGTCTTTGTGTTCATGCTTCACTAAGAGAGTAAGTGCTGTATGCAATAAACTTACCTACTTGAAATCATAATGAGAGCATAAAAAGGATTGTTCTATCATGGTGTAACAATATTTCATTGCACTGCTCACTTTTAAAAAATCATATGCATTTTTGTGGTATGCAGATAAGTATTTTAAGCAGTCAAAAAAGTCTTCAACATATTCTGCTATTTTAGTTTGCTCTTTATAGTCCAGGAAAAAAAAGTGTGTGTGGGGGGGGTAGACAGAGTGATACAATCAGTTTTGGAGAATAAAATATCTTCTTGCTAGGTTTTAGGAACAGATAATTTCTCATTTACAAATCTACGCTTCAGGCAAAATTCAATAAAATATATAAAGCTTTTGTGGCCTTGTGAGATTTAGTAGTGCAGAAATTGGATGTATTTTTATTGAACGTATCTTTCAGAAAATTACTGAGTAACAGCCATGAGCTTCTGTTTCCTCTTCAGAGCAGTGCTGCAGTTTTATTATAGTAACATCCAATTGCAATGCTTCTTTTAAGGCTGTTGAGCCTAATTTTGCTCTATTCCCCCTTTTCAGATGCTTTGTTACTAAGTCAAACTGAAGTCTGAAATTTGTGATAAAAAGGGATTTTAAAAAAATCTCTGAGCATGAGCAAAGGTTGATGTATTATGAAAAGGACAGATTATCCATCTTTCTTCGCTCTTTTCTAATTTTAACATTTTAATTCATCCATCAATTGATATACACCTAGGGTTTGTATCCTTGCACATTGGTCTATGTAATTTGCTCTTTGTTCCCAACCATTAAGGCATCATCTCAAATGTTCTTGATCTTCTTGAGTAAATTTCATGTTTAGGATTGTGTGGTTTGGTTTTGTTGTTTTGTTTTGTTTTTTTCCTGTGGGGTTTTTCTTTTTGTGCTGTTCTTGGTTTGGGTTGGTATTTTGTTAGGTATTTTTGTTGGTTGGGGTATTTTTGTTGGTTTGGGTTGGTATTTTTGTTAGGTATTTTTGTTAGGTATTTTTGTTGGGCTTTTTTGCTGTCCTGCCAGTGAATAGGCAGTAAGATGCATTGAGAGAAAGAAGGTAAGACCAAAAATTTCTTTGTTTATGAAGACCATTCCTTAGGAATCTGATGTTGGCATTGCAGGGAACAGGACTGGAGTTGCTTCTGCTGTCATTTCTTTTTAGATATGGGAAATGTTTGCTCCTGGAAATTCTTGGCACTGATATTAAAATCATTAAAACATTTTTTTTAATCAGGTATTTTATGAAGAACATATCCAAAGTATGTTGTTTGGCAGTTCTGTTTTTTGGGGTGTTTTTTGTTGTTTTGTTTTTTTTCCCCCCTCTGTAAAATCCTCTTTTTTTATTGTGATACACAGAAAGTTTGTCACATGTTAAAAAAAAAAAGCTGCAAAACACTTTTAGAAAACACCAGTATTCCTCTGGGAATATTTCTGTCCTGGGGAAAAAAAGCCATAATAAGAACATTCATAACAAGACCACTTATAAGAAAAATATACTCCTGTAATGCATTTGCAAAGAAAAAAATCCAGAGATATTTTTTCTAAGTTTATTATTAACACACAGGAATTTATGACCAGGAGTAGAAAAAGAAACACAAGATAAGGATGTGCCATATTACTGTAGTTTTAACACAGAATAATTTTTTGATATTTTCTAGTTTAAAAGTGTTCTGGTTTTTGATTCATGGCAATTTCTTTTTCTTAAGACACATCCTGTACCAATATTAGTCCTAGAATTTTATTTTTAAATTACACTTTTTTCAGGTATTATTTTGTTAATTTTTTACACATATAGTGGAGAAGAGTAAGTAATTTAAAAGCAAGATTTTAAACTGTTTGTACATATCTCATAGTTTATTAAAAGGCAACATCGTTATTGCTGTTTCTCAAAATCTCCACGCACTGAGTGGTGCCTTTGTTAGTGCAAGCTGACATTTTGATGCCACATGTTAAGTCTAGTTCTCCTTCTGGGAAGAACACTAAGATATAAGAAATACAATCTGACAGTGAAAATGAACGGTTATATAGAGATAACTCATGAAGCTGTGAAGAAAACCAGTCATAGACTTGGCTAATCTAATGGCAGAGCTATTTGAAAATAACTGGTCTAAATCTTGTACTTTGGCCAGTTGGGCTGTCCAGAGCATCCTTATATACAAAGGAGTTCCAAATGAATATGGCTATGATCTCGGCTGGAAACAAAATCCTTGAACCAGTTCTCTTGTCCAGCTGGAGAGGAATTTGTAATTTGCCCACATAAATAGGCACACATGTTGATTTTGGAAATCTGCCTCCAATTAGCAGGTGTTTAATATTCCAAGTGTATTTGCTCAAGTATCCATAGGCAGGAAACTTCCACTGTTACTCTCTATGAAAGGAAATTCTCATCTATAGGTTAGTAATGGAAAGTGAAGTGAATTATGAATACATGCTGAAAAAGAAGTCTTGAAGCTCTCTGTGGCTTGTGAAGATTCTAAAAAACGTGACTTGGGTTGTGTGGCTGAGGGAGCTGAGTTTTAGTCTTGAGGAGAATAGGGGCAGGGGGGAACTTCCTCATTCTCTATAACTCCCTGAAAGGAGGCTGTAGTGATGTGGGCATTTGTCTTAGCTGGGCCTGTAATGACAGGAGCAGAGGAATTCTCTTTAAACTGAGACAGGGGAGATTCAGATTAGATATTAGAAAACCTTTTCAGTGTTAGGGTAGTCAGACATTGGAATAGGTTGCCCAGGGAGGTGGTGGAGTCACCATCCCTGGAGGTGTTTGAGAGGTGTCTGGATGTGGCTCTGGGTGATGTGGTTTAGGGGTTACAATGGTAATGCTGGGTAGATTGTTGAACTGGATAGTCTTGTAGTTCTCTTTCAGCCTTGATGATCCTATGACTTTGATTCTATTCCCTAGTCTTTTTAATTAAAAATCATTTGTGCCTTCTCCTAGGACAAAGGGAACCACAGCAAACTGTAGAGCTGGTCCCTGGTGATGTAATGAGAGCACCACTCTGATCTAGGCAGACCACTGGTGGAACAAAAGGAGAGAACAGTGAGGCTGTGTCTTAATATTATGTAGACTGAGTTTTTGCTACCTTGCCTCTCCCCAGGGCAGCACACTGCGTTTATATCAAAGGTATTTTAAATTTACAGTGCTAGATATTAGATTTACAGTGCCAGGTAATCTAGTGGGGCATAGGTATGTATGCTCTTCATCCATATTCCAGCAGAGGAATAATGCAAACTGTATTGAGGAATATAGTCTGTGCTCTATGAACCATGCTTCACTAGCTAAAACAGGCTATACAGGTGCTGAAAATTGGGGAAAAAAAAGGAGAAACCCAACCAGCAAAAATGCAACTTAATATTTACCATGTCATAGCATATTGCTTCACTATTACATCGTACATCTGCAGTTTAGAAGCAATCTGCACCACTGTGCAAAATACTTCTGAGAAGAGGGAAGGGGAGAGCATAACCTTAAAGTTACATAATTTTAAGAACCAAATCAGTAATTGCTAATCACTGCGTTTGCATTGATACTTCAGTGGAAAATAGTTACAATCCATCCTTTGCATGTGCTAATTATTTGAAATAGCATTACTCATGAGAAAAATCTCAGGACTTTGAAATAAATTAGCTAGAGATAAAATCTTTTGGGGTCGGTGGCTTGTTTCAGGGTGTTATTTGCGTCTTCAGTGGCTCATTTAGTTGTTTTTTCTAGGTTTTACCTGGTAATACAGGTCAAACACCAAGATTAGTTTTAATTATGAGTGTTCTATACCATTTCACTAGGCACAAGGTAATTGTGGGCATAAATTAATCAGGAGAGGAGATTATTGTAACAGAGAAGCTAGCAGTAACCTAGATAAACCTGAACAATAGGTATTTGTTCTTATTTCTACATTATAAATAAAAGATGTCTTCTGCACCCACAGTTGATCCAGTCTCCTTTTGCTGAGATAAGATCCTTCACATCATACCTGAAATTACATGTTAGTCATGTCAGTTGAGATTTGTTAATAGTTCGGTTTCTGTGAAAAGTGGATAAAACATTATAGGTCACTTGCCACTGCCAGGCAGAGGTTTCATCAGAAAAAGCTCCATTCATCGGTTTTCATTCCCAAATCTCAAGTAACTCAATTTGTAAGTTTTTCTTTAAGTGAAAGTCAACTGTGTGTGAAATCCTCTGTAATATTGACAGCTGTGACTTAGAGCTAAGTAAGTGTAGTATTGCGCATCTTCTCCATTTGCTAATGTGGCAGAGATCTTCTGCAACATCCAAAGAGGTTATTATCATGCAAACAATCTTCTACTCATCTTGAAGCAGATGGATCCTGTCTGATTTAAATCACCTCACTTTCTGCAAATGACAGAGGCCTCATGTTTCCACATGTTGGATTGCTCCCGAAGGAGGAAGGCAAACAGATTCTGTCGCTGCCGATGCTGGCGCTGCTTCTGTTCCCTTTTGCATGGAACATAATAGCAGATATGTTGTGCTTGGAAGTATCAGGTCCCCCACACCCTCCTTTAAAAAGGAAGTGGTATTTAGAAGAGAGTAACAAGTTTCAAATAATAGCAGTAAACTTCAATTTATGAAGTTGAAAGTGCTGGGTTGGTTTTAATAAGGCAAAGAGATGTTGTTAGGGAAACAGAAAATATTCTAGCACATCAATACTGTTATCAGGAATTTGTGTCATTTCTGCACATGGGATAAGACATAATCTGTAGACGGAGGATTTATGTAAGGAGGTAAGCCAGGAGTTTTTAAGAACCAGTCACACAAACATCTGCTTGGAGTGTCCTCAGCATGCACTTCATCTTGCCTCAAAGAAAGAAGATGCACTAGGTAATCCCATTGGATGCCTTTGAACTCAGAACGTCTTTGATTTTCACATCGATAGGTACTTCCCAGGAAACAATTTCTTGTTTGAAAGAATAGCTTAATAAAGCACAAAGGAAGGTGTTACCCCCTAAATCGTAGATATATTTGAAGGACAGACTGCTTCACTGGAAAAGATTTTTGGAAGGTCTCCAGTTCTTTACTTTTGCCCATTACAGTACTGCTTTGCTAATTTTAACAACTTGTTTTTAATGTTATTTTTCCTGAGTGCTATGTGAACAGAAATCCAGTTATAATCTCAGTCACGTGAGTGGTTGGTACATCAAAAAGAACAGTCTATTTCTTTATAGGTATCAGGTGACAATGTCTTTTGGGACAGTCGTAAAAATTACCTTCTAAAAATAAGTGACAGTCTTATTTGGTATACAAGTATTCTTTTTTTGTTTAGGCAAGTTACATTTTCATGAAAGCCAGTTGGAAATTGATTTTAATAGTGCTGGGAACTTTTTTTTGTTTGCTTTCAATCTTCTGAAATGAACGGAGCCCTAACTCAAAGTTTTCTTGTCCCTCATGTTGTATTGAACCCTTGTTCCCTCAGGTCTGTGACTTACTCATGCAAGTTTGAAACAGAACATAGTTTTGAATCTGATAAATATATATTTTTTTAGGCAAGGACCAAAAGAAGTCTCTAGTTTATGAATCTTTAGGGAGCTACCATTTTTAAATTATGTTTCATTTTGGTCATCATTTTACTATCTTTTCAATAACTCCACAGGTCTGACGAAAGTCAGGAGTTCTGATATTTATTCCACTATAACCTAATAAAGTCAGTATTTTCAGATAGTTAGCTTCAGCCTTTGTTTCAGAAGAGGAGTGGAGCTGTACTGGGAAATGCACAGGCCCTCCATCATCCTTGAGTTTGTGATGGCATTTGGTGTGAACTTTGCAGATTTTAGGAGGATAATGGATTTTCTTTTCATTACTCTATTGATCTCTTCACCCAAACCTCTTTTTTGTTTTCTTGGGTTTCCTTTTTTTCCTGTTGTTTTTTTTTTTTGTGTGTATTTTTTTGTTGTTGTTTTGTTGTTGTTTTTTTTTGTTTTTTTGTTTTTTGCTTGGTTGGTTTTGTGGGTTTTTTGGTCTGTTTTAGTTTACTTTCCATTCCTGATGGAGATTGGTGGATGCTATGTCCATTACACAGCAACTGGTCTTGAAAATTATTGCTACACTTCTAATTGGAACAACTGACATAGCCAAATACAGTGTCCGAGGAGAATTTGCTTCTGTCCAAGCTCTGCTCAAAAGAAAAATAGGGATGAAGTTAAGTATTATTTAAGCCACCTGTATATTTTCTACATTTCAGGCCATTTGTAAGCAGCCTGTAAGGAATGATTTCAGGAAACAGATTAGACTTTCCCAGCTGTCTTGCAACAGTGTGCAAGAGCAATGAAAATGCAAGAGAGGATGCAAAGGCCACTGTAATTGGAATATTCAGGTGTAATCTTTGTCAGTCTTCTTAGCCAGGTTTATTAATGTTTATAGAGAGGACATTAAGGCTACATAAAGAATGACACAGTCAGCAAGGGAAGAGTTTATGTGAGGTGATGAAAATAAGTTGCGGTACTTGGATTTCTCCAAACTTACCAATGGTCAAGCTTAGCAATCAAACCTGAATTTCTTTATCTGCTTAGTGCTTGCTATTTTCAGCGTCCTTTGTGGCCGATCCTTTGGAAACAAATAAAGAAGTATAAGAGAGCAGTCTCTTGCTGCAGAGGTAGTGTATATTAATAGTTAAAAGCCATGCTAGCAAATAGAAAAAGGTAGGTTCCATTTCCACATGCTCTGTAAAGGCAATGCATGTCCTGGTAGATCAAGTCATTCTATTCTCAAATGAAAACCTTCCGTTTTGTGTTATCTTGTCTATGGCTGAAATAATTAATTATCTCTTGGAATTATGATTTGCATTGTGATATTCCATTCTTTCCCCTAATTTTTGTAATTATTAAATTCTTAAGAAATAGTTTTATCACTGAGCTGAGACTCCCAAAGGCATAATTTTGTCAGTGTTGTGACAAGAGATAATAAAGCCAAAGGATCAAGCCTGTATTTATTATTTTTTTTCCTTAGATATGGTGCTACTCTAGAATAAGCAAGATTTAAACTGGTATTGAGGTGAAAGGTTGAATATAATCTGCATGTTGGTTTCTCTTTATGCATCTCACCATCTGCTTGCAGCTGTTTAATTTTCCCCCTTGTACTCGGTATTCTCCCTCTGAGAAGCATTTGAAGATTGTACTCCTGTCTTCCTTCATTAACATGTCAGGGGGTGCAACTGCCAGATTAAGCAGCATTGTGTGTGGTTCAGTGGCAGCTGTAATTAGTGAAAGGGTGGGCACCCCGGAATCCTGAGGATGTGCCTTTGCTCGCTGTCACGGTGGGTGCCATCTCGTGGCTGCACAAGCTTGTAACAATTGTGGGTTTGTCTCCACCTTGGCATGCTGGGTGCCCTTGGAAGGAATTTTTTTTCCTAACTTGATTGTTGCTATGAAAACTGTGGATTTTGGAGGCCTTGTTACACCTTTTCTTTCCATATGTATTTCATATAATGTTTGTACCCAAACGCTACTAGAGCAATTATGATAATGCTTTCTCTTTTCCTATGTTGATTGCTTGTCAGTGCTTTACCTGAAGCAGATGATATCCTCACACTATACCTTCTTTTTAATGACAGACTGTAACATCAAAAGCTTTCTTCCCTCTCCTTTTCCATTTCATATATTCCTAGACTTTGTCAATAGTAGCTTTTTAGAAAGTTTGAACTGATTTGGTTTGAGCTTTTTTTTTAAAACTCTTTTCCTTATGCTTTAGATTTGCGAAAAGCAAGTTACCAACTTGGAAACTTTATGGTAAATGGTCAGAATCCTACTGCTCTTTGGCTTATATGTGCTTTGTGACCCACTAAGGATTTCGTGCTTTGTTTTTATACTTCATGACTGTTGTCAGTTTATATCTCTGTGAGGCACCTCTGACACTTTAAGCCTGAGTCATAGCTGGAATCCCTGACTTCTCTGTGTTCTCTGGGGCTCTGTTTGAGTCATACCGTAAAGACTTTGTTCCACTAGTTACACAGCTTTAGCAACAGAGAGCATTGCTGGCCTGGAAATGGCAGGAGCCTTTTCTCCTCAAAGGAATTGGTTTTGGCCTTGGTTGCCTCATAGTAGAAGCAAAGTTTGTGTAAAACTATTTGGCTTGGCAGAAGGTGTTTGTTTTTAAGTTAACAATTCTTTTGTTGGCTTATGAAATTCATTTGCCAGCAGAAAAAGAATTAATGCTAACACAGAAGTGTCATCCTTTTCTTCTGAATAAGGGTAAAAATAGATCTATACTAACAGATACAGTTTAACAGCCTTTGTGGTTTTATAGCATGTAAATAAACTAAGAGGCAGATGAGCTTAGTTTTCTCAAATAAATTGTTGTCAATATTTCAGAGGGATACATGAATAAATTATGCCTAATTAACATCACATTTGTGTTTATTAAGCATGTTGCTTAATATTAAACATCAAAACTGAGTAATTTTAAATAACCATCTGTTTTCATACATTAAATCACAGCATTATTTCTGTAACTAATGTTATTCTGTTAGTCTCCCAGGCAAGATAATAAAGCACAAAAATGGATATGTCTACATATGAATCCATCACCAAATAAAAACAAAATGCTAATGAGTATTGGGGAAATAGGTAATTAATGAGTATTGTAAGTGATAGGATATTCAGCCTTTCAAAGGCTGAACAAAGAAAAATTTAAAAATATACAAATATTGAGGTAAGATGGCCCCTGTTGGTAGATAACCTCCTATGTCTGTTATGCCAAATATTTCCTTTGTGGCTTTTTAATTATATATAAATGACATCTGTTTCCCTGACAGGTTGCAAATTATCCTGAATATAAAATCACAGAATCATTTAGGTTGGAAAAGACTTCTTTGAGATTGTTGAGTGCAACCATTAACCCAGCCCTGCCAAGTCCACCACTAAGCCATGTCCTGAAGTGCCACATTCACATGTCTTTTAAATATCTCCAAGGATTGTGGTCACTCCTGAGCTTGACTGTTTTAATCATATTTATCTTGCATGCTTTCTTTCCTGTTGTTAAGTGGTCTAATTTGATTCGTTTGTAAAGTTTTTGAATGGGCAGTCAAGATCCTCTTTACTCAGAATACCTACAGTCTCTGGGAGCAGAAAATGCATTGGCACTAGAAGACTGCACTGAAAAGAGCTCATTCCCTGCCATGCCCTTTCCTCATTTCACTTCCCAATTTCACTTCTCAGTATTACCAGTATTAAGCAGCATGTCAAGGAAACCTTTAATGTATGTAAGTAATCTGTTTGGTTGGGTTTTTTTGAAGATGAAAAACATCTTTACATATAATCTAATTGATGTTAATGTGTCCAAGGCAGTTCAGTACCATTTCTAGAGCTGTATTGAAGGCATACACCTCACTTACAAAAATGGACAGTACAAAAGTTTCAAAACCCTTAAGAGTTTTGAAAAGGAACACAAAACTAAGCCTTTTGACATCATTGCTGTGAACTCGTTCTTTGGGAGGAGAGTAATTTGTCACTGGACTTCAGCCAACAGAATTTTACCCCACACCTTTTCTTTCATGAGCAAAAGAAGGAAGAGGTATTTTAGTCAGAAAAGAACAAATTTAGAATTGGAAACTGGTATGTTAATTAGCTCAGTGGATTGCAAGACTGAAATCCTAGCTTGTAACACCTTAAAGATTTGTAATTTTTAAGAAGTCTGTTATTCAACTACATCCTCAGGCTAAGAAAGTCATTGGATTTCTCTCCATCCCCTATTGATAAACCCATAAAATAACAAGGTAAACCTGAAAAGACCTGTCAGCTCATATTGTTCATCTCTCTGCACATTCAATGCTCTCCCTTACTATCTGCATTTTTAGCACTTTGCAAAGGCCAGGATTCACTGCCTCTCTGAGCTCTGAAAAAATATTGTGGAATCTAAAACATATAATCACTTGTGTGTCTGCAATGCATAGAGTAAAGGGCTTGACTCTGACCTGTCTGTTATTTAACAATGAACCCCCTCTTTGAGGTGTCTTTTTTTAATCAATCTTCATGCAAGGAGGGCCAGATCAATGCAAATGCATCACTTTTTAAAGGAAGATCAAACTGTATATAATTCAATAATGTTGTTAGATTTATTCATTCCAAAAGCTGGTTTGAATGTGGCATCAGTAGGCAAGTACTTCATCTTATGCTTAGGTCTTCTCTTTACCTCTTGTCTCTTGTGGGGCTTTTTGGTGGTGTTTATTTTCGGTTTTGTTTTTTTTTTTTTTTTTTTTTTGTGATTTTTGGTGGTGTGGTTTTGTTTTTATTTTTGAGGAAGATGGATTTAAAGAAAAAAAAACAGTTGCAATTTTATTGATTATATACTAGAGGCATCCTATGAAAATTAACAGCTCATTTTTGCTTTTTAGTCAGGTTTCAGGACACATTTTTCCTTATTATTCTGAGTAGCCAAAATCAGCAAGCGTTGTCATTGTTGCCATCATCATCATTATTATTTCACAGTCAAGATCACATTGAATAGCATAATAAAAGGTCAACTACTTCATTTCCTCTACAGTTATGCTCCAAGTGCTTCCATAATTTTCCTTCAAAACAAAGTGGGTGTTAGTTTGAAACCTCCATGCTCTGCAGATCATTCTGTATAAATATTAATCTTTGTTTCAGAAGAATGCTATTTATGTCTTGATGCTTTTATAGTAAGTTTAAATAAATAAACACTGTAAAATGCTTTTACATTGCCTATATATGCAATAAAAAGTCCTATCTTTTAGGAGATGACCCACATGAATACACAGATGGTTAGAGAAATTGGCTTCATGAAAACAAAGTAATGGATTCTATCCTTTGATATCCAGTAGATAACAAGTTGAAGATGTGGGGTTTGTTTTAAATGTATATGTACTTTCTGAGTAATCTGAGGCTTAAACATGAGGTTAAATGAAATTATTCCAGCAGAGCTCTTTGGAAAAATTAGATGCTTAGAGAGCCAAAAGGGTCCAGCAAGACTAAGAGGGGGAAAAAAATGAATACTGCCAGCCTGTCAGTCCAGAAATCAGCTTGAGATGGTTTGAGAGATCCAAGCAGACTTTCTGCATTTAGATTTGATTTAGCAGGGCAGCCAGTAAGGCAGGGAGCTCTCCTTGCTTTGGCCACTCAGGGCCACTCCAGGATTTTACTGACAACAAGCACGCCTGTGAGACATTTATTGCACACCAAGTCTTGCCTGGGATTTGGCACTGGAAGTTTGGTTACAGTTGATGGAATCTGCTGTTCTGCACACATTGCTGCTGTTTCTTCAGTCTCCTGCAACCTCCCATTTTCTCCTTGCTTTTTAATGTCCACAACAAAACCACTAAACAAAACTTAATAATATCTGTTTTGAGCAAAATCAAAGGAGCGGCTCACACAATGTGAAATACTGTGAATAGTACAGCCAGTTTGGGGATATTGCTATCCTTGACACTTAAATAGTGCTTTTTTTTGAAGATGGTGTATTTAAAAGACTAATATAAGAATTAAAATATAGAAAACTTTTAAATTCTATTTACCTTTTCCCCTTCTATATGCTGTCTCTAGAAGGTTTGTAAAGGTCATACAGCTCATTTCACAGCACGTTGAAGGAAGGGGAGTCATTATGTTGAAGGCATTTGGACTAGTATAGCACACAAAAGGAAATGAAGATGAATAGGGTATTTGTGGTGGGTGGTGGATGTCATAGATTGCTCTGGTAATGCCTTAGTGTTACTTTACTGAAAGCTTCAGTTAAATTTAGACAACAGCAGGCCAAGCTATAAGGAAATATCAATCCAAAGAGGTCTGGAATATAATATTCGTGTTGGTTGGGTAATGGGGTTCAATTACAGAGTTGGCGCTGTAGCTGACTATTTTTTTATTATTATTATTTAATAGTTTACAGGTATCTTCATAAACCCCTCAAAGTTTCCAAAAGGCAGAAGCACCATTTAAGTTTGTGATGAATGCAGAAAGTGTCAGAGTTTCAATACAAGCCAAGGTCAGGACATTTCTATTTCACTTTTAGAGAATATCCAGCATAATCACCATGCAGTGATGAGACTTGGTAAGAGAACTGAGGCTTTCCCAAACAACATTTGCCAACCTTTTGGAAGCAAAATCTTCCAGAAGGCTTGCACTGTACCATGGCTGGTCAACAAGTCCTAATTTCAAGCTGTTTTGCATTTAATAATTCAAATTCGGGGGTTTGTTGTAGTAGGGCTAATAAAACCCATAATATAAGGTATTATATCATTGGATTTCTTGCTTCATTTTTTCCCTCTCTGGTCCAGTTATTTGTTAGAAAAGTGATATCCCTGAAAAAAATTTTTGAAATCTTTTGCTGGTTTAGATTAATACAAAAAATAGCTTTTTCCCTTTTCTCTAATCCTTAAATTACACAGATATGCACACAGGTTTAATGCTTAGACTGCAGTTTCCAAATGATACCATTTCTTACACAGGGACAAGACCCTCAGAGATGTTAAAAAATAGTTTGAGTTACACAGAAATTCATCTAAGGATCTGTGTCAAGGTGCCTTGGAATACTGAGACCAAAACACCATCTGGTTCTATCAAAAACTAATGTGTTAGACAAGTCAAGCAGTTCTGAAAAATCAGGCCACTTAGTGCTCTATATGTAACATGCTGAGCTACTTCTGCCCTTCAGGATCAAGCTACTTTTTAAAAACTTAAGTTTGAAATGTTGGACATAATTAATTTTCTGCTACAATTAGTTTGAGGCCAAACAATAGAATGCAGCCTCAGATCCAGGCTTTGGCTGGATACTAAGGACATCCTTGCTTTGAAATGTAATATGCCTGAAGAAAGAGAGAGTCCCACACTCTTTGTTCCTTATGAGAATTTAAATATTTAATGTGTGAGAATGTAGAATTACATTTTAAATCTATGTACTGAGTATGGCTATCTAAGCCACACTTATTACATATTTCTTTGTTAAATTTGTTCTTAAGAAATCCATTTGATGATTTATTTCCCATGTCAACAGTCATTACAGGGAACATTACTGAAACATTTAATGTTATTGTTAATTTTTCATCAGGCTGTATTATTTTAAATTGGTACACTGTTGCTAGACCTCCCCCCACACTTTATTAATCAAAGCTCCTAATGTAGTAAAACCACATGGTATAATTTCTGCTGAGCTGTTTATCAGTGTTTTGTTTACATTTATCCTTATCCAAGGTCATAAATAATGAATGTTTCTCTCAGTAGGCCTTTGCAGCCTAGTCCTGAAATCCCTGAGGTCTGTGGTGAATGCCTGTTGAGATCCTAAACCTGATACTGCCCAGCCTACTGTTTCTGTTGAAAGATTTTATTTATACCATGAACATCTTCAGCATCACTGTTTGTGCCTTTCAATGGGCCACAGGACTCATGTTTGCACACACCCTCTAAAAAAAAGTCAGAGGGAAATGGAAATGGTGCTCTGCTGGCAGTCACCTGTCCTTTCATGACACACATTTCTGAATTATGCTAGGTTTTTTTTCCTCCTTGTCTTGCCTACAAAAAAGACATTTCTTGGTATGAATCTAAACACAAATATTATGATTTTCAGCTGTGCTTAATCCTTCTTTATAGAGTTTGCATCCTGTGGATACTCATAGCTTTGGTACCTTTACCTGCTTGCCGGAAATAGCTGTTTCCCATCTCTTTGCTGGGGGCCCCAGAAACTTTTCAAACCGTAATTCATTGAAATACTTCTAAAAGCTTGAAAAATAAGAGGAAGAAAAGAATGAACCCCTCCACAAAAAGCAGATCCACACCTCTGGGATCTGCTGGGTATAAGCAAGACCATAGGTATTTACTATTATAATGGAATATTTCCTGGTTGTTAAGGGTTCCTAATGCATACAGCTTAAAAAAAAAAACAGGTTCCCTTTTTCTGGGTGCAAAAGTTTTGTGTCAGCTGCCACAACTGCACCCATCCCTATCATGTTCAGCCAGACTTGAATAGCTGCACAGATCAGTTACTGTAATTTCCCACTATTCAGGAAGAGTGTTAGCTCCAGCTAGCCCAGGTTCAGATACATGTGTGCAATAAGAGCTGGACATGAGGGACATGCATAATGATCATAAACAGTGTTGCTACTAATGTGTGTAATAAACAGTAAAGATTTTCAAGTTCTTTTGGTATCTGAAACTGATGTCATCATCTTATTTACCAATGAGATAAGGAAATCTAACTATCCATCTCTTTTATGGCAAGTTGTTCCAGCACAGTGCCATACTTGTTCAAGTACCATACCTTACATATGAATGTTATCCACTCAAGATGCCCACCAAAAAAACAATACAAAAGAAAAAACTCCTCTCAAAATAAAAATCAGTTTCTAAAATGTCTCCTTTGAAGAAACTTAGTTTTCACTGGAAAGTTTACAGTAGCTTAACAAGTTAGAGCTTGTGGTCTGTCTTTTCTTCTTAGCCTTAAGAATTTTTTCCCATGCTTTCACTAATTCAGCTGCAGTCTCATATCACTGGGGAACAATATTACAAAGATGTGAGGACTGTGCCAAGGTCCAGCATTCATTATGCCTGGTACAACTGGAACTCATCACCATTAATTAATACTGTTAGAGCAATAACCTCGTCCAGTCTCCATAGGTCAAACAAGCAACACTCAGCAACAGCAGGTCAGCTCTGTATCAGGTGCTGGTGGTGGTCACTACTTCTTAGGGCCAGGATGCATACTAGATCTGGGTGGGGGGGAAAAAGAGCAAAATGTTATAGGTGATAACAGAAGCACCCCTTTTGCTTTAGTACTGGCTATAAAAATAACTCCTTTGCAAACACTGAGATGCTTGAAAAATGCACTGATTGTTAGAGTATAATTTCTAATTACCACATAGCTGAGTGAAGCATGTTTCAGATTTCAGCAGTAGAGAGAAAATCTCCTAACAGAAGAAAGAAAGAAAAAAAAAGAAATAAGGAATGCCTTGGAATTGCTGTTTAGGCAGATGGGTGAATAAACTCATTCCTACCTCTGGCACAGCACAGCTACACAGAAGCACTGCAGCTGTTGCTGTGCACAGATCCCAAGTGGTGTGTTGAAAGTGAAACACAGATGAAAAGGACTGTGGGGTGGATGGAGAAGAAAAGGAGAAACAAATACCAAAGAACTTAGCTTAGAGGGACAGGAGGGCTTGACTAGATTTTCTCTCTAGCTGTCTTGTTTACTGAATGTAAATGCCTAAAGTTGTTCAAAGGAACTTCCCTCCTTTTCAAAGGATTTTAATGTATCTCACACGGTGCTTAAAAAAACACCTTTGAACAGTTTGTTTTCTCTGTGTGCTTTAGGAAGTGACTGATGCCGCTTGTAGGACTTCATTAACCTCCTCCCTATTTCTGCTTGTGCGTTGTTCAGTTTTATTATAAATGTTTGGACTTTAAGTAACTTGCTCCAGGTTATTTTGAAATGTTGCTCCCTGCCAATGGCACCTTCATTCTGTTGCCTCCAAGCAAGTTCATTAAAATCTCTGTGGAGTAGCATGCATTTTATTTGGCATTAACTCTAGTACAGCTCCTGAAACAGCAGTTTCTGATTGATCTTGAAAAGTACTTTGGTTTTGGCTTTCCTGCAAACCCCTCCGGTGCACCTTGTACCTTCTAACAGTGTTCACCACAGACAGCTTTTCAAACAGTTTAAACCCTTGGAGAGCAATTGCTACTTCAATCTTTAGTGAGTTTGAGTTTATTTTCCCTATTTCTTTTTTTTTCCTTTCAAATCTGAGGATAGAATGGTATAAAACCCTAGTGAGCAGTCATTTTTTCCTTTGCTAGTCACCTCCTTTCACCACAACATCTTTCCCATTCTTATAGCTGTAATACTTCTTTTTCCTTTTTTCTTTTTTTCTACTATTTTCCTTTTTTTAAGCTATACCAGTTTTCAGAACTTTTAAAAATTCTTTGTTAATGTCCAACGTCTGATTAGTTATAAATCAGGGAAAAAATATTAGTTTACTCATTTTAGATAAAGTACAATTGCAATTACGTTCTTACCCACTCCTCCCTGACACTGGGAATCTGTTAAAACAACTGCAAGTAAAATCTCTAAATAATTAGTATCTTCTTGTATTTGCAGGGAAATGAGTGTTCATATTTCTGTCTAGCATAAGTAAGTCTTAAATTATAGCTATTTTCCAGCAATGAGATGCTTCATCTCTTTTATGGCCTTCTTTCAAGTATGTGAAGTACTGCCTGGTTCTGTATTCTTTCTATCTTTCTACTGATGAAGTCAAAGTTATTCAGACAACCCAATTACTGCTTTGGTAATGTCTTCTCCAAGTGACATGGCATTATTCAAGAACTGCTTTGTTTTTCTGTCTACTCTCGTTCAATCTATTATTGATTACAGCCATATCTAAAATATCTTATTCTGTGCTAGGACTAAATTGTACTAGGTTTGTAGAAGTATTTATGAAACAAGGAATTCCTACCTGAATGGCTCCTGATCTAAAATTAAGCAGAGGGCAGAAAAGAAATTTTTAGGGAGTCAGGCAAAGACAATATTGATGAGTTTGGATGAAAGATGTCTCTTACAGAGCTTCAACCTTTTAAGGATCTTAAAGTTTATAAAAGCAGCCTTAAAGTATCTTTGAAGGAGTATAAGAGGGTGAAAAAGGTTTTAAGAAGAATCTGTGGTTTAGTCTGACCCTCCTTCTCCTCCTGTAGGATTGTCCCAGATTGAAAAGCAAGATGTGTCCTCTTTGCCATCAGTATGGCAGTTTTCTTGTGTTAAGTGGGCAGTTTTTCCTTATCTCTTCCACAATCAGTCCTCCCTCCGGGGAGACATCTGCTGATAATGGGCCATTGAATGTCACTGCATGACTTGTAAGAACTATAACATCCCATTGTGGGATGCTCCGCCCAGAGGGAGGAGCCAAGCATTCCTGCCTGCGTATATAGTCTTGAGATTCCTCCACCAGCACAGCTTTTTCTGCGCTGGATTTTCCCAGAGGAGTAGCTGCCTCTTCCACTGCCTCTTCAGAGGAAGACTACACCCTTTTTTTCTATAGGATCTCTACTCCAACAGAACCACATCTGACACTCCAGGAGGACTGCAGCCACAATTCCAATTGGGCTGCTACCGACACCCTGTCCAAGAGGGTGTCAGGTTGTATTCTGACTCTGTCAGTGTTGTTTTGGTTCACTGCATTGTTTATTTCATCTTTTTATTTTCTTCCCTAATAAAGAACTGTTATTCCTGCTCCCATATTTTTGCCTGAGAGCACTCCTTGATTTCAAATTTATAACAATTCGGAGGGAAGGGGTCTATATTTTTCCATTTCAGGGGAGGCTCCTGCCTTCCTTAACAGACACCTGTCTTTCCAAACCAAAACAAGGATTAGGCAGTGACTGAAACTTTCAGACAGATAAATGTGTTCCTGTAAACACACAGGTACACTTTGCCAGATTGTCAGTCTGAAACAAGGAGGACTTTCCACCTGAATGTGTGTTTGTCTCTACATGGAAGGGCACTAAAAGTTAGACTTCATTGCTTACAGCATGTGTTTCATATTTTTTTTTTAATCTGTTTGTGAATCCACTCTGTGCCCATGTTTTCCACCTAGTACATGTCCACTTTAAAGAACTCAGATGAAAATATTTTTGTTTGGCTTTCTCTCAGTGATTTCCACAGACAAATAGAATTTACTGGGGAATACTTTCTGCTGCTTAGGATTTTTTTATGTTCAGTTACACTGCAGGACTTTTAATGTAAGATAGCCTCAAACCAACCTTTATAATAACATTACTCTCTGTTTTTTCCTTTGATGTCACACTAAGACATTCACCATGTTTTTGAGTAGGAGTATGGTATAATATCAGTTTTAAAAAATGTTTGATGTTGCGTTTGCAGTGCCTCCTTTTCTGCCACTTTGGAATGGCACTCAGCTTTCAGCAGCAAGGGAATTAATTCCCATCTCTCAATTCCAAGACCCATGTTTAAATTTTTCAGAGTGCCATGTGTTAGTGCTCTATTTTGCTTCAGAGTTATGCATTCTGTAAATTTTTAAGCTGTGAAACTCAATACTAATGTTCTCAAAGACCATCTTACTCCCAGTCTCTTTTCCCTTTTCTATTTCCTTTGCATCTTTCCACTTGGCTATTTTTGAGCCTCTTTCTTTGAGTATGAACGTGGGATCATACAGAGAAGTGTTAGGAGCCCCAAACACCCCCAATGAAGTCACTAAGGATCCTGCAGATTGCCAAACAGAGTGTTCCGAGACTGGCTGAGCTCGGCCCCTCTTCCTCATGGCTATAAAGTAATGTACTTCAATTTCACGAGAACTCTGATAGCATTAAGGATTACGGATACTCTCTGAAACTGTGTCCTCACTTAAGACCCTTTTTAGCCTCCTCTCCTTCTTCTTGCCTTAAAGCCCTTCCCTTTGGGATTTCCCTGCATGCTCCACTTCCCCACCAGCTGCACACTGGCCACTGTTTTGTGGGACTGCACAGCCCCACTTTGAAGCCATCCCTGTCCCTGCAGAGCACATGTGTGAGCATATTGTCGCAGCTCAGGTGTGCTCACGCACATGGAAGAAGGGTTGCTTTATTTCCCTTTTCTGATAGTGCTTGTTTCAACATTGGATTGTTCTCTCTTACTCTCTTTCCACACTGCTTTACTTTTCTGTGTTGTTTTTGACTAATATAAAGCTTTTGTGAGTTCTGAAAGAGCAGAAATATTACAACGCAAAGGAAGCTCAGATAACATAATTAATCCTTTCAAAAGTCTTATTTCTGTGGTTAAACAATGAATGTTCAAAGGCTGTCCCTATCAGTGCTACATAATGCCATTTATGTTTTTCATTTTTTACCCTTTTATAACAGAAACATAGGGCTTTACCTACTGTATATCTACACATAAATGTCCATATCATGCATAATAATGTAAGTACATATTGTGATATTAAAAAAAAATCATACATCTATCAAATGGTGAAAAATTCAACCAAGGTACACTTGCAACTCACGAAAAACGGAGCTCATATTGCTACTGTCTATACAGGCTCTTCAGAGTGTAATGGAATTATAAATGAAGGAACATCTTTTTTAATCAATAACTTGATGTAGATTAGCAATTACAACAGAAAAGACAGAATAAATTCTTATTCCTCCAATTGCTTGAATTGCTTCTAATGGTAAAAAGACAAACAATGCACATTCATGGAATTACCTTATTTAAGGAGAAGAGTTTTACACATTCAGACACAACATGAAGAATTAGGAAAGTGCAATAAAGCTAAAAGGAATTTAAGCAACATTTGTTTTGTGTTGCAGCATATCCTTCTTTCTGGAAAAGAGCCTTATTTAGCCTTATTCTTACTGTGATACAGTAAAGAACTGCTCTCCATCCCACTACAGGGGCTACAAGCAGTGACAATTCTTTTTCTAGATGAGCAGAGCAATGGAAGGATACTGTAAGGAAGGTGAAACCCCTCCTGGTTTGGTCTTGGTATAGCATAGTCTCACCTGAGAAAATATCTGATAAACACAAAAGAAAGCAAAACAACACACAATCTTTTCAAATGTGTTTCATTGGCTTTGATATGCACCTAGCTCTATAATATCCATTTGAGCAGGTGTTCCAAAGAACCCATTGCTGCTTTTGAATGTGTCAGCATGTTTATCCATTCTGGCTTATATGTGAAGTTTGAAAACAGAGATTAAAATAGTTATGGAATTTTTTAGCAGACTATGACTTTTTGGCAGGAGCAAGGTCGTTTATACATACTACTGAAATTAGAAAATCAAATTTTAACCTCTAATGTCTATTTAAATATAGTTAGCATATAAGTAAACAGCTGTGCTTATTATGAGATCCAGAATATTATAATAATAATAATAATAATAATAATAATAATATAAAATAATCTAATTTGAAGTTCACCTTTCCAAGTGTTCCTCTGAGATGAATTCTCATGGCTCCCTGCAAAGGAAGTGGAGCTTCTCGTCTTCCCGAATCAGGCCCTAGGAGAACAATATGTTTGTTCTTTAACATTTTTCAGGAGTATTTAATACCCAGAAAACACAGATTTGCAGCTGTTGCACATCATCTTAGAGCAATAACACACGGTGATAGTTAAATCTTAGTTATTTTTGTATAAGTGATATTCAATATAGTTGAAAGTTGTCAGTAAATAGATATTTCAGTGTTTGGCTTAACTTGTTTCTTGGTACATCTACTTGGGAACTTTGTAATAGTGATCAATATTGCAGAAAATGAAGCTAGCAAGAGTGATTGGAAAACAGTTTCCTATGTGTTTGTGCACGTAACTATGCATGGTCTATTCTGCTCTGGTTGAGCTGTAATCGTGTTAGCGTTCAGGAACACACATAATCACAGGATATGATTATATGCAGGTGCTTTTACTACAGAGCTCTGGGAATCAGGGGTACAGACCCAAATCTGACTCTGACATGGCTTCCGAGCTGAACGTATTTTATATTCTATCATTATATAACTTACACATTAATTATTAAACTTATATTGTTCAATTGTATACATTGACTTTATCCAAGCATGAATTTCTTGTGATCTTTCTCAAGCCCCTGACCACAGTTTCCCATGATTATTCTTACGATTAAACAGTAATTATATTTAATAACAATCACTGCATCTAACAATTATATAATTTATCATATACTAGCTACACAGGTGCAATTCTAGCAAGTACAAGGCCTATACTTTCCCAGAGTATTTTCCCAGGGCCTACTAAGCTTAATTTTCCTTTTAACTCCCCAAATCCTCATGATTTTAAAACCCTTTTACTATCAATAGGACATTAGGAGGTAGCCCCAACTTCGGAGCAAGCTGAGGGAGATGCCTGAACCTGGTGATGGTACAGTCTCCTATGATCTTGCCTGAGCAGAGCAAGGCTGAACTGTGATGAATCCTTGCTTTACCACTCCTGATTTTCTCCTTTTTTTTTTCCCTGTTTGTGTAGTCTGCTCTAGGATCTGTGCACATGTGTGTTAAGAATTTAGTTTTGGTTTTTTTGTTTCTTTATAATTTCATCCTGAGTGGACATAAAGTGGCAAGACAGCCTATTCCAGCTGGCAGTGCATAGACATGAACCAGCAGAGTTCCCATTTTTAGTTTTTTACCCCTCCCCACCTGCCAAAGAGAAAAATTCCAGAGCAGTTACAAATGCGGTTGTCTTTCCCCATAAATCCAACGAGCTCCTAATGGCACAACTGCTAAATGCAGAGGCTCAGGAAGTGTCTGACAGCTGGGCTTTCCTCAGGCGGCACTCATGGCTTCAGCCAGGCTGAACCAAGCACTCTGCTCTGCAGACTCAGAGGATGCCCTTTGGAGAGTATGTTCTCATATGATGTTATTGTACAGTATTTAAAGTGAAAGAGTAAGAATCCCATGAAGGTTGGCACTCCATCTGGGCCAGGAGAAGTGAATTGCTTAGCAACTAGCACTTACTGTTCTTCTCAATTATTTCTTTCTGTTGCAAGTGTATCTCCAGACAAGTCTGTTTGGATTTTTTTAACCCATTTAAAATGCGAACAAATGAGAGCGACTCCAAAACTTGGAGATGCCTTGTAACAGAATGCATTTTATTTCCTATGGGCTGGTGCCCAAAATCAAGATTACAGTCTTGCATTACCTTCATGCACTATCATATAAAAAGACAGATTTTCTGTAAAGTCCTGCTATCCATGTATCTGAATTCTGGTTCTTCTTGTTCACTGGATGTGATTTTACATCTCCTAAAATAAGAAATGTATTTGAGTTAGGCACTTCCTTCGCTTCCTATACAAAATAAGCATTTTCCTTCTATTTGGATTTCTAATGTCTGCAGTATTTGAACTTAGGAAACCTAAAGGATGAATGCACACAAACGTAAATAAACATATATCCATGTATATTTCTACAAAGCTCTTAGTGTGTCCCCATTTATGTGAGAACAGCATATCACTTTGAAAATATTATTCGTTCCTTCTCTTGTTGGATGATCAAGAAGCAGCATACATAGGTGGTAAGGTGAGCATTCAACAACTTTGTAAAATTATATAGTAGTACAGGAAAACCTATTTTATGTCTCCTGAGTTTGATACACATCTTTTGCTCCTTGACAACAGTTATTTTGCACAACTGGCTTGTAGGAATCAGTTGGCTCTTATACTATGAATAGGGCTTATTTTTGCTAGGAAAACTATTATGGGGAGATAAATTGGTGTAAAATCATAATAGTATAAAAATTTTTAGAAGCTGTAATTTTCTACATTTTCAAGGAGTTTATAAATCCTGTTTACTATATAGTGGAAATGTTCACAGATTATTGGAAGCATTTTTCACTTCCTTTGATAGAGTACAGGGTTAGGATATGCTTTGCAAGAAGCACCTGCCTCACACACTACATTCTTCTGAAAAAACCCTCATACTTGAGCTTTTATGAAAATATTTATCTTTAACGCACATTTCAGAATGTTTGATTAATATTTGAACTGCACTCAATGGAAGTGAACCTGGCTTTTCCATCAGAGTTTGCAGAGAACCAACAGGAATAAGGGTCTAACTTGATGATCAGTTCTGGTATTCATTGTGAAGAAGATAAAACCATCACTGTGTGAGCCCTTCCCCTCTTAGCATTGTCATCTTATGTTTTGAACATGCAAGATGGCTACTCCGGCACAGACATAAAATTAGTTTTGCTCAATGGATTTCTTGTCATGCATGTGCAAAAAGCTTCATTTGCCTCCAATTTAAATTTTTGTTTTCCTCTGGTGACTCATTTTGCTGCATCTGTGTTTATTCTATAACCTGTGGGTAAGGCATGTTTTCCTAGCTGGGAGCTGGCTGGGCTTTTGCTGATGTCTGCCATGTGATGGTTTAGTCTTGCATGCAATTCTCTCTTGGTGTCTCTAAAGCTCTCACAGTCAGCATTTTCCAATGGTGCTCCACACAGGTCTTCTGGGAAATGCTCCAGGTTAAGTTCATCTTCAAGCTTATGTGAGACATCACAGATTCTTTGTCCCTTGTAACAAAGTTTATTTCCCTCCTATAAATATGCATACTTCACTAGTCTGTGATAGATGATTTATTATTGTAGTTCACCTCTTACTTTACAGATTCTGTTTTGATGACAGTGATTTGATCTGTTTGGTATTCTTGCGTTTTACACTTATTTCTTTGTATCATTCAATTCTGTATGTTTTCAGTGAGCTGCAGCTTGTGTCACTGTGCTTTGTGGATAACAGGAAGAAACTTACACACCAGAAAGGCTAATGACAAGAAAGAGGTCAAGTAAATGTTTTCCAAGATAATCTTCTAGTCAGTAGTATGAGTTTGGGAGTTGCATTTTATCTATGAGAGATTAAACTTCATTCAAGTACTCCTGTCAGTATGTTGGCCTTCTACTTAAAGTATAAACCGTGTCTATAAATTCTATCTGCTCTTATTGTTACTGTAGAAATGGTCATGTAGGTGCTTGAATATATTTTAGGCTTTCTGTGGTATCCTTTCAGCCCCTCCCTAAGTACTCCCTTGTCTAAGTGCCTGATCTTTCCTGACTGAGAAGGTGGAGCCCTTTTAGAAACTAATGAGAGCTTTACCCAAGCAAAGACTCTAAATTTGACCCATTGTCTTGCAATGACATATGAAGTTGTAAATAACTATCTCAGGTTTCATCTTGCTCATTTCTGGATCTGTGGTTTTTCACTGTTAGGTTGCTTTGGGGTGATGATTATCAGTGTTAACCTGTGTTATATTAGGAAGTGTTGTATCTGTGGTCTTTAAGATAAAACAGTTCTTGTATCAAGTACCAAATGACTTGTGGGATGTAAAATTTTTAAATGCTAACATTTGCTTAGGAACAGTTAGTATGTTTCTGTCCTCTAGGAATACTGCAATGGCAGGATTATCCTGATAATTATTTTGGTATAGTTCATAAAAATGAATAGTATTAAAAAAACCTAAAATTCTACCTTCTTTTTATGCGTCAGTTTGTGTTATTAAGAATTTTTTTTTCTACTCAGCAGGACATCACACAATGCTACAAACTCAATGTCATGGTAGACTGCTTTACTTAACTCTTCTTAGCACTTGCTATTTTATTATAAGCTGCTTGTGGCTTTGTCTCTTCCTTTGTTACTGAGGTGCTTCAGCGCAAAGTGTGTGTGTAAATATCACTCCATGCTGTTATAACTCAATGGGATGATAAGGGTGATGGATTGCTTGCTGAAATGAAATACCAGCTTTATTTATAACCTCCCCTCCAAAGGTTCTGATTAAGATGCTTCAGTACAAATCCATTTCTTCAGAGCCTTTACGTTCCTCCATTTAAAACTGCCGTGATAATGCTGTGTGCAATTAGAAATTGTCAGTGTTGATGAAAATCTTTGGTTTAAAGGACTGCATGTATGTGTGGACTCCTTAAGCAGTCATGGATCACATAAGTTTTTGGAACAAGAGGAATGCTCTCTGTCTTCTTCACTGCAGTGTGCATATGAAATATTTTTTGGGGATCCAAAGCACCTCTGACTCTCCATGGCTGCAGTAGAGTGGCTGTGGCTGCAATGCAGGCAGAGAGTTCTCTTTGGGTTTATGAATGATCATCCCTCTCCTATGACAATGTGCACAGATCCCATTTCTGCTGTACATTTGCTACTTCTAGCAACTGAATGAGTTCTTACATGATAATAATTACTTTAAAATGCCTGCTGTTTAAAATGCCTCCCACCAAATTTCTTGTCTGTCACTGTAAAAAAAAAAAAAAAAAAAAAAAAAAAAAAAAAAAAAAAAGCAGTTAACTTCAGCCACTACCAAACCCTTTCCACATACAAAGACTGCTTTGCTCCCAGTCTGCACATTCCTCTGGAGTCAGACCCAGTCAGGCAGGTTAATTCAAAAAATGAGAGGAAAAAGGCAATTCTGGTTACTCTTTTCTTTCACATTTTCAATTCAGACTTTCTCATGGGCTTTTGGGCTGGAAGCAAATAAGATTAAGTGGATTCTACAGCATACAGCATCAAGTTTGAGTATTGCTGATAGGGATATATTCTAAAAAGGGAATCAGCTACCACTGGATAAAAGACTGAACATTGTGGCTGGAGTTAACTCTTCCCAACTGATGATACTGAAGAGAAACTTCTATGTTGAAAGCAGGCACAGGATCTAAAATAGATTTACCATTAAACTATTTTCATTTGATAATAAAATCTTGAGAACACTGTTAAACTTTGCTATGTGGTAGCACATCGTCTGTTGGGCAGAGTCTAAGCAATTAGTATCAAACCTAATTAAATTTTCTGAGTCTTGCTGTAGCTCTTTTTACTGTAGGTGATGTCAATGACCAGTTCTTCTCAAAGACCTTGCCAAGTAACTGATCAGAAAAGATCACGTGCAAACACTGAGTCTGTTCCTGAAGGTGGTAGAGAGATGGAGTCAAATGCAAAATATCAATATGCTTGGCATCTAAATCCAGGTTGTGTTTCCTGGCAAAGGTATAGCTACAGCTGTTGGCTTAGCTTGGTAAGTGCATAGATAAGACAGGTCAAAAACAAAGGGAAGTGTCAGTGCCAAGTAGTTCTCACAAAATTTGCTTTACAACAGTCTCAATATTTTAGCATTTTTATGGCAAGGGTATGGGAGCTGGTCTGATTACTTATATTTTATAATATATTCCTTTCAAGGGACTTTCCAGCAGATGGTAAAGGATTGGGTCAGATTTCGTTTATACACTGTTTCCTCCCTATTGAAGTAGGGAAACTTGAGAAGTACAAAAAAACCCCAAACCTCTAAACTTGAGCCCTAGTGAATTCTCATATTTCTGTCTACAGATCATATCCTGGGGTTGTCATAGTCTGTAATATCAAGCCTTTCAGATTTGTACAGCTTGGCCACAGCAGGAAGTTCATAGCCTGAAAGGCAAGAATATTCCCAGTGAGAGCTGTGTAGTTGTGCAGTGAAACACTCAAGAGTTTATGGAGATGCACTTACGTGTTGCCACATTTAAACTCTTATATTTTGCTACTGTTCCTGGGATAAACAGAATGATTTTGCAGAGATTGTGCATTAGGAGATTCTTCTTTACTTGAAGGGAAAGCAAATTAAGTTTCCATATAGCAGAGTCCCCAAAGAATGCCCCAAGAAATGCAATGACAAATGCTACTGGCATGGAAACTGTGGACACACACCATTTGGGAAGAGCAGACCTGCAGGGTTTTTGTCCTCTCAGCTTTGCCTGAAGTATGAAGAAGATCTGATAAGTGACTCTTGCCTATATAGAAAATCTGACACCTGTGATGTCAGAGACATCACCTAGCTGTGAGACAGCACCTACCAAAAGAAACTTTTAAACTTGAAGGCTGTGAACAGCAGTTATATGAAAAAGTGTCTTTTTATTTCCGAGAAATATTATGTGCAGTTTTGAAAACACCATGAGTTTGGAAAGGAGCTAATTATCTCTAACTATTTTGGGCACAGATTTGTTCAACTTGGGGAAAACCTTCAGGTGCACTTTTCTACAGTTTTAAACAGCCTGAGCAACCTGTATAACTTACAAGGCAAAAGAGAAAAAATTCTAGTCTTTTAAGTTTCACAGACATCATGAACTACTGCAACAGGTGGCTCAAAGTAGCCTTGCCAGCAGCTGGAATTCATTAATACCTTGATTTTGGTATCAACATACACACCCCAACTCCACCCATGCCTCCCCTTAAGTTTGAAATTTTGTTCTATGGCTGCAGAAGCCCTGGTATTGAAGATACAATGCAGAACATTGGTAAGGCAAAATCTCTATGATTTCTAGGCAGAGAACATAGCAAGTTTTGATAAATAAGCATTGACTGAGGACCTTCCCGAGGTTGTGACCTAAACGCTAGGGTTGTTAATTTAAATCTCCAGTGCAGATTAATGCCTACACCCCTTTTCAGAATAGGGAAAACTGAGATGATGTGTTGCATATCTCTGAAGCCCTCAGCTGGTTATTTGGTAGGAGCTGCTCCAGAAGCTACAAGACTTTCATAGAGACTTGCTATAAAACAGTCAAGGTGAGATTTGGGTAAAGTTAAGCTAAATGCTGATCAGACTGCTGATAGCTGCTCCAAGGGACCATAAGCAGCAGTGGGAAGGGGATGGAGAATGAGAGGGAATATCTCGGCTCCTTTCACCTTTATTTTCTATGCCTTTTGCTTGTAAGTAGCCTTCATATTATTGGATGAATTTCATTAATTTTAACTGTCTTCTTAGGAGGTCAAAACTTTTTCTATTCCCAATGAAAAGTCTTTCAAGAATGACATAACTAGATGCTGACTAATCAGGTCATAGGCATTTGTGTGTATGCCTAGAAAACAAATCATGATGTTGAAGCAACTACTGGAAGCATCGTTATTTGGCAGGATTGGGGTAGTTTTGAGCTGTTTGTCTCTACCTGCTTAACTTCAAAAGGTTAGGCTGAGTTAATTTAGGCTTTTTGCAGTGCTGCTGAGGATATAATTGTGGTCTCCACTGAGGTATTATACTCCTGTGAAGATTAGACTTCATAGTCTGTCTGTACTTGTCAGCAACTGATACCTTTAAAGAATTTATTTGGAAGATGCTGTTTGTGTTGTTTTGACATAATGTCAATTTTATATAGATATTTATTTATTTTTTACAATGCATCAACACACTCAAAATCAGCAACCCACAAAACCTCAGGAAAGTAGGAGGAAAGCTTTTGATGTTCCTTTATAACTCTGAGATAAATTGGGGTATCAGGAGTGTATGATAGTTATAGATGGAACTTTCTTTGGTTTTGATGGCCCCCTGCACCAAGTTGAGATAACTTACATAGAATTATCTCTGTGTACTCTCAGTAACATTTGACATTTAGAGAAATGAGACAAAGTGTTAGACACATTGTAATTTTTCTATCTCAACATTAGGGAAAAAAATAGAGTAAAAAGAAAATATTGTAAAACTTGCAGTTGCATTTAAGATTTATAGCAAGCAGGTGACAATGTAAAAATTTAAGGGCAACAGTATGGGTTATGGGATAAACAGGAGCATGTGGTCCTGACTGAAACCTACTGGACACACCTCTGTCATCAGGAATGACTGGTATAGCTTTTCTGTTTTAACTATGGCTGTTTTATTAGCAACTAGTATAAAATACCCTTTAACAGGGCATGCTATCTGTTTTTAGACACAATGTCACTTTCTTAGTTTTGTTCATTTGATTTATGAGAACTTTGGAGAAAGACATTAGAATGCTGGTCCCAACCCAAGATTTTGGTACCAAATATCTGCTCAGACACTTTTCAGCAAATCTGTAGTCATTTGGGAGCTAGAGACAGGATAAAGGTTTGCAAAGCAACTGAGGATCCAATAGTAACACAAGACGCTGCTGGCAGTAGCTTTACTTCCCGATTAGGTACATCTGTCTTCCTTATCTTTCTTCCTTGGCCTCTCTACATCTTAGGAATAAAATGAAGGCTAATGGTCCTCTGATAAAAGAAGCTGAAGGCTTATCAGAAGTAGCTGCATGCATTTAAGATAGTCTCCTTACTGTACAGTAGCTCTAAGAAACCTTTAGCTGTTGCAGCTTTTTCTAGAGGTGCTGATTTGTTTGTGGTGGCTCTGACCATTCTGGCTGTGCATGCTTTTACTTTAGAAAGAATGAATTAGCTGAAAATGTGTTATGATTTACTTTTGCTGGAGCAATATCCTGTTCTTCTCAAAATTTTCAAACAGCATTTCAGCAAGAAAAGGATATTTATTAGCAGTGGGATTAATGTGGTATTTGGATGCTGCAGAGTGAGTTGTTTTCTCACCCTTTAACCATTTTTCCATTTTAAAAAGCTGGTAACTTTTATTTATTAATTTATTAATATAGAGTATGATGAAAAGAAAGAATCAAGAAAATGATGAAAAGAAATGATGAAAAAGAAAAATGGCTTCCAGGTTATGTCCTGTCATGCAGTAGAGAGGGGTGTTGTGGATTAGCAAGACAAATACTCTATTTTTTAATTTGTTGCCCTTTTTTTTGAATTGAAGTTACTAAGTGCATATAGCTAACAACATGAAATAATGTGCTTTCAGTATTTCCTGGTATGATGAACTGATCTATTTTAATTAGCAGTTGCTGATCCAGCTGGGATGAGACTTGAACTCAAGCAAATCTAAATCAAGCAGTGCCTGTGATGATGATAGCCCCTGGCCCATCTAAACTACTTTTCTCTCTGCTGCTGCATGTAGACGTACTGTGACAATATCAAATTGAGGAAATTGCTTGAAATAGATTGCTGAGGAGCCATGAATTCTTTTATATCTAGAGTTTTGTGTCTTTTAAAATCAGATGCTTAGTACGTGAAAAGAAATACTTGAGTAGGTCTATTTTCCAGAATATCTATTATTATGAAGCAAAATTTAAAATCAAGGCAGTGTGAGGGACTAATACCTTCCAGAAGCCTGAAGGCATAAGACAAAATGAAAAAAAAAGAGTTTTTCTACTCAGTTCATTATAACACCGTGGGAGATCAGTATCAGGGAAATTTAAATGCAGAGGATAATAGAAGCATTACACAAAGATTTGGAGAAGAAAATAATTTCCACTGCCCTCTGCTGACTGCAGGCTGTGCAGTGATGTGGCTCTGCTCAGCTGTGTGTAGCTGGTAGAGCTTTCCTCGGAGCCCTGCACTGAGCAATAGGTGTGAGCCACGTTATGAATGGAGCTGTGAGTGAGTCATACTTGGAGGATAACATTTGCTGCAGGTGCTGCTATAATATCTAAAAGCTTTTCTTCATGCTCACTTGCAATGAGCCGTGATGTATTGGCAGATGTGAAAAGCTTTTTCAAGTCCGTTTTGACTGCCAGGTTACACACACTACTTAATTTCAGTGTGCTGTCTTTGCCCCTCCACTGCTTGAAACTGGGGGAATTCTGGGCTCCTAGAGAGGTATGAAACGCTGCTCTGGACTCTTTTGTGTTGCACAATGTCAATTTTATCCCAGTCTTTGAAGAAAAGATGAAAACAAAACCACACAAAATCTCCCCCCTCCCCCCCCCCCAAAAAAAAATACTTAGAGGAAAGGTTTGCCCTATCTTTCCCAGAAGGGCAAGAATTTAGAGGGCAAATTAGGCTTCCGTATTCAAGCACCTTCAAGCACTCTCTTAACCCTTGATGGTTTTGCAGTCATAACAGTCTTTGGGGGGCTACCCTAGAATGAAGAGGCTGCAAATTTGCTTTATGGTCAATTTTATCATTAAACAGGCTTAAGATTGTGAAAGCAACACAGCTGCAGCTTGTTTACTGTGCTGTGGATTACTTGGGAGCCTTGATTTACCCATCTAAAGGTTAAATCATTTCTCTATAACTGTTTGTAGACTGGATCTAGTCTAGTACCAGATTAAGACAGTGCTAGTGAAGCAGAAGTTTGGGGCTGGTTCAAGTACTACAAAACAGAGCAAAAAAAAAAAATAGGGTAATTTTGAATATTATAAGAATTATGTCCCTATATAGTATTTCTGAGAGTTGATTATAGCCTTTCTAATGTTATTCTGGTATTTTTTTCCTTCAACTTTTGCAACATCTCTGTGCTTCAGTATTCCAATATTCTCCCTCAGCTTCTGTAGTGTCTTGATGCTCTGACTTAAACTGGAAATGTCAATGTACTAGTTTGCTGTGCTAGTTTCTCTGAAGCAATTTCTTTGGATGTTATGTGCAGGTATTGATGTGGTCAAGCATCAGACACCTTCTACATTTTCTAAACATAAAGGAAGGCAGCACTTCAAGGCTAGGCTACTATTACAGGGCAAGTAATTACTATGGGTCAGTAGATATATTTCAGTAAATACCACTTGGTTAGATCAGGTCTCAGAAGGAGATTAAAAAGAGCAAGACACTTCCCAAGTAAGTCTTTTATCTCCTCCTGGGCTCTGTGCAATGTGGCTGAATGTTACTTTGTAGGCTTCAGGTAGCTCAAGTGAAACCACATGGGTGAATAATGTGCGGGCATGGTCAGGTCTGAAGATCTTGAGGGTGAGTTGGATAAGCTTATGTACCATGAGGAAAGGAAAATGTGAGGTAGAGTCTCAATTTTGTAAATAAGTGTTTTCAACAAGCTATTGTAATTTGTGGTAGTGCTTCCATTCAGAGTTCTTCCATGCCGCAGTTTTCTCTTTCAAATTCAGTATCACAAGTGGTCTTCAGGATTTCTTGGATGCTGCTGCAGTGCAAACTGTCCTGTTGGCAGCCAGAACTGCCTCTGAATCCTGTGTCTTCCTCTCCTGTAGATTGGAATACTCTTGGCACTTTAACATAAACACGTGGGACCTGCTGCAAGAAAGCATGTGCCCCTGATCTGCTGATTTCAGATGCCTGTGCATCCAAAAAAGGGTTTGGAAGGTTATGTGCCTGCACAGTGTGAATGCACCCGAGGGTCAGGACATGGATGGATGGTGTGGGTACTTAGCTTATCACATCTGCGGTGTCCAGTATGTTCACTTCACTGGCTGAAGGCATAGTTCTGTATGAAATGGTTGTCTAGCCTCTGCATCCTTAAATCAGGTCAGTGATCACAGTTAAATGCAGCTTGGAGGAAGGCAGCATATGAAAGTCTGTCTTTTTCTTTAGCAAGAAACTTGGTAGCAAGAGCTGTGCCAACATTAAAACCTGTAAAGTTCTGAATGCTTCCATAGATGGAGCACTTGCAAAATTCCCATTATCACTAGTTATAAAAGATGACCTTGTAAAGGAAGGCAAAGCCTAAGAATGCACTTGTAAAATAATGTTTGGTTGACCTATCCCAGGAGATGAAAAAACCTCACTATGCTTGTCTTGTGTGTTGAAAACACATTTCAATTGGTTCCAGCATGTTGTATACTGAGATAAATCAACTGTTGCTTTTTCTTGAAAGAAAAGCCCTTTAGAGAAATGTGCATGGGATTTTACCAAATTTAACTTTGGCTACTGCATGTCTGTTGCACTCATCTGATGCACAATTTTTTCAGAAATCTTATGATTGCAGAATGAACCCTAAACCATGAGCTATGACTGCCTATATATCACTGGCTGCTCCTTTGTTTTACTCTGACACCTTTAATTCCCGGAATTTGGGTTTGGCAGTACCTTTCAGGATCAATGGGTACGGAACTGCATTTTAAGACTGTTGTTTCATTTGGCAATTAAATATTTACAGTGGTGGTAAGGGGGGAATTTTATTCTGCAAGCAGACTTGATTGCCATTGGCTTCTTTGATAAAAAGACACTCCTGATATATTTGTTATTGATTGAGTTAATTAGCTATAAACCAACTTAGAAATAGACAGTTGATAGTTATTTATTAAATGAGCACAGTTAATTTAGAAGTTATTCATCTTCCAAACAAGCTGCCATCTCTGTAAACAGCTATGGGTACAATTATTATTATATCTTTGTAGCATTCATTTGATCACTGGAAATAGAGCTAATTTAAACCTTCACAACACATTTGCAAGGTGTAATTGATTAGTACTTGGTAACAGTTCTGTCAGGCAGGTATAGAAATGGCATGCAGATGATTCAATCTATCCCAATCCTTTAGGACAAGGAGGAGTAATATATATCATCTTTTATTTGACCCGAAGTCAGATCATGTGAGACTGTGAAGAGAGTAGAAACTTATCATTTTCACATTGTCATTTTTCTGAAGAGAACTGCAATTTAACAGTTCAAAGGAGAATTCCTTTCCTGGTAGATTACTATAGAGTTTATCAAGTTGTATTCTTAATCAAATTTGAACTATTTGTTTGGTTTCGAACTAAGTACATGCTCTTTAGTGAGAATTAACATATCTACCTTCTGATATTTGTAGCAGAGCTATCAAGAAAAGAATGTTCCCAGCCAGGTATGAGAAGTAGGACATAATGATAACATGGATGATTATTATTAGTTTTATTGCTAATTCAGTATTTAAATACTGCAGTGCAGTATCTAAATAACAACACTGTCATTTCTTTCAATTGATTATACTATAATTAGGTTATGGTGCCTTCTGTTGAAGAGGTGCTTCCTGTTGAACCATGAGGTTCAGTGAGACCTTGCTGTCTAAATTTCTCAGAGAAGTCTAGCTGTGATTAGGATCACTTAGTCTCAGATTTGATCAACATTCCATGTCTTAAGAGTCAATATAAGAAGGCTTGGCTAGAAATATGCAAATTGAGTCTTTGACCTTGCCGAACACACAATTATAAAGCAACAAAGCACCTAAGTATCTTATTTAAGATTTTCTCTCTTTATTTGATAGGACCTGCCCTTCCAAAAGTGTTTCCCCCACTTTCAACCAGGTATACCCTACAGGCTCCTTGCTGGGGTAGGGATCCATCCAGAAGCTGCTTGAAACCTTTGAAGGCTGTTTTCTTTGTTTTAGTTTCATTTTTATTCTGGCTTGTAACTGCAGGGTGGTTGCATGCCCTGAGTCCCTAGATAGTGTTAGAGGCTCATGTGCTTATTCAGGACGAGGGAAGCTGCAGATGATAGAAGAAAGAACCAGTTACTTGCTTTTATAATTTGACAGCTATTTTGGGAGATTGCTGTCCTTTTCTATATTTACTTACGTTGCTACTTGCTGCCAAAGCTGTTTGTTTTCTAGTTTGTCTTTATTATGCATGTCTTTACTATATTTACAGATATTTGGTATGCAGAAAGGCAGGGCCATGTATTGAAACAAAAACCTATGGGCAAATTGTTGGTTAAGAGCCCTTTCTTGGCAGTCAGAAAAGATATTGAGGGATAGTCAAGTTATAGATTTGGAAATAATGTCTTAACAGTTATTAAGAAGTATATAACAGCATCATGCTCTTTCTGGCTGTAGAACAGAAACTTAGTTTGCTCTCCAATTTCCTGAACTGAGGGTACTAGAAACTCATCTTAAACATAAGGAAACCACATTAGTAGAACCAGCAAGCCTTCGAGAAGAAAAAACTGATCCAAGTCCTTGTGAGCAGTTGTGTGCCTTGACTCCTGGGAGGATTTGGGACTGGCACAGGTCAAATTTAGGCACAGATTTAGACCAGCTCAGGATTTGGTGGCCAGGAGGAAGGGAAGCAGTACACAGATCTTGTTAGCATAGCATTTTACATGGACTAGTTTGAAGTCCTCGCCCCGTTCTGTAGATACTTTTGATGTTCCCATACATAGTGTGGGAAACCTTGGGGTTTGATTCCACTTGAGAGGTCAAACTGCTGAAAGCTCAGATATTCTGTATCTAATCTGTCCCCGTGTAAGGCTCTTTACATAACAGTTTGAATAAACCAGAGCAGCTACTCAGCAGGTGTTATTCATTTTGTAAATCAGTTAACAATCCTCAACACTGTGTCAGGAAAATTAAAGCCAGATCTGTTGCATCAAACCCTGTTCTGACCTATCAGATCATATCACCAGGCTTTTTCTCCCTTGTGGGTAAATAATGATAACCTAGGTGCTGTCCTTAGTGCAGGACTATAACGAAGGTCTTCTGTGGGCAGGTTACCTATTGTTTAGAGGCACACCAATACACTGGGGTGAATCTGGAGTCCCAATGAGAGGGGTGTGACATTTATCAGAATGCTAATTATTGAGTGCTGCTTGTGTGGGAAGAATGTAGGATTACGACGTACAGATATTCTTATTTTTATCCTGGCGCCCTGTTAAAACTATAAGTGCTAAATCTGAAGTGTGGTGTCTAATACATGTGTACTTCTACACAAGGCTTTTGTTTTGATCGACGACTCCTGCTATAAAATTTGGAAGTGTTTAAACAGAATGATTCCTCCATGGAAATCAGCTCTACTTTGTCATCACAAGAGAAGATGAAAGGTTTGTTTTTTTTTTTTTTTTTTTTTTTCTCTTCAGTAGCAAAGCTATAGAGCTGCACAACTATTCCCCTAAGATCTTCAGGAAATCAGGGATGTCCATGGAGAAAAAACAGCTGCTACAAGTCAGGTCTCACAGTCCTTCTTTTGGCTAGAAAATTTGGAGAGAATTTTTGGGCAATGCTAGCATTGCCTTCACCATGCAAGACAAGGAGCTTTGTGTAGGATAGTGCCCTCCATAATTCCTTTAAACAAACAAACGAAAAATGTACGTTTTGGTTTGTTTGTTTTTAGTGGAGCCTGCAGGCAAATGTGGGTTCCTGGCATTATCCACAGCTTATTCATGTCCGACTGTTGTGTACCAGTGCACGAGGTAGACTGTGTCACTCATTTTTGTGTACTGCAAAATGACACATCTGAATTATTTGTATGAATTCTTTATATATGCTAATATTTAGAATAAAAATGAACCCCTTTCATGGTATGTAGAGGAAACATGTTAACATAAGCCATTTTCCTTGTAAATTCACACATGGAATTGTTTCTGATGCATTAAAAAAGATTGACAGATTAACCACTGATTGTGTTCTCGACTGCTGTATATTTTTGAGGGCTGTTTGCATTTTTACCTGCTGTAATGAAGACACACTTCTCTAGCTACATTGCTGTCAGAAAGTGTATGCTGTGGCTAGCTAAGTAACATTTTCAGGCATTGCCTTTAGGGGAAGAAAAAAATCAAAATTTCTTAAAGGTCACTTTGTAAACCTATAGTTTGTGTCAAATGCTTCTGCAGTTCTGGACACTCTCTAGTGGCCTCCTATAATTGAACATAGTATGAAAATGTCATATCTTTTTGTCACTTGTTCTTTATCTTTCTGAGGTGCTAACCTCACTCCTCTCCCAACCCCCCACTGGCTTTCACATTTCAGTAGTTCTGTTTCAGTGTATCTTGTTAAAAACTGTTTCAAATGACGCTATAGGTATGCTTTTTTCCACAGCAGAGAAATTTATCAAAATTCATATTTTGCCCCATTGAAAATTTTAGGATAGTGTTACATTTCTAAATTACAACTTTTTTTTTTTTTTTTTTTTTTTTTTTTTTTTTTTTTTTTTTTTTTTAGAAGAAATGAAATATGAAACTTGAATTTGACAAATGTTCTTGTCTCTGCTGTTGATCCATGGCATAAATGCAGTGCCGAATTACCTGTCCATTTTTCCTCATTTCCCTCACTTGTGATTATATTTATAAAGGAAGTGTTCAGTTTATTTCAAGAAGAGTTTGGGATGTGTGATTTTTGTCTTGGTCCCAGAAGAACACAGTTGTAGCTGCTTTTAGGCTATGAAATTTTGTTTGAGCGTTCACCTTAAATGATGATTACTACAAGTCTGTAGTTTTACTGCTAGTGATCATCTACATCTGTCTGAACTTCCTTTTCCATGGTGCTTTAATATATTAAGTGCTTAGCTTTGCTTTTATTAACTGGCTGTCTTTAGCATATGTATGAGGAAATTAACAAGATGTGGTTGAGCCAAAAGCTTTTAGTAAAGTTTTGGGATAATATTAAATTACCTGTAGAAATGAATTTTATGAGAATTCTGATTAAACGCTTGCTAAACAGCACATCTATTCTTGCCTGAAACCTATTAGGCTTTACAGGCACGTACTTTGCAATTACTACACTTCAGAGCATCCCAGGAGTTTAAAAATATGTGTGGACTTATACTCTTGTATTATGCAGTTATAGTATATCCCATGGCAAAGCACAAGACAAGATGTACACACAACATCTAAATCCTGTTATTGGATATGTGCACATATGGTGTCCAGCACTGACTGCCTCTCTTGCAGCTGGGCTGAAATTGCTGGTTGCATTGATTTCCACTGGGACACATCAGTAAAGAAAATCAGTGTGCAGGATACATGCTTTACAAAAAAGATTCACTTTTGGCTATGCTGACCACAGGTAGCCAGTGAGACTTATTTATAATGTTTTCAGCCTTTACCTCCAAGCTGGGAGCTAGTGCCATCTTGCCTTCAGCCTCTCAAGTGCTCATTCAATCACCCTCATCTGACTGCTTAGCATATAACTGTATTTTGTACTCGGCCTGACTCTGGTACAAGTGCAGCTTCATCATCTACAGCAGCAGCAAATAAGTGGGATCCTTGAAAGAATGATAGGCAAATGAATCTCTCTGACAGTGCATCAATTAACTTAGTAATGTATTACAATTGCCATCGGTGAAGAATATAAGCCAGAGCAACCTTGAGCATATCAGAGCTCTGCAGGATCCTGGCCTTGCCAGTGCAGCACTGCTAAAGGGTGAAAACAGCCAAATAATGCTTGCAGAATTAAGAAGTAACATTTTCAAGTTATATTGTTGGGTTCGGTGCAGCATTAGTGTTCCTTCTTCTCCTTTTGCATGCAGAGTTTGAGACTCCCCTCCACCCCAGCATGTTTTCCATACTGCCAAATAATGGGAAAAGAGTTTAAAGAATACCACTGCAGTTGTGTGGCACGAGCAAGCTGGCACTGGACTTACTGGATCCATGCTGGGGTGGATTAGGGCTCTACAGACTTCCAAAGCAGCCTGGTAGAACACCACAGCTCCAGTTTGCTGCTTCTATCCTTTGGTTCTCTGCTGCTTGCTTTAGGCACAGAAAGCAGGGAGCAAGTTGGTTGTGGACAGGTGGGGGTCAGTCTTTTCTCCCAGGTAACAAGTGATAGGACAGAGGAGGTGGATTCAAGTTGCACCAGAGGAGGCTTAGACTGGCTATTTTGGAAATAATTCTTTACAGAATTGAGCATCAAACACTGGAACAGGCTCCCCAGGAAAGGGGTTAGAACCACTGTCACTGGAAGCATTCTAAATATGTGTAGATGTGGTGTGTAGAGACATAGATTAATGATGGATTTGGCAGTGCTGGGTTAACGGTGGCCTTGATCTTAAAAGTCTTTTCCCATCTAAATGATTCCATGAAATGTATTAAACAAGCCCTGGAGGCATTACTCCAGAGGCATGACTGGTCAGTCAAGGTCTGCAAAGAGATATTGCAAGCAGGAATATGTGTTTCTTTTTCTCTGTGTGCCTCCAGAATATGAACAGAACCAGGTAGTACCAGAACAAGCCACAAGGTAGTAACAGAACAAGCCACAGTACCTCAAATTTTTGCCACTATGCATGTAGTACCTGGCACATGGTACTTGCATTTGGAGGACTTAGTTGCAACTTCATAGTGAGTAGAAAACCCATGAAGACCTAGTTTAGTTTTCACCTAGCCCAGGATGGTCTGGTAAAGTCTTCTCTGAGAAAGGCCCTCATATGAGGGATATTTCTTTGGTTTGCTAGCTACAGGATTTCTGAAGGGAAGGTGATTCTTTAAAGCTGATGCAATAAATTCTGAGCTCTTAAAGGAAGTCCTTGATGGATTTCCTGGTTAAAATGCTTATTGTCCTGTGTCATCTTAAAAAAATATATCAAAAGTCAAGTAGTTGAATATATGAAGATGCAAGAATACTAATTCAATGTGTTAACTTTTTCTTCACATTCCCCTGTGTGTTCCAAAGGTAGGACAGCTTTTGCAAGAAGGAGAAAAAGAGGACATGACTGAATAATGACTGTCTGGATCATAACACAAATTTAAAGGAGGCAGGATTAGGATGGTATTTATTGTAGTGCTCAGTTTTATAATTTAATGTTCTTTTGTTACAGCTTCAATTTCTTTTGGAAAGATGATAGTAAAGATTATCACTTTCTTCAACTCCTAAAATAGAAATGCATATATTTTGCATGGTGGCATTTTCAGTTTTTCCCTTTGCCTTCATTTTCTGAATGCAGTGAGAATATGGAATGTGAGAGAAGTATTTAATGTTTTTCTTTTTACCTTTTAAAATAATTTTGGAAAAGTGCTTTTTTCCTAGATTTGTAAGTGTTGTTCATTGGTAAAGGAAAAACATACTTTTTTAGCTCAGTTTCTTCAGGGTGGTAAGGCACATCTGTTTTGTAAAAGTTTTTTCATTTATTGTTTAGTTACCTGCATAAAACTGGAGGATTAAAAAATTTTCCAGCATAATTAGAATCTTAGGCTTGCTGATAGTTTCAAATACAAAGAACTTGACATATGGCGATCCTATTTTAAAAACAGTCTAAAGGAAGGAATATAACTTTGTAAATAATTATTAAACCTTGATTGTTTTCTGGTTTGACATAGCTAACTACACTTTTTCTTAATAGACGGTTTTGATGAAAATGACACCTTTATGTTCACAAATCTCACTTCCTATGAAAATTGTCTATATTGTTCAGCAGGGTTTATGAATCACTGCAAGGCACTCTGACAATGATGGGATATTTCATTATGCCCTTATCAAAGAATGTGCTCTGTAATGTGATTGTGAGTGATTTTTTTTCAATTAAGGTGTACCTGTTTCCAGTTATAACTCCCTTCCTAGCTAATAATAATTCTTCAGTCTCATTAAGGTATGTTATGCAAGTATCAATTGAGAGCTATCATTTAGTTATTCTGCAAATAATGAAAGCGAAGAACTGAAGAAGGAGACCAAGCTTATTTGACAGTTCAATCTTTCATAAACATTTGTAACACAGCTTGAAAAATTAAGGATAGAGTTTAAACCTCATTCAGCATCCTACATTGACCCTACTGCTGCTGTCCTTATTGCAGGGACAATCCTGTTTCACCTCTGGTGGTAACTTTACATCCAGGCTTACAGGACACAATTTTTCTTTTCTTTTGAAGAACTCAGTCTTTTTGTAGGAAACAAACATCTGTAATTGCTCAGCAAAAAAGGTTCAAAACATATTGTTGGAGCTCTGTGAAAATGCAACAATCTTGTGCATGTTGAATTGCTGCTATCTATCAGACCTATAAGAAGCATTAGTACAATTTTATTATATTAATATTCCCAATAATAGTTGCACTATATAACATTTTTCTCTCTCGCTTTTATTCTTTTATATTTAGAGTTTATTAAAAATCATATCCTGATGTTCTTTCTGGTGTTGGGTAGTAATTTTCTCAGCAAATACCATCTCAGGCTACTGGCAAAGCAAAGTGTTGTTCAACATGATTAAAGATATTGGAATTACCCTAAATTGTTAACCTTGCACAAATACTATCATATTTGAAGTTCTTGTTTTCTGAAAAGGGGGGAGATTGATCTCTTAAATTGAGTTAGAAATATATTATTAATAAATTGAGATTTATACACTGAACCCCTCCAATGTAATTTGTTTTGTACAGATTATAAGGCATAAGGGACATTTTCTCTCTCTATTTCAACAGAAATTCAGTAGTCTAATAGATGTGCAAATGATTTAAATTAATTTGAACTTACACTTCTGTGATTTAAAATGTTCACATATAGCAATCAAGGTGTGGCCTTTTTCCCTGAGTAACTGCACTACAATATTTTCAATAAAACCATAGCTTCATGACTTTATGATTGAATTGTCAATTAGAATATGTTTTTGTCTAGTCCTTATTGGGATATTTAGCTGGAACATCCACAGTGGCAATGACAATTTGGGGTCCACCCCTCCACCCCCAATCCTTTATAGTTCAGGCTGTGCCTAATTGAATTCACATTTATATTTAGGTTGAATAGAAATGAGGGGTTGTATCTGTATGCAAAATATGGGCTGACAGCAATTTCTGCCCTGGGTGCCTCTAGAAGTCAGTGATTTGGTGGTGAAGGTGATTACCTGCTATTAGTCACAACAATGAGCTTCTGGGCATAACAGCATCAAAGTAGACAAAAAGTCTACAATGCCATAGAATCACCAGTGTCGGGACCCAGGTGGCTGAAGGAAAAGAAGAGATTTGCTGCTGAACTTAAAAGGCAGCTTTTATTACAACTCCTCCTTTAAACTTAAGGGAAAGAAAAGGAAAGCAATGGTGGGTGGAACAGTGAACCACAGTTTCAGACAGTCTGTTCAGACTACAAGGAAAAAATATCTTCAGGCAAAATATTAGGATTTGTGACACAGGCAAATCTATATGGAGATGGTTCAGCTGTGCAGAGCAGTTTGCTGCTTTCACCACCACAACTACAGCAGTTGATAAAGTTGCCTTCTTCAGAAGTGAAGGCACTTCTGAGGAAATGTGGAGTTATTCACTTCCCTGAAATGCCTGTTTAGTCAGGAAAAGTTGTCTGGTACTAAATGGACTTTTACTCTCTTCCACGTTCATTATGCCATTGAATATTGGTTGTGATTGCTGAGCAGGGGCATCCCTTATGTCACATAAACAAGCTGTAACTACTGAAATGTCAAAAGCATGATGTGAATGTAGCTAATATTAGGCACAGCATTGCAATCCTACATTAACAGAATGTCTAATGAAAATAATAATGATAATATCTTATGTCTCGCTCTATGTATTGTGTTTAGATTCAACTGGAGGCAGTGACATGTTGGAGCTAAGGAAAACACTGGAAAAAATAGATTATAATCTTAAAACTTGCAAATACTTTCTAAACAAAAGATTAAGGAGGCAAAACTCTAAAGAATGGCAATCCATAGAAGGTCATGCTCTGAAGGATGAGGCAAATGAGGCGTCCAGTCTACCTGGTAAAGGTCAAATGGCTGGCTGACCGAGAACATTCCTTTTGCTCTTATGCACATACTGAGTGCTGGTTCCTAAAAGAAATGGTTTTCATTTGCACACTTGTATGAAAAGGTCTCAGATAAAATTGGAGGTTTATGGTTGGCCTTATGGGTGATTTTACAGTATCTGAGTCAATTTACTTCATTAGTGTCACAGAATCTCAGTTGCACACACACCTATAAGACACACAGTTGTTTACAGAAAATCCATTTCAGCTCATACTGTGTGATAGAAGATGAATAAAGGCTTCCTGACACTCAAATTAAGGGAACAAAATGGAAACTGAGCATGAAAAGTGCTTAACAGTGCAGCAAAAGATAGGATTGCTAAAGAAAATAAATATATTTTGTTGCAAAATTGTAGCTTAGTATTGTAAGGTTTTAAAAGGGTCACAGCTCTCTAATTATATCCTATTGTCCCTAATGCATGAATGAAAAAGGAAAGAATGAGCATAATGTTTTGATCTGAAAGTTGGTTTAAAATAGTGTGCAGATGAATGAAAGCAACCACAATACATAGTTACTCTTTGTCATCATTTTAATTAATTATTTATATAGTCTGTTATAAAGTTATATAATCTACAGCGAATATTAGGGTGACTTCTTTATCAGTTGGTAATAAAAATACAGTGCTTGAACAGTGTGCAGATTTTTGGAGGGGGGATATTTTGGATCTTGATTAGTTTTGCTGTGTTGAGGGCTATTGAATTTGATTGTTTCAAGCCACAACAGTTGTTGCCCTGATTTTTAGAAGTGTTTTCTTTTATAGTTCTTTTGAAAGTTTAAAAGTTCTCATAAAACTTCTTTAGCCTTTTGAAAACGTTTACATATTTGAGAGTCAGAGTTCCCACAAAATTTCATGTATAAATAGAATAATTTACATATTTCTCTGTGGGTAGAGAGAAATGATTGATTGATCTTTGGACCAGTGTGGTTGGAGAAGTGGTAGTTCCATCCTCCAATCCACGGTCACCTTTGGAATTCTATAAATACCAGATTTTTGAATAAAACTTAGTCTTTTTCTCTTTTGAACTTACCAAGCTTCTGTGTACTCATTTCATGTCCAATAGTGACATAACAGTGACTTTTAATTTTATTTTTTGTCCCTGAATTTTTCACTCCCAAATTTTAAAGAAACTCATTAATTAATACTTAACATAGATACATAGTAGTAAATCTTAAAGTAAGAATTCTTCACATCCTTATTGAAAAAAAAAATATAATGTTAAACAGATCAGAGTGAAATGTGATGAAAATCAGAGAAGACTGAGTATGTAGCACACGATCTGCAACAATTTGTGTTATTTGTACTTATTTTTCTATTCTATTCTATTTTGTTATTTTTCTGGACACACTCACACTGATATAAAGCTCTGTGGCTATTTCTTCAGAATGAGAAACCCTTTCATGCACAGGTCAAAAAATTGATTTTCTTTTCATGTGTGTATAATTGTTGTTATCTGACAGGAGGCTTGAAAATGTTTTTCAAAAGGTATTTTGTTATTGAGGGCTGCACATTACCAGGATATAGAGAAATCTTTTTTTACGCTTCCAAAATAGAAGATGCAGACTGAACTCCAGGAGAGGAAAAGCTCAAAATCTCAAGAGATAAATGGGAAAATATCTTCTTATCCCCATGTGAACAGATAGGGAAAAAAAAAAAAAAAAGAGAGAAAACAGGATCATAAAGGAAAAGCTCTGTAAGATCAAGGAGTCCAACCATTAACCCAGCACTGCCAAATCCAGCAGAAGGCTGTGTCTGTACATGCCACATCTACCCATCTTGCTCATACCTCCAGAGATGGTGACTCCACCATTTCCTTGGGCAGCCTGCTGCAATGCTTGAAAACCCTTTTGGTAATGAAATTCTTCCTAATGCCTAATCTGAACCTCATCTGGCATAACTTGAGGCCAATTCCTCTTGTCTTGTCTCCTGATACTTGGGAGAAGTGACCAACCCAAGTGATCCCACCTGGCTACAGCCTCCTTTCAGGCAGATTTAGAGAGTGATAAGGTCACCCCTGTGCACCCTCTCCTCCAGACTAAACAAGCCCAGTAGCCTCAGTCACTCCTGATATGACATGTGCTCAGCCCCTTCACCAGTTCCATTGTCCTTTTCTAGGCATACAAAAACATGGCATCAAACAAAAGGAAGAGTTAATTCCCCTGAGACCTCCACTGTTAGAAAACAAATGGAGAGGACTGCTTAGGTGAGTCCTTCAATGCAGGGAGCCTTAAGGAAAGGAGGAGGATAATGATTACAATTAGAGTTAAGATCCTAGAGCAGAATGCAAAGGTCCAGTGTCAGATACACTGTCTGCTAGTAAATTATTATTTTCTTTCTTTGCTATGATGTAAAGGAAAGATCATAAAGACTGATTAAAGTCCAGGCCAGTTTTATCAGTTCTGGGAACACAAGTGAAGAGATTTCTTTTTGAACAGATACTGTTGACTTGCTTGACTTGGACCAATTATGTCAAGTAAAACTGTGTTATACCACATGTGCCTCATCCCAATTTTTTCTGTGACCTAGAAATACTTTGCTCACAAGGAACTTTGACTTTGAAGAATAGAACTTATAATATGAGAAGAGGAAGTGCAATGTAGAGCGAGTCACAGATCCATTGAGACTGAAACCTCGATAACTGAGAGAAGAGAAAAAGTACTTTGCTACTCATATGAAGCCTTGTAATTGAAACATTGGCTCACTTGAGTTACTGCTTCTATAAATTGACGTGCACAATACAAAGTGACAATTTCCTTATGGGAAATAAGCAAGACCTTGGCCCTTTAACAGGACATATTCAAAATATTGAGGTGCTGCTCTATGCATTACCTTCAAAAATATTTTCAGTTTAAGATGTACCAATTAATAAATCAAAATTATCTTAATTTGGTGTTCAAAGTATGAGAAACCAACTTAGGTCAGTCTGATGACTTAATTAAAAACAATAAATTATGTATACCATGTTTATTTTTTATAATTGAGCAAAAGAGATAATTATCAAGGCTGTAAAAATAATAGCTTGAACAGATTAGTTATTTATTTTTTCAGAACAGTTGCACAAGCTTTTAAAAGCTTGATGTGCAAATGCTTTGGCAGGATTTTGCCTATCTCTGAATGCGCTTGAATCCTGCACTATAAATGCTCCTTAGCTGTCCTTGCAGATACATCATCCTTCTCCTTGAGCAACCTTAATCACAACTTATTATGCTAGTATACAACATCTCATGCTACACTATAGGAAGCCTTCAGTGACTGAGACATGCTTCTCTACTTTGTAGTGCTCTTTCTTCAGTAAATGGAGTCCTGTCTCTCCCTTCCCCCTGTTCACAAAGGACATTTGTAAACATTACAACATATAAAACAATTAGAAACTGTAGGAAAATGTGTGTGTCAATGCCTGTTCAAATAATTAAATCATTAGGAGAAATATACTCTGCTGATTGATCTAACAGAGATTGTATCCTAGCAAATCTCATGCAATAGGAACCTTGCAGCCTAGACAAATTACAAGATAATTAAGCTCATGCGTGTGTTGTGAAACTAAGGCTGAGGTCTATGGTAACCTGGCCACTATCTGTGGTAACAGAAATAAGAGGGTGTTTCCAATGAAGCAGGCAATTATTTATGAGTATGTCAGGGTACCCACCATCAGAAATGTCTGTTATTTTAATTACTAATTTAAAAAACTTAATTTCAGAAGTGGCAGGTTTTTGTTCTTTACAAGTATTTAGGGTTTTCTTCTTTTTTTTGTCAATATAATCTCTAACTACTAAATGCAAGAGAATTTCAAGTCATTGTAACTTCAGGCAATGTGGGTCATAAGAACACTCCTTTTGGCATTCAGTGCTGAACAGTGAGCCATGTCCTGCAGAAAAATACTCAAATATTACTATTTGTACTGCAGTAGCATGTCAACATCTCATTGATGAGCTTGAGACTGCCCCTCTAAGATAATAATTTATACAGTCCACAATGGAGGAGGAGGAAGCAGCATTGTCCTGACTGCCCTCAGTTATTTAGGTGCTCTTAGACAAAGCTGCAGCTTGGACACTGTTGGGTGGAGACAGCCACACCAGTGTCCCTCCCAGCAGCTGGAGCCACAACAGTCAAGTTCACAGAAGCTTGTGAAGTCTGGCCAATGTAATTCAAAATCATAGGAATGAAACTAAGTGTTAGTCTAGCTATCTAATTTCTGACTTTAGAGGCATGCCCTGGGATCCTAAAACTGATCTTCTCCACCTGACTGCTCTGAAGCATTTAATAATGCTGCAAAGGTAAATGGGATTTTCAATGGTCTGCTTTTTTATCTTCAGGCAACAGACAGAAAGTGATAGTTTAAGGATCAACTGGGATGCCATTGTATCTTCACTGCTCAGTTGGTGAAACTCAGGTTTCTCTTCTTCTTTCTCAAAAATTAAATAGTATTAAAATGACTGGAGCATGTACTTTTTTCATGATATCTCAAGGCCACATCTGCTTCTCTTACACTCTTCTTACCTTCTGTGTTTTTTTTCCTTAATGGGTATGCAAGAGTTGTATTAAAGACAATTTGCCTCATTGATAAAACAATTTACATAAAAAAAGTTTTTCCATCCCTTATATAAATCAGCTTTGTCTTTTTTTTAATCTAATCTTTATATCTATCATGAACTGCTTTCACAGTATGTACTTTTGTTCAAATCTCAAAACCATGGACTTCCAAATGACTGCATTAGCAATCTAGTCTAAATTGAATCCATGTGTGTTGTAAAAGCCCCATGATACAAAAGAACTGCCAAGAACCTGCAAATAGTTTCATTTTATTAATGTAATATTGAAAAAGTAGTCCAATGACTGCAATGGGAAAAATAATTTCAAACCAGAAAATATTAGATTCAAAAAACTTTTCTAGTTTTTCTGCAGTGTTCACTTGAAACTTGCTCTCTCTGCCAAATGTGATTTTTGGTAATATGCTGTTAAAATGTTACTTCTACCAGACCCCATAATGTGAGAACGGTATAATTATAAAAATTTCTTGCATTTAAAGCACCAATTCCTCACATAGAAGGTTTGGCTGTCTGGCTGATGTTGCAAATAAAGAAAGCAAATCATGGCTGTCTAGCACCGGTGATTTTATAAAAATGGAATGGAATTATTTCTTTAGCATTAATTTAGCTATGATTTTCACAGACCACTTGACTAGCATGCAAAGGGCTACAGAAAAACTGGTCATCTCTAATTTTACTTGTATTTGCTGCAATGTAAAATTGAGAGACAGCTGCTGTTGATAGTAGGAATTCTTGTTTCCAATGCTCTACACCCAAATCAGGAGCACTTCCTTTTGTTTTGTAAGAAGTATTTGTCTGAATGGAAAAGTATTTATTCTGTACAAACTTTATTATAAAACATCTTCATGGAAAAGGAGGAGGGAAATTGAACTATTTTTGTCTTCTGAGGTAGAAAATAGAATAGGAATATGAAAATTTACATAGTTTTTCATCTGGTTATCAGCTTTTTCTCCCAAAACAGATATTTCATTCTATTTCAAGTGCCTTACTTGTACCTTTCCTTCATGATAGCAGGGATGTAAGTCAATAAAGAGAGACTATTAAAGAGTTAGTATACATTAGAGAGGTTATAACATCGGAGCATATTTCTCTAAGCTGAAATCAAGTATACCAGTAGTATAAATGCATTTCTGCCAGGATAAACTGCTATCCAAGATCACAGTTTCAAAGAAAAGTATTGGTTCATGATTAGATAGTTGATATTTGGAGTTTTTAGTTGTTCAATGGTTAAACCAGCCTTTTTTTGTATGTTAAAATGCCCGTGTATTTGTGGTGTTGTGTGCCAGCGTGCATTTGTCAACAAGATATAGAGTGCTTAAAAGACTGTTTTGTTTTAAGTGGTGAATTTCCTAGCATTCAGAATAAGTGCTTGTTTTTAAATATCTGGGCTTCTGCACCTTGGAATTTGCTGAAAGAATGAGCCTTACAATAGCCACTGACCTGCTAGCAGCTGTATGTGAGGTCTTTACCTCAATGGTTGTGCCCTGAGCATAGAAACGTGACCTTTCCAGAATGGAGTATATGGAGCTTCTAAGTAGATGATATTGTCTCTTTGCTTGCAGCATTTTACAGTGCTTCAGTTTTATTTAGTTTTCTGTGTTTAGCATCATGGGAACTGTAGATACTTACAGGGGCTTCTTAGGCTTATCAACAAGAAATATCTGAAAGGTGGCAGAATTAGGTGACCCAAGAAGACAATTAGGCAATTAGACCTTTCTGCAGAAAATAACTGTAATTTATGGTGCAAAGTAAAGAAAAAAAATTACTTTCTTTCTTCACTGTATGTTTTCAGAGTGGGTTTTTATTCATCTTCCTTCAAAGATATTTAAAGGCATGGGTTGTGAGCAAAAAAAAAAAAAAAAAAAAAAAAAAAAAAGCCAAGCTGCACCCTACAAGAATGGATTCAAAGAGAAAACAAGTTTTAATTGGACTTTCGAATTATTAATACAGGGCTGTGTCTTTTCCTGTTTGATGGGGGTGGTTTTTTAAATATGTAGATTTTTGTTTGTTTATTGCTTTATTTTTCCCCCTTCAATTCCTAGGAAACAAGCCCAGAACTCAGGCAGACTTAAAAACTTAAAAGCAAAACATAAAGTGCCTGAAATGGTATAGAATGTGATATTTTAGTTAATGTAAACTAAACAAAACCTATTTGCACTGCTCAGATGTGCCGATTGAATTTAAAGGAGAACTCAAACCTAAGGACATCTTGGACTTTGATTTGAATAGTATCTTAGTAACTGTTTGCACACTTTTACTCTCAATTTTAATCACATAAGGACAGGGCTAAAGGATTCATGTTAAGACCAATTATTAAGTTCTTGGTTTGTATGACTAGATATTCCTAGAAGGTGAAACTTGCTGTGTGCATGAATACTGAAGGCAAAGCAAAACCGTGTTCTGGTACCATGCAACAGTATTCTTTTGCTGCTGGGCAGAACTGAAGGTGAAACTTGCATTTTTTGGGGCATTAATATAAGTGGCATTTCTCTTTGAGGGTCTGATCCAGCTTCTGTAATGGACTGCAGCAGGATGAAGACTCTTGGTCAGGCACAAGAAGTATGACACTAATTATGTAGATGATTATAATTAGATTTATTGCTAATACAGTGCCTAAACATTGTCAGTGCAGTATATAACATTATCAGATCTAAAGGGCTATAATATAAGGCAGGTTTGGCTGGAAAGATACAGATTTACAGCTTTTGGCCTTGCAGAATGCACAATAACAAAGGACCTATGGAGCCATGTTAGGATTTTATTTCTGTATGTGACCAGATCTTTGTGCATTTCCTTACTTATCTAGAAGGGTGTGTTCCCTGTCTTCAGGGTGGACATAGCCTGAAGGCAGCCCTGCCAGAGGAGAGGGATCCACAGGGAAGCTGCCTGTAACCTCAGGAGAACAGTTTGTCCTATTGGCCCAGTCTGCAGCAGCATTTTACACCATTGTGCAGGCCAAAGTGCACCAAAGTCAATTGAAATCCCCCCAGCTCCCCATTTCTGGAATGCCTTAATTATGTGAACATCCAGACAGTTCCTCCTGCAAATCCCACCTATCTTTTGTCATAGATGCAGTCACGTTGACATGAACTCCACTGAGAGCAGGAGTGAGCTGTGCCAGAGTGGTGTTCCTTGACAACTGTGGGAGTTGGATAGACGTACTCTGAGTAGCATACTGTGAAAACCTGTCAGACCATCACATTGCCAGATAAGTGGCTTCTAAGAAATTTCAGGAATGTAATTAAAATTTACTAAGCATTTGTAAAACTTGGTTCAAGAAAGTACGTTTGATTTGGAGATCAAAGTTGAGACAAGATTTAGTGTGGAGTTGTTCTAACTCCAAGCAGGTGAATGAAAAGGAAGGCCAAAAGACTTAGGAGCAAAATTCAGATTAAAACGTTGGAAGTCAATGGTTTAGCTTGAGGACAGTGGAAGGTAATGTAATGAAAAGGTTGCAATGGGACAGGGAGGACATTTATCTCTCCTGCTGTCTAGTCTCTGATAATGTCCTGGGGGTGAAATGCAAATACTTGAGGGCAAGCATAAGGCTGTTGAGGCAAGTGCATGGTAATACTTCATTACTTTCCCAACCTCAAACCATTTATAATTTGGAAAATTACTGGGCTAGAAGAGCTTTCTGTGCAGTTTTTTAAACCCTCAATGTATTTCTTTCATGAAGGTACCCAGGCTGTTCTTGAACTTACACTAACTTGCAGCTTTCTGTGGCCAGGAATTCTACAGCTTTGTTAGAAGCTTTGAGATGAGCCAACGACTTTCAGGTTTTTCAGAATTTTTCACATACTAGTTTTAATTTGGAACAATTCAGCTCTTGTACTAGAAGAGGTGGTGATCACTGTAGACCTTTTCTCTTCATGTCATTCTTGTTTTAGTAGTTAGCTACTTCACATTCTTCTCTTTAGCCAAACCAATAAGTCTGTACCTGTTAATTCATAGAATTCAGGTTGGAAGAATTTCAGGAGGTCTTTAAGTCTAAACCCACTGCTTTGTATAGAATTCATCCTGTTTTGCCAGGGCCTGTGTAGACAGGATCATACTGCACAGTCCTTGAGATGCAAATTTGCTATGAGTTTATAGCATATTATAATGAAATTTTCTTTTTTTTTTTTCTTTTTTTTTTTTTTTTCTTTTTTTTTTTTTTTGTTTTCCCTAGACATGTGTACCTCTCTGCATTTTTTTTAAGTTAGCCTTTTTAAATTGCAGGACATGTAAGAAGATATTTTATGTATGATAAAATTTGGTTTGTGAAAAGAAGTAATGTGTGTAAATTTTTTTCAATTAAAGTACTGCTACTTGTTGAAAATCTGAATGTGGAAAATACGATATATTTCAGTTGAGAGCTCATTATATAAATGGAATGTCATAAAAATTTTTTTGTCTTTCCACTATTAATATTCATAATAATAACATAAGATTAAGAGACAAGACCTTATTCTTACCATGATATTAAAGGTAAAAGTTGATGGAGGAAACATATCACAGGAAAACTCTTTCTCAATTACTTTAAAAACTGGGTGAAAGGGTAAAACTGCAGCATTTTGTAGTGAACAGCACAGCATCTGTCTGAACTGTGGAATTCATTATTCACCCAAGATTCTTCTTGCATGTATTGTGAACAGCAAACCTTATTACCAGAGTTCATAAAATCTGAAGTTGTATCCTAGGAAGCTGTGACATACATCTCTAATGCAGCCCTGCTAAGGTGGAATATCAGTAACACTGCATTTCATTTGTGCATCTGATGATGCAGTTCATAAGCAGGCACAGAGAAGGACCCAAAGCTCAATGCTATCAAAGGGAATAAACTAAACAAAGACACATTCTTCATAAAAGAATATGTAGAGCTGAGGTAGTACATCACTCAGACTGTCATATCAGACTAAACATTCCCCTGGCTAAGGGCAAGCAAAGCTTTCATGTCAGTGAGGTGTGACAACAGAGAGCATAAAGCCCATTACACATTCATCCTTTCACACCACTTCTTCAAAGAGCAAAAAATACCTTTTCAATCTGTAGAGCTGTGTCTGAATAGTCTTCATCTTGGTCATTGTTGGGTATTGTCGAATGCTGTCTAACTTTGTGCACCACATTTGGGCTTATCTTTAATGTCATACACATATTCCTCTGAATGCTAACATGATATCATTGGTGGCAGTGCTTAGATATGAGTGCTCAGCTGCTGATCACCAGCAAAATAAGAAAATGAGACCTGCCTACTGCATTAGCAGTAGTGGTGAAACCTTAGCTTAAGTATTGTTTCTAACTTTCCATCTTACTTCATGGAATTTGTGGTCAATGCAATGAAGTCTCGAAAATTTCACTGACAAAATGTTAGGAAGCTTAGGATGTTATAAGTTTTGGAGAATTCCTGAAGACAATGGATTCTAGGATGCAAAGAAAGCAGAGGAGGTGAGGTGACAATTTTCAAGCAGATTTGAATTAGCTGCAGTGACAGAATGAATTAAGTATTTTCCATATTCTCCTATGCATCAAGCTGATTGGCATATAACAAAGATGAGCTGTCATATGCCAGGTGAAGCCTTGAAGCATCTGGAAGGAAGGCTTGAGCAATCTATATCACTAGAGGTTTTAGAAAGAGATTGCAGAAACAGTTTAGAAATATTGCAGAAACAGTATAGCTGCTGCTGCCTCGCTTTCAGTCATGAGGAGACTGAATCTGCTGCTCTGCACTAGCCGGTGTTGGTATTTAATGGAAAAACAACCTGAAGATAATGTGAAAATGAGCTATATAAGAAGATTGACAGTCTTGAGAAAATGTACTAATGGGCTACTAATCTAACCGAAGCATCATAACAAGAACTAATGACTGGAAGCAGAAGATGCATAAACTCAAATTAAAAATAAGACAGATTTTTATGCTGAGAGTGAGTAACCTTTTGAAAAAAACTGCCAAGGGGAACTGTGAATTGTGTATTTCCTGAAGATTTGAAATTAATACCAAATGTTCTTTCTGACAGTTAGGCTCCAGTTAGGCTTAGTAACAGTCCACAAATAGCCCAATCTTTTTTTGTTTTTTGGAAGTGGAATAGATGAGTTTTTTTCCTTTGGGATGTTGGTTTGTTTTGGTTTATTTTCAACATAGTAAATTTTTGCTTCTTCCAACTTGCTACAACCAGTGTATCACCTGCTGACCTTCCTTTTGGATTCCAGTCGTCAGTGCCTGTTTTAAATAGACAGTGCAACCAATGCGTCATAGAAAACAGTAGTTCAGAGCTGGGATGTGGGAGGCTCAAAATGAGATCATAAATTCTTTGGTATTCTGTTTACTGCAGTAAAATCTTGGTTATTTGTATGCTAGAGGAAAAATGGGCAAAATTTTTAATGGTGAAACACCGGAAATTGGGTTAGATGTGGCCTTAAAGACTATGAATATATTAATTTGTATACAGCTACTACTACTAGCAGATGGTAATGGTGGGCTTATTTCTGTTTAGGAATTTGTGCCTTGCCTGACTTGATGCTATTATTAATCAATTTCTTAAATAACATATAAAATGTGTCTTTTTCTTCTTTTATGGTATTTTGATTTTTGTATTTAAAATCCACCTGTAAATTGCACTATAAATTTTATGTGCAATGTCATAGTTCAGTGTTAAATCCAACATTCTGTGCAACATTAAATTCACTGCTCTAACCCTGACTATAGCATACAGAGCACTGCAGTCAGCCTGATGGGATCATACACTCACATTACTAGGCTCCTGTAAGCCATTTGACTGTCATTAAGTCTGTAGTCAAAATAAGGAAGATCTTTTTTCAGTTGTCACATGTCCTTTTGTATGCATAAGAATATAGCAGTATTTTTCAAGTATAAAAGTTTAGCAGAAGAAAGAAACCAAGAAGATTAGGATGAGAAAAAAAAAATCCATCTTCCCTTACTTGACATTTTGTTATTAAGGGAACTCAGCAACAAATAATTAGCATAGGATTCTTTGCTTGCTTAGACTGCTTATTTACTCCCTACTTAATATTTGTGTATTCAGTAGTGTCTAACAGCACAACCAAAGCTTGTTCTGCAGACAGTAACAGCTACTCCCTGGCTCTGGAGTTACATAGTTTAAGTGTCAGCTTGTAATACCCTTGCTCATTTTGCAAAGATATATACTTTGCAAATAGTCATTTTGAATAACGCAATGTACTAATCAGAAGGAAGAAAGGATGGAGAATGTGGCCCTAAGGATAAGATTCATCTCCCTGAAATTAGCTATTCAAAGTGCAGTTAAACATTTCCTACTTGATCCCTTTTAATATTGATTCAGCTGTCTGGCCCAGGCAGATGCTTCCCTTGTGTATATAATGTACTGTACTTGGAGCAGTCAGGAGCTTGACTTGGCACTGAACTTCCAGGCTCTTAGACTCCTGCTGGGATTCTTAGAGCTCACATCCTTTCCCTGCATTGACTTCTACAGTTGTCCACTTTTTGCTATACCTGTCCCATCTTCCTTTTATAGGGTCATAGAATCATTGAAGTTGGAAAAGACATTTAAGTCCAACACTTAACCCAGCACTGTTAAGCCCACGACTAAACCACGTCCCTAAGTGTCACATCCGTGTGTCTTTTAAATAGCTCCAGGGATGGTGACTGTACTACTCACCTGGGAATCCTGTTCCTTTCTGTCTCTTTCAGACAGGCATTTGAAGTATTCTATTCCCAATAATATCATACGAAATGAGGGCCAGGGAGAAGGAGAGTTGCAGGAAAGACAGGCTGACTGAGCTGAACTCTGTGCGCTTCCATCTCCTGGTGTAGTGGTTCAGAATCATATGGATGCAACATCTGCTTTCTGTTCTTCTCACCTCATCATTTCCGACTTGGTACCTCAAGTAGAGGTAGCTTGCATCTTATTACAGAACAGAGGTCTGAGGGAGCAGGACAGCTATTTTGGAAAACTGTGGGCTTTGAAACTGGGATGCCATCACTAAGAAAGGGTGTGAGCATAAGTAAAAGCTCTTTATTATGGAATGGTGTGTGGGGAAGGAGGAAAGGGAAGTGTGTCAGGGAAAACTGTTCCACAAAGGCTTGTGCTTCTCCATCCTTTGTGAAAAAACATCAGAGGAAGAAGATGAGCTCCAGAAACCATGTCAGAAACCTCCAGCAACATTTCAAAACAAAAAGTGTTTGGTTGTCCCCCTAAAAACTGGTTGAAATCCCAGATTTATATAGTTGTACAAGCATCTAATACAAGAGATGCTTACATACCTCTTTGATCTGATGGGTGAAGTGTGAGCTTAACCATTGCTTCTGCCTCTGTGGGAGCCAATTGTTTAATCTTGAATAAGTGTCTTTCCTTCCTCTCGCTGCTGGTTTCCCTGTGCATAACACAGAGACCAAATATTGAGCCAATTAGCTTCTGAGTTTTGGTGCATGGACGTAACTAAATTGCAGGCTATACTCAGGAACTAAAATAATTTAGAGGATGAGTTAATCAGCACTTCTTACTAACACCCATCTACTTGTGAAGTGCTCAGGCATTACGTCAACTACCGTATGTTTGGATTCATTATGCTGGAGTGGGCCCACATCTATCTCAAAGATAGATTATGCAACGCTTAGGCTATTCTTTGTCTCAGACCTTGGCTAGCAATCTGGGGCTGTTATAAATCTGGGATTGTTATAAATCTCTGCTGTAATTCCTATTATACCAGACTGGGAATTGAGTTTTTCTCCTGCATGCTTATAATGGATTGCAGGTTACCAAAATTACCACTTATTGTATCCACCAAATGCAAGCCACCAACTGACAGAATTACCAATTACTCTAATGCAGGTAATTGTTTTCCTTCAGGTTTTAAGTCTTTTTTTATGGGATTCTTAATTCTTCTAGATGTTGTTTGTATCCATCTAGCCAGCAAAACAAATAGATCTGGTTAGAGCTTTCTCACTTTTAATGACTTTTTAAATAGGTGTTTCTTATTCATCTTGAGTTCTCATGTGTTTTCTGAGAAAGTTTAAATGGAGTTTTCTGCCTTGAAATAAATGTAACTGTAGAATAAGTGTCTGCTTTCTGAAGGGTTTTCTTTGAACAGAGTATTTATGCAGAAGACCTTAAGAGAAAAAAAAACACAATGGGATGCAAGAAAATGGAGAAAATGTAGTGTCTAGATATAACTTAAAATGAAGTAATATGTGTAGATATAATTTAATGCTTTTTTTTTTCTGTTTCTGTAACTGCATTCCTACAGAAATGCTATTCTATGACTCACAGATAACTTTTAGCAAGCTATTTATGTATTTTAAAAGGTTTGGTTTGTTGTGGATTTTGCCTCTTTTTTCTTTTTTTCTTTTTTTTTTTTTTTTATTAGTGGTTGAATATAGTAGTCAGAAATCTCTCCCTCACAGCTATGTGCTTGTGGATAATTAGTTGGAGAGCCTAATCCTTGGTTTCTTATCCATTGCATAAAATGTTGGGATGATGCATGTGTGCCTTTCCAATGATACTGGTGCTTCTATTTGACCCATTTATTTAGAGAGGAGGACCAGCTCTGTTTATCAGTGAAGGAGGAGAGAAGGCACTGCTTCTGTTCTTTAATTTGTCCCACTTGGTTTCCTTGTACTTTGAAACATCCCCAAAAGGGTAGAAGTCCAGGAAACAGGTAGAGAGACCAAGCTTTAGCTTTGCAAGCAGTGGTAGGAAACTCTCTCACAGCAATTTAAAATTTGTGAAAGGTTTCTTTCAGAGCATTTAATTTTGGACATCAATATTGTAGAATCACAAAGTTGTTTAGGCTGGAAAAGACCTTTGAGGTCATCAGGTCATCCAACCATCAACACTGCCAAGTGCACCACTAAAGCACATCTACACATCTTTTAAATTCCTTCAGGAATAGTGACTCAACCACTTCTCTGGGCAGCTTGTTCCAATGCCTAACCACCCTCTTGGTGAAGATTTTTTCCTAATATTCAATCTAAACTTTATCTGTGGCAACCTGAAGCCATTTCCTGTTGACCTATATCATCCTCTTGTCCTATCCCACTTCTCTGTTTAAATTGGTGTCTTAGCAGTACAGGCTTGACATCTGCCCTGTGTGTGACTTGCAAGATAAAGTTCCCCAAAGAAACCACCACCAATATTGCCATAAGACTGCTGGGGAGAAGCAGTGCTTTCTGGAGATCCACAAGGCAAACTCTTAAATATGTTTCTAAGGACTGTAATGAAGGCCCAAAATATTGTCTCTCAAGAGCTAAAAACAAACCTTTTCTATAGCAAACAAAATATTGTTTTCCCCCAGAGTGAAACACTCTGCCTTATCTGTATATGCCAGGTGACAGATTTTATCCGCTTGTTCTATCCTTAAAGAATGTATAGACAAGTTGGTTTTTCTCACAAAATCTCATAAAAGCTTGTCTTTTCCTTTTCCATAGAATTTTAATTAAATATACTGTTCCCTGCTTGTGATAGGGTTTACCAGGGATAGCTGCTTTTGTTCCCTTGTGCATTATGGACAAATAACCTGTTGGGATAAGAGACACTTGAAGGATTGTAGGACACTGAAATGGTCTGCAGGATCTCTTCCCTGTTCATTTACAGGTTTTATTAATTTCATGTGACCTTTCTATTTAGGTGCATATGTAAAAACTATTTCTAAATGTGAAATGCTACTGGTGTAGTACACTAGGTATTTTTTCTTAAGTTTAAGTCCTAGTTAACAAAAAGTTCACTAACATTTAGACATCGTATCATTGTTCTGAGCATAGCAAGTTAAGAGGTAAAAACAAATCTCTTCCAATTTCCAATATTTTACGGAAATAAATTCTCTTTATTTTAAGGTTCCATTCTGTTTGAAAGGAATGCTATTTTATATTATACCACATTTTACCTTTTGTTCCTATCTTTTCCCAGCATATCCTAAATGCACAATTACATGAATCCATGATTGCTTGTTACATTTCAGTTCAGGGTTGCAAATTTTGTCTCGATAGAGTTCTTTACTAAGACAAGGTAGCCGAATATTTAGTTAAATGTCAAGGGTTAAATTTGTGCTGTTGATTTGAATTTCTGTCACCTGCCTTCTTCCTCCACTTATTTCTACACTATTTTATGTAGTTCCATAAAATGTTTAGCAGTTGCTAGAAAGGTTGTTTCAGAAAAAAAAAAGAAAGGTCACTCAAATAAAGACACCAAATTACCAAATGCAGCTAGAAAAGGCTCAACTCTTTAAAAGGTCAGATTAAATAAGGCACACTGTGGGGTAATTTACCCCCCAGCTACTCAGCTTTTATGAAAGTTGATGAAAGCACAGAGGTGAAGGAGCTGTGTTTGTAGAAACAGTTTCTGAAGCAAAAGTTGATGAAGGCTGATGTGTCTTCTGTAAATGCCCTTCAAAGATACCTATCCACTTGGAAGGTGAATATCTTTATGTGATGATCATGAAGCATTTTTTTCCGGCTCTCACATCTCATAAAGCAAACACCCTCAAGATAGAATTATAAAGGGACAAAGGTGGAAGGAACTTTAAGAACTGGCTCAGACTTTGGTGCATCTGCCCTTGAATTTTGTGTGATGCCTCTGAGTGTTGACAGATTAAATACTGTATTATGTGCTGCACATTGGTAACTGATAATGTGTTTTTATTAAAAGCTGCAATTTTTTTTCAGAATCTCCTTTGAGAAAAGTAAATACTGTTATTTGTAGTGTGAGTGAATGCTTTAGGAAGGTTATTTTGTCAAAGAGCTGCAATATGTGCTTGTGGCAAATTATCTGTTTTAAGTCCATCTTTTTTATTTTGAGTGAAAGGGTCAATGCTATGTGTTCACAGCAGTTCAGTTTTAGATACAATAGTTATCAGTTCTACAACTACTCTTTGGGGCTGCTTCAAAAGCTGCTAGATGATATTCTACATGCAATGAAAAGAGATTAGATTTATGGGAATACATGTGTAAGGTACAATCTTAGATATGTTGATCAAAAAGAGTTGAAGGAAGGAAGAGGAGATAACAATGGCCATCAAAGATGCTTGTGTCTCAGAATCTGGGAAAATTGGAAAAAAAACTTTGTGAAAGTTGCTGGGTTTTTTTAAAGGAATTTTTTGTTTTCCCCAGTTTTCTTAAACGTTTTTATAGAATGACTGGAAGTGGTCATGAGGAATTGCAGGTCAGTAGGATAGTCACATGCCCTATCTCAGTTACCATTTAGTTACCACTAAGGAGTGTCTTCTGTTGCTGTTGAAGCTTTTGTGTCCAGAGCAAAAGCTTGTGTTATTCACACAAGAACATTCACACTGTTATTCATCCAACTTCCACCTGGAGAGTTCTGTTTCAGACCATGTATAAATCACACTGGTAATCCTGAAACTGTACTGAGAAGGAATTGTTCTACAAGCAAAATTTTTTTGGCATTTACAGACCCTTAAATGGTATTGAATTTCCCTCTTTCAGAGGCTGTTTTTCTTGCAAACCTGTTGGATCAATAGCAGCGTTAATAAGGAACTGAGACTGCTGCCCCCTCAGTTTGAAGAGCAGGGAGCCAAGCCAGGTGCTCTGTGGTGGAGATCTCAAAGTTTTATCCTTGGTACAAGAAATTAACCTGCAGGATACAAGAAAATTTTCTCTTTATTTTCTCTGATTTTAAGAACTATTTGAAACAGATAAATAGAAAACATTTTTCCACAGTATGAAGCTTGTGCCTCGCAAGCATCTAAATTTTAAGGGATTGTTTTATTTGTCATGTTTTAGGTAGTGTCCAATTGCCTTTTATTCTGCACTAGTCTTATTGTATAATAAGTATAGCAAAAACACTTAGAGAGCTTAGCTCCACACCTTTTCATGTGTTATGTTAACATTAAATAAGAAGTGTAGTTACTTACTTGGATAGTGCTTTTGTTTTGAGTATTTTAGCAGAGTATTTGAGTATTTTACCATCTGTATTTTTAAAATAGGCAGTTAAGTTGAAATGATCTGGTAAAGGTGACTATTCCACTGTTCTGTCCCATATTCTTGGGGATTCAGTTTGCTTTATCAGCTTTGATATTTAATCTTTTTCAAACTTGTTTTTTGGACATAACAAATGGGTGTTATCTGTTTAGTTAGGTGCAACTACCAATTCAGGGTTAAATCAGGAACTGATGGCTGGTTGTCATAGAAGGAAGGAATGTTCCAGCTGAATCACAATATTATTATGGTATATGCTTTCTCTGACATGGTCATCCCACTTATGAAAAAAATTGGTGCAGAACTCTATAGTGCCTATGAAATTCACCAGTGCTGGGGCCCTATTCTTGAAGGTTAAAATACCTGTTAATTAATAAACCATGAGTGTACATTTTAATGGGATTGGTACTTCTCGTTTAGGTTCTTCCATCCATGCTACTCAGAGTGGTCCTTTTAAAAGAGATGAGATGAGAGGGCTACCTACATGTTCATAAATATTCTCTATACAGCATACCTTTGAATGTGGGGGGAAAAACTCTGACATGTTTCATGGGTACTCTCCTGGATTTTCATCACACTAATGTGGTACACGTATTCTTTTTTTTTTTTTTTCTCTCATGAATTTGGGCTAAATTTCAAAGATAAATAGAATTCTCAGGCTTGATTGCTCTTGGATGAACATTTTTACTTTAAAATTTACATTTTTAGCTGTAGAGTGTACTTTGTTAAACTCTGCTTGGTGGCAGTCTTGGAAAAGATTTTTCTATACTTTTCATCCTTCTTCATAAAGCACAAACAATACCCAATGTATTGTTGCTGACCATGTAGAAGATGCATAGATGTAGGAGATCTTGAAGTATAATCAGTACAATGAGTAAGTATTTGAAGCGATAGCTACAATTGTTTCTTTGGATACAGGATTTCTTTGTAATTTCCCAAATACATGGTTTTGTTCCTGTAGTGCTACACTAACACTTCACTACAGTAGTATTCCAGTGGTACTTACTTTATCAAGTGTATTTCTTGTTTCAGTCTAGTTGGGTATAGAACAGTGAATCATTACAGCAGTTTTAGAAGGCAAGAAACTGCACTCTTGTACAAATCTAAGGTCCTATTCTTTCTTTGACAAAACTAAGCAAAACAGAGTAGTTCTTTGTCATGCTTGTATATAAAAAGTAAAAATCACTAAGACAGATCTGCTCCTAAAGATGTGCTTTCCTGACCTTATGTTGGGGGATAAAAATTTTGAAATAAAATGTATCTTGCTGATAGTGACTGTTTACTGAGAGGTATTTTTGAGGGTTTCATCACTTCTAAAAATAGAAGGAAATAACCACTTTTCATTTGTAGTCTCTAGTCATGGGAGATTTTTAGAGCTGCTTTTGGAGTCTAATTGCTTACAGCTTCTTTTTGCAGTTTTAGTTGGATTCGTTGTTCCCTATCACTGATCTCAATGTAAATGAGCTGTGTGCAATTATACCTTCCCGGTGACAAAAGCCATTTCTGTACCTGGCAGCTTGTAAAAATTCAGAATGAAAAATTATCTAAATGGTAAACAGCATGAGTTTCTGACATTTCTACTGAGCCATGCTAAATGAACTTCTGTGTTTTACATTTAGTAATTAGTTGATTGTGCAGATAAGAGAAGGCAAAAGATGCAGTAAGTACGGATTTTGTTAGGGTGTTTTTTGTCTTTGCTAAAATAATACTTTATTTGGTTTACTATTTTTCTGTGCTGTCTTTTAAGGGTGTTTTTCTCACTGAAATGCATGCTACACAATAGAGCATCTTATGCTCTATTGTACTTGTCCAATCCAAATCCAACTCAGTTTCCAGAACCTATGGCTTCTATTTTAAAGAAATATCAGACACAAACATGCTCAAATTAGCTATTAGATTCCCTTGACATGACCTACCACATTTTCAACAAACTCATGCTGTTTATTGCTTATAGCATGTTTACTCCCGACATGTTCCCATACTGCTTTCTTTTCGCTATGCTTTTTACTCTTGCTAAAACATAGTCGTGTGTCCTGCTTGCATGTTTCAATTAGCACATCTTCCTTTTGCCAGTCCTCCATTATTCCTCCTCTTGTCTTATTTCCTAAAGAACACTTTTATGCCAGTGTGACTTCTCTGGGTTACTTGTTTAAGGAGCAGCATGCTCCCACCTGAATACAAGAGCTCATCTTTCAGACTTGAGCTGTGCAGACTCCTAAGCCAGCACAGAACACAGGAGTGTGATGTCCAGCTCTTAAGGGAAAAGGAGCACCTAAGTATTGTAGATGCTTGTGGTTGAAATGAATGAAAAAATTCAGAGGGTCCACAAAAATTCACAAAGTTTTATCAGTAAGTTACACACTTGGCTTGGAAGTTGGTATGTTGGTCCCCAACCTACTAAATGAACTCACTGCTGGAAGGCTTTGGATAAAGGGATAAGATGAAATGAAAGAGGGAAGGAAAAAAAGGTCACCAGTCCTGCTTCCAGTGTTGGTCCAGCTGATGGGATGTCCAGGGTTCCAGAGGATGCATTCGGCCTTGGTTGGGGGTAGCTTTTATAGACAATTTTATCACTTATGCAAATCAGTTATGTACAAAATGTTCTTTCAGACCTTTCTGGAAGTGAGTCAGAGGTCTTTGGGGGTCTTAGGTGGTCTTGATCTTCCCCTACACTCTGTGCCCTCTTGTAAACCTCATTCCTGCTCTTGTATAGTGCTTATCTCCAGGAACTAGAACAAGGATGTTTGGCCCAGAAAAGTGGTGCCCTCCTCCCCCATAGCCATGCTCCAGCCACACCTTGTTCTTTTCCATGGTGAGATACTACCAATTTTTGTCTGTTTATTGCTAACAGCCCTTGGTTGGCTGCACAACCATCTATCTGGTTACTGTGTTTGAGACATGCACACTGGCCCCTTATCCTCTGTGATCTTACAAGGAGGCACTGCTTCGGGCTGAAAAGTGAAACAGACTTACTGGAAGCCTGAGCAGGGTGGGAAAAGTGAGCTGAAGACATTGGCAACACAATGGCAATGAAGTGCATTTTGAGTCAGAAGATGCAATCAAGCTTTAATTCTTATATTGCAAGCCACTTGCTCATTTTGCCCTCTTGCAATTGTTTAATACTAATTTATTTATTTATTTATTTGGTTTTTATTTTTAATTTGAAACATGCCAACTTACAGAAAGGCATCCCAGTTTGTTTCTGAAAATTCAAACACTGCTTTTCCTTGGTGCTGTACAGGAGCTGTGAATTCCTTCCAAACTAAAACCCACTGTATCTGATTCACCCTGCTCAAGTCTTAAAACCACCAGGCACAATAATTCTGGCTTAGCACATTAACTTACTGAGGTCCAATTCAACCGCTAGTACAGCTGAAATAGTCAGTCTAATTTTAAATTTCGGACAGATATTAAGCTATGAGCAGCGCTGGACTAAATTTTTAGCTAAAATGTGAGAAATGGGAAAGGCAGAAAAATTATTTTTGGATGCTTGAATCACTTCCACATATTTTGTTTCTGTCCATGCATTATGACCCCTTACTCTTCACTAATTTTAGTGAGGATAATATTTTGCCTGTGAGACTGCTTATAAAAGGTGAGAATTGCATCTGTGGGTAGAATACCACCGATGGTTAAGGACAGACTATCTCTGCTCCTGTTCAGAGGTAAAGAAGTGTAAGGAGCAGGCACTTAGCTTATGCCAGATGCCTCTTTGATTCCAGTCAAATTGTAGAAAGCCTCTTCTAATTTTCCAGCTTCCTGACTGAGAGTAAATAGGTTGAAGGGGGAATGGAAAGCAGAAGAAAATCTCACTGCAGTCCCTGCTCACAGCAGGAGGCAGGCAGGTCTTTCCATGGATGAGAAGAAATTATTTCAGTTCTGTCCCTCTTGGGCACACATGGAGTTAGAGAAAATGAGTTCTAATTTTTCTCTGTTCATGGGACAGTTGGCATTAAAGCAGTAGTCCCAGCATCTTGTGTGAAGTTGGGTAATCCTCTCACAATACAGAACTAGTGTGTGATTGAAGTGACGCATCTAATAGGTTAGGAAATATTGCTGGAGAGCAAAGGAAGAAGTGAATAAATTACCGGTTCTTGTTGATTAATTGGATAGAATTTCTGCAGAATTATTTTGTTTGTGCATTTCAAAATAAAAAATGACTGTATATTATGGTCTTTTTATAGCCCATTTAGATGCATAATATATATTAATTTCCTCAAATAGAAGAAAAAAAAAATCAAAGAAAGAATTAGTTCCAGTGCTTGCAAAAGCATATGTTAGTTTCTGAAACTTTAGGACACTTGTTCTCCTCAAAATACATTTTGAGAGAGAAAACACCAAGTATCAGTTAGAGATCTACTTTGTAGAAAAAGATCTCTAGAGATGAGTGAACACGATTAGATGTACATGAAAAAAGCATTGACCATTTGGAAACAATAATAGGAAAAAAGGTGTTGCTAGATAAGTATAGCATGTGGTACTGTTCTAAGTGCAAAAGAATATTTTTTGTGGCTTTCAGTGCAGTGTATAATAAATACATATAGTCATATAAATGCATGTTGTTCTCATGCATCAGAAAGTAAAAGAGAAGATATTTATATGTCAAGTCCTAATGTTAAAAAATTTTAGGATTCATCTCTGCTGACACATGTGATTTTTATTTTTTGAGCCTCTTCTCCTTTTATTATATCTGTCAAGCTAATACTCCTGTTTCTTGTTTATTCTCCCTGTTTCTTTGTACTAATCATTGAAACAAGAGCCTACTTGTGATAATGGGCTTGTATGTGGATCGGAGGTGTCACCATGAAAGGGTGACATTGAAGTTAAAAGAAGCTACTAACAAGGGTCTCAGGGGAAGTGGAGCTAATTAGTCAAGTTAAAAAGGGATAATTCATTGCAGCCTTTGTCTTAGAAACACATTTCAAAGTTTCATTTCCATTTCAAAGTTGCAGACTGTAACTTGCTGAGTTATCATGATACATTTAGCTGGAGAAATAACAATCTGGTTCTTTCTGACTGGCAGCTGAACAAGATTCCTAATGGTATGTGAGTCTCAGGTCATCACTCTTAAAAAACCTAGAAGACCACATTTTAGGCTGATCTCTCCCAGTTATTTTGAACATGTTTTCCCTCCTTTTTTCTTTTTTAGTTGTCTTACAAACCATTAAAGTAATACACATATACATGTAAAACTAAAAATTTCTACCTTTGAAAAGTATGTCAGTTTAAGTTCTGCACAGGATTGTGCACAGGAGCTCGGCTGTGTCCATATTCTAAAGACTGTAGAAGGTATGTGAGCAATCAAAAGCTGACATAGAAGCTCAAAAGCTTTTGGCCATCTTTACTGAGATGGTGAGAGTTGTGCAACTGGTATAACTGAGGTTTTGTTTTATATCCCTCTAATCAGAACTGAAGTTTTTTAATAGTTTCACTTAGAGTAGTTAACTGTATCATCTCTTTTGAGAGAAGTCATTTTAGGATATAAGGGAAATAATGAAGTATTACTTCCCTATTTCTAAACAAAAGCAAGTATTTTAAACTTTTCCAGCAATTATATCTGTGAAACAGTGTAACTTTTAATAAGCAGTAGTTTATAATCTGTCAAGTGAATGCTTCAGTGATCATACATTTAATTGGAATGTGCCAAAAATCTTGTTTCCAGAAGAAAATCATGCTAATCTGATGCTGTTGTCTTGAGCTAAAAATTATATGGTTAGGGAAAGTATCTAGCTGGCAGGAAATGATCAAGTTAACATTCCATACATCATGTTAACTTTGCTTTTTCCACGTGTATGTCTGGATGCAAATCTTTTCTCAAATCATGTCTATAGAACCATAGAGCTATTTCTGATACAGACACTCATCTTCTAATGTGATAAACTGCAGTTCATGGCAACAGAGAGTCTGCATATTGTTTGTGGCATAAAAGCTCAGTGAGGCATTTCTATTCAACGAGCAGAAAGTTTATTATAACAATATAAAATAAGACAGAGAAACTTCTGACACATGATACCTGAATCTGCAGTTGAGCTGGCTTTGCAATTTGAAGGGCATTTGGGAATACATGTATTTTGAAAGCTGAAGAGAACAGTTATCCTAATGATTACTGACTAAATTGGAATATATATTCTAGCCAGTAGTTTGCTTACCATATTTTACTGTCCATAAGGGTTTACTGGAGAATTACAAGGAAACACATAAAGCAGAAAAGAATGAAAATAAAAGCTGAAATATTATGGAGGAAGCTTAGTCATGTACCTTAAGTATTATTGCTACTGATAGAGAAGAAAAGTAAAAATAAGATTTCTCTATTGCAAGTGTACAGAATTAAATAATTTCTCAAAAAAGGAAGAATTGAAAAATACAGTAAATGAAGTAACTTAATATGGAATATAATTTAATACCTATAACCTGCACAAAAATGAATTTACTAGTGTTTTGCATGAAATGATATGATTAATATTAATGAAATGAAAATGATAATATAAATAAACTGTATAATTAAAATATTATTGTATGAGTAGACATGACCCTTGTGTTTAAAGACCTGATTCTAGAAATAAATGAGGAAATCTAGAAACCACAAACCTTGCTGAACAGCACACATTGTAGCCTTAAAAATAGTGATTTGAGTGTATCTGATGCAATTCTAATTCTGTGTAAGGTAATCTGGAAAAAAACCTCCAAGGGAAGCAAATCCTGTAGAAGGAAATATGTAGTGTACTTTCTCTGACTGACATGTACTCAGTAACTTGAAAAAGGTATAGATGGAAAGGTAGATTCTAATTGGTGGGTAGAATTATTTCCTAAGTGAGTCTGCAACTTCAGTAACAATGCAGGGCTTTCATATGCAGAATTTTCTAGAAAACATGAATAACCTTTCAGTTTGATTTTCAGAGCTTTGTAATCTCTTTCTAGTCACTCTGTGATGAATAGGAATAAACACAGAGCTATTGTTTATTCAGATAGCAGGCCAATATACTCAACAACTAACCACATCAATTTCTTAATACTGCTTCTAAAAAAATACTGAGTGAAAGAAATAATTAGGAATAATTTTGTTTGTCAAGCACTTACATTGATAACAGCTGACAACAACCTGGCCACAAAATTCAACATTAACAAATTTCCCTGTTTGACACGAGGGTTGCTGCCCTCCCCCTTTGCACTTTAGAGAAGCACTAACTCCATTTTCTTTGTGTAGAGAGGAATATTACGAGGACACAGTGTTAGCTTAGGCTTTCTTCAATTTAAGCTTTTAAGCATTTACATTGATGGGAGACAGGGTGATTCTTGACCTTTTGAAGTAATTTTGCTTTGGCCATTACTCATTTGCAAGCTCATTTGAAAAGCACCTCAGAATCATCCTTAAGGCAAGAACTTCAGTTATGTAATTATTTTACTATTCACAGGGAAAAAAAGAAATCTCTAGTTGGTAGTAGATTCTGATGTGTATTTTCCGCTCATTCCAGTGGAATCTTAATTATGCAATTATGTCAGTCAGTCTTTTATGTCAGCAGACAGTCTTTTTCTCAAAAGACTATTTATTCTATTATGTAAGTCTATGAAGTAATCTTTGCTCCATTATGACCAGCAAAACCCTCTGGCATTGTGACTTCATTTTGTTTAATTCCCTTGTGAGAAAAATTCCCTCTACGGAAGTCCTGCAGAGAGCTTTTCTCACTATCTATGTAGAATACTGCAGTCACCAGTGCAGGAACAAATTTGTGTGGTGTATTTTGTCCTCATTTCTCCTTTTTGTGTGGATGTTTGTGTGCGTGGTGTGTATTTTTGAGTATTTTGTTTTTGTTTTTAAAACAGTGAAAGGCAGCATGTAACATGGTAAAACATTGAGTGGGTAGCTAATAATCTCTTTAAATTATGTCAGTTCTGTGTCTGAAATGCTTTTCAAATAAGGTGTTTGAACAGAAGCTTTCTGTAAGGTTGTGGTTTAACTCCAGCTGGCAACCAAGTGAGTGTGCAACTGCTCACTCACTCCCACCCTCCTGGTGGGGAGGAAAATCGGGAGGCAAAAAAAAAGTAAAGCTCAGGGGTTGAGATAAGAACAATTAATGTATTGAAACAAAATAAAATATGCTAATAATACTAATGATAATTTTAGTGAGAAGGAATGAGAGTAATAAAACCCAAGAGAAACAAGCAATGCCCAATCCAATTCTTGCTCCCTGTTCACCCATGCTCAGCCCATCCTCCAGCAGTGATCAGTGGTTCCAGCCAACTCACCCTGGTTTATACACTGTGTATGGTGTTCTGTGGTATGGAATATCCCTTTGGCCAGTTTGGATCAGCTGTCCTGGCCATGCTCCCTTACAGCTTCTTTGTGCACCTGCTCACTGCCAGAGCATCAGAAATGAAAAAATGCTTGTTTTCGGGTAAACAGTACTGAGCAATAACTAAAACATCAGTGGGTTATCAATTATTATTTCATGCTAAATCCAAAACCCAGTGCTGTATGAGGAACTAGGAATAAAATTAATTATATTCCAGTCAGAACTGCCTGGGAGAGGTGCAGTGGTGTGTTTGTAGCAAGGTGATCTTTAAGGTCCCTTTCAACCCAAGTCATTCTAAGAAAATTAGGACATATATTTAAAAGGAAGATTCTCATGTCCTTGCTTGTGTAAGTCAGAGGACTCAGATTTTCCCAAGGATATGCAGAATTCTGTCTGCCAGAATCAACAGTGAAATTACTCCAATCAACAGGGCAGAAAACAGGAAGCATAGTTGTTGGTAAACATAGTTTTATAGAAAAATGATATTTAGAAAAATCTCTTAAATCTGAAAGTATTACAATTATTTCCACTTAAAATATTAATAAGTTTCCCTCCATCACCTAAAAAAATAATGAGCCACATAAAGACTTGCTAAGGAAATTTCTAAAACTGCATAGAAATGCCTGCCTTGTCTTTTTGCTCCCCTTTAAATTCTGGGTCATTCAGCTGAAGCCAAAACATTTAATTAACTAGGCCATCATCACAGTTTGAGTGGACTTGAGTAGAGCTGTTTTAAGGCAATGTCATATGTCAGACATAAGATCCCATTTTCCTACACAGCAAAGATAAATCCAGATATTACACTGTTGCAAGAAGCATAGTATATGTTGGTTTCTTCTCTTTATTAATGGTCTGCAAACTAAAAATGGAATCCCTGTTCCACATGGAGATAGTTACAAGTAGAGACCACACTTCTTATGTTTAGTGAGCACCTTACTTTCACACTGACCTGTATCTGTTCTCATATGTAAAGTGGGACATAAGAATTGCTTTTAACTTCAATGCAGGTAAAGAGAAATGTGTATTTCTTTGAAACAGAAATGCTACATCTCTATGGTCTGTTGTTCCAGCTCAGTAGAAAATTTAATCTATTAATACTGATAAAATGAGGGATATGTTTCTTCAGAAAAGACAGTTTTGAGACTGCCTTCTCCTGTTCACTCAGCTAAAGCCTATGTGACACTAATAATCTAGAGAAATAGTAAGCTGTTAGCCTAGTTTCGAGAGCCAGACTGGGGCAAATTATCTCCAGAGGTCCTTTCCAACCTAAACTATTCTGATTAGTCACCAAACAGACAAAGCAAGCAACAGTTTAAGTGCAGTCTTTATACTGAAGTTGAACAGTGTATTATCAGAAGCAACTTTTTTTGGCTTTTTTCCTAAGTTGAACTCTAGTAAATCGTTATTGAATTCTCATCTTAAAGTTCATCAGGTTTAGACCTGTTTAGGCTTCTAGCCTAGACTACATTTTTGCCATTGAGCTATTGCTGGATGCTCCTTAGGATGGAGAAGAGACAGGGGATAAAACTGAACGAGAATGGGTGTTCAAAGGGGACACAACAGGTGTTGTAGACTTTGTTCAGTTATTTATAATCACAATGTTTTGGGGTTACACTTTTCTGTCAATAATGACTGCTTTCATAGAACCATAGAATACTTTGGGCTGGAAGGGACCTTCAAAGGGCATGCAGTCCAAGCCCGCTGTAATGAGTTGGGACATCAACTCTATTAGATTGTTCAGAGTCCCCATGCTTTGCTGTTAATCAGTTTTCAAAGGAAAAATGTGGTGTGCAGACAGTCACACAACTTGGCAAATTCCTGTTCACAGAAGTATCCAACCTGAGCATGTTTCATAGATGCCTCAAAAATCCACCGTAGGAACTATGCAGCCTCCCTTGTGCTTTGGGAATTCAGGGCTACAAAGGTCATTCCACCCAATATTTTTGGTGGCACAGTGATAACCCAGGACACATCCTATGAGAAAGAGAGCAGTGGAAAGATGAAAGCAGACTGCTGCATGGATTTCTTTCAGGATACTACACATGCATGTCCATGTACTTTTCAAGTGCCTCTGTCTGAATATGTGCATTTCTTTCTCTCCAGAGAAGAGGAAGAAAGGTGCTATTTAGCCCTCTCCATTCAGTGGTTTATATATGTGGCTGAAAAGCAAAATATTCAAATCTTTCATGAGTTACAAGTTGATGAATAACAAGTAGGATTCTACTCCCTGGATGGCTATGTAGTCATTCACTAGGTGAAACAGCTTTTGAATTTAATGGGTGTTTTTTTCATGGTGCTATCAAATGTTACCATGAAAATGACTAGAATTCTCTGGCAGATCCCTTCTTTGTATTTCACAACTCTATAAAAGGTAAACCACCCCAGAGATGGGCTTTTCAGCTGCAGGTCAAATGGCATTGCTCTAATTGCAGGGGTCCTGTTTTGTATAAACACTAATACATTTATCGAGGCAGGGGTTTTTGTCTCTGGCCTTGACATGTCACTTGAATGCCTCAAATGCAAATAATCAGTAATAATACTGAAAGCAGTATCTGCTTAATTTTTTTCAGGGTCACAATGTTTTTCTGAGATACATGCACAAGTAAACAAAAGGTCTTGATTTGAGAACAGTGAGGTGTCCTTTTAGCAAGGTCTACCCTAAGTGTCAGACAATGTCTTTCTTGATGCAGCTCAGTCCATGGGGTTTTTGGTACAGCTGAAGAAAAATAGAATAATGTCAAGAAGGGATTTGCTGTATAGGATTAGTAGCAGATCTTGTAAGACTGACATAAAATCAATCATGAGAGCCACCAAGAAATTGAAGTCATGTGCTTTCCTGACATTTTAGAATTCCATGTTGATGAATGGTGCATACCTTGTGGTAAGAGATTCCTTCAGCTTTGGAGTAAAGCATTGGTTTCACAGTCTGTTGCTAGACCACACTTTGAAGCGTGGAACGTACCTGCAAGGATAAAACATAGTTTACAGGAGGGTTTTTTAAATGGTCCAGTGATTTAGGAGCACAAATCCAGTGAAAATCCTTATCTCTGTTACAAATACAAAATTATATATATGAAAAGGCCAGTAGCTTGCATAAAGAGTAGAACCCAATTTTTTTTTCTCACAGTTTTCCACTACACTGGTATTAAGCAGAATCTGTTACTGAAATGCACAGAGCAAAACAATCTTCAAATACCTCTTCAAAAACTGTGAAAATAAATAAAAGCCATTGAACCTGGTGACCTATAATTTAATTGCTGAAAGATATAAATGCTGGATGAACTTGTGGTATCTTCTGAATACTGTCAATAAAGTCCTACAGGCATTTTAATGTTAAGTTTATACAGTGAGGTCTTCTCAGGAGATAGGAAAGATATCAGAAGTCTGTCTTTTTAAATTGTCACTCCAGGTAATATGGGCTATTCGTAGACTTCTTTTGTAGGATTCTGTGTTCATTATATTCCACTTGTTTTGGGTTTTTTTATTCTCCCTGTTTAATGTATACTTGTTTGTAACATAAAATCTGTCTTGCAGCTCTGCAAGCAGATCTAAGATTTAACAGTCAGACTGACTTCTTTCCTTTTCATGTATTGTCTGTAGTCAGAGAAAGCCTGCAGGCCTGTCACTTCCCCTAACTTTTCCTGAGCAACTCAAATCTTTTTGGAGTATTCCCCTGAGCTGCGGATCCAAAGCCACTTAAGACTAATAGGTGTGTACATGTGTAACTGAGTGAATGACCTGAAGCCAGAGAGGGCTTTGCAGATGTACCTATGCGTCTGCAGTCCCTCTTATAGATCTGTTAGTAGGTTTCATAGAAGAAGCTGATAAAAAGGAACATCTGATCCCAGGAAGTTCACAGTGTCAACATTTTTATAGAGAATAATTATTTTATAGAGAAGTCAGTGGAAAAACCCTGCCCATGGAATTCCCAGTGTAGTTTTCTACCTAGCTGTTTTCACAAGAAACACACATAATATCAGACTCTGTTGCTGTTCCTGGAAGATCTGTGACAAAGAAATTGGCAAGATCTGAAATTTTCTTATTTCCCTGTAAACAGAAATTCTCCATAAATTGAAATTTCACTGCCAGAGGAAGTGAAACCAAGAATAATTAAAGAATTATTTTTCTACACCGTTTGTGTCCTAGCATTTACAGCAAAGCCTTACTAGATAATCTGTTGGTTGAAGCATTAACCAGATAGTTTAACACAGCATCAGTAGACCTAACTGTTTATGCCTCGTGTGAGTGGGAATCTTACTGTCTTCTGTTTGGACAGAGTTAAGTAGTAGGCTGAAATACTACTTTGTAATACAAAGTAAATATACCAGAAATCTGAGATTCAAGGCACTGAGATCTGTCTGTTTACAAATGCAAGCCATACCCCTTTAATGTGGGTTGCAGAACTGATTGTGTCTGTACTGCCTAAAGCTGGTTGTGCAGTTAATCCTCATGGCAGGGGGTGTCTTTCAATGGGCTCTTCTTATATACCCTGATCTAAAGTGGAAAAATTGCAGCAAATTTTTGGAGTACTCATTTTTACCATTTTTATGAATCTGGTCAGGTCACAGTTTATGTGCCTGTTTCTTTCCTTTTCCCTGGAAAGTTTTATTGTTTCATAGGAATAGTGGTTTTGCTTGGGGATTTGCTGTCATTGTTGTTGTTTCTGATGTGAAATAAATGCAGAGTGCTGAAGACACCTTGAAAATATTTGGTCATAGTCTAACGTAGTTTGAAGTTATACTACTAGGTGAATGTTGTGTTATTTCCAAAACCATCAAGCGTGGGTGACCATCCCTTAAAAAGTGATATATACCTTGAACTGTTTGTAATGGTCACTGTCCACACTAAAAGTTCAACATTATATACACATATGCAGTGTGAGGAAGGAGAAAAGCTATTCATATTTCAGAGAAAAAATATTTTGGGAGTGCTGATTGATAAGAGGCTGGATATGACCCAGCAGGGGAAGGAGGGGATTGTGCCCCTCTGCTCTGCTCTGGTGAGACCCCACCTGCAGGGCTGCATCAACTCTGGGGTCCCAGAACAGGACAGACAAGGACCTGGTGGCTTGAGTCCAGAGGAGGGCTGCCAAGATGATGAGAGGGATGGAGCACCTCTCCTATGAGGAAAGGCTGGGAGAATTCAGATTATTTGGCCTGGAGAAGAAAAGGCTTCAGGGTAACCTGTCTGTGGCCTTCCAGTACCTGAAGGGAGCCTACGAGAAAGATGGAGAGAGACTTTTTACAAGACCATGTAGTGACTGGGCAAGGGGGAATGGCTTCAAACTGAAAGAGTGTTTTATAGTGCATAATAGAAAAAAAGAAATCATTACAATGATCCTGGTGAGGCACTGAAGCAGGTTGCCCAGAGGAGTCATGAATGCCCCATCCCTGGAATTATTCAAGGGCAGGTTGGATGGGGTTTGAGCAGCCTGGTCTAGTGGAAGGTGTCCCTGCCCATGGCAGCGAGGTTGGAGCTAGGAGTCTTTAAGGACCCTTCCAACCCAAAGTATTCTATGGTTCTATGATGCCATGATCAGTGAGTGAAATTCAGATTGCCTTGATGTGGGCTCACTTCTGCAATAATAAAAGTACCACGTTATATGCGCTTGCGTTCATTGACTGGAACTTTGGTTAACTGAACTCAGAATTAGGTTTAACAGATCTTTCCCAGAAGTCTCCAGTGAATTTTAGAATGGCAAAGACAAAACATATTTTTGTAATGCATATTCAAATATACTTTTTAAAGCCTTTGACGTAGCATAAGAATTTGGATGCTGAAATTCCATTTTGCACATTTAGTCCATTAGTACATTTTAGCCTTGGTAATCGTCAAATATGCCAAAGCTAGCATTGTCCTGCAATTCTCAAAAAAGAAAAGAAGCAGGTTTTTTTTATCTTGAAGAATACTGGGGAACAATTTAAAAATTAACATAGCTGCCCAGAAGAAGAGCCAATAGAGGACATCTGAGGATTAGCAAAAGGATACTTTACTGAAAGGAATGAAGAAGTACTAAGTTGGTGAAGTGATCTGAGCTCTTGTGAATGCTGCTTAGCTTCCTGAACCATCTTTGGGACATTTGGGAGAGATTACAAAGAAAGATTTCAGACAAAAACCCAAGATGAGCTTGGGCCCTATATATAGGAAGGAAGACTGCTTGGACAGGCTTGGGATGTGTTAGAGAAGTACTACCTTTCAAAAGCAAGAGTCTGCTCTGCTTCCCTAGCAAGACACCCACAATGCAGAGGACATGATGAACCTACAATAAATGACTCTATGTTAACATTTTTGGTTATTCACCTCTGTAAAAAAAAAAAAATAGGTATTTTCTAAACACTTTATGGGGCAGTTAAAGAAGAAATTCCTTTGCTGGTGAATCTGTTTCAAATGTTGACTGACTGTGGCAACTTGAGATGCTTTAATAAGGTGTGGAAATAATATTTGGAAAGAGCACAAAGTTTAGGCATACACTTTTCTAAGACTAAGTGAAAGCCAGATGAGGAGGAGTAAGCTTTCAAGATATGTATTTGAAAATGGAAGGCAAAAACACATGATTCAATTACTAAAGAAATTTTGTGCACTTAAGGAGCAGCACAAATTGACAGCTTTGAGTGAAATGAATACATCAGCTGAAAGAAATTCAGATGTCTGAAAGAGAAGAAATGATGTGGAAACAGTCTGATGTACCTAGATGAGTTATTAAAATATCAGCAGAGTCTTATATTACCAAAGTATGAATCCTTATAATTGTCAGGATGTCAAACCTACTTATCAGTATTCTTGGTAATCAAAGTAGTGCTGCTAGTCTAAAAGACGAGCATAAAGGATATCTAAAAATTAATCTATTAGACCCTACTGAGCAGATTGAAATTTTGATAAGGGATAATCAATGCATACCTATCATAATTAAATTTGTAAGGAAACAATATATTGATATATAATTATCTCTTTGATTGTTTTAATCAAATAGTTTGTTCTTTTTCCCAGCTGTCTCTTTAAAGTGATTTCAAAGATTTGGAGACCTATGATTTATCCATGCTCTTGATGTTGATTTGCTGTTGACCAGAATATATTTTTTAGCCAAAATTATAAGCACTGAGGTAAGTATAAGACTAACTCAGCAAATTTTAGTCTAATGAGAGGAGAAACCTTTAGGAATATGTCTGGGCTGAGAGGGAAAGGCTAGGAGCAGAGTCATACTTTTTGTAAATGTTGTTTGATTGATATTATACATTTATTTCAGCATGATCATTAAATTCCATGATATGAAAGAGCAGCTGAGAGAAGATAATTCTTTTAGAGAAATTAAATACTTCAGGGGGTATCCCATCACCTTTCAGTATAGCCAATGCTCCTTTCGAGGATAAGGAGATCAAGTTCTGTTTTTTATCTACCATCATTCTATTTTTGGTTAGTGAAAATAGTTCATAGTTGTTCTAAGGAACAAAAAAATTTAAGTCTAATTTTTCTAGGATTTAATGAAAGTTTAAAGTAAAATTTTTATTCTTGACTTGCATGGCAGACCACTTTAATATGTTTCATACAGTGAAAACAAAGCAGACTTCAAAGCAAATGTGATTGCTGAAATATGAGTGCATATATATGTATATATGTATATATACAGATGTATCATGTGTATCTTTGTACTGAAATTTAAAAAGTTTAAAGTGTTTAAAAGTTAAAATTAAAAATTTACTTCTTGACTCATGACGAATCAAAGCTCCCACTCTGAGATTTTTCTACACTTTTTCTTTACTTTTCTTAACTTTCCTTCTATTTTGGAGGTAGGTAAGATATGCAATAAAACTAACATTTACGTGCCTTATTGAAAGTAAAGAGAAGTTATTGAAATGTCGAGAGGAAGGACTTCATTGTTTGTATAACAGGCTGTAGCTTTGCCCTCCTGTCTTTTTGGTAACTTCTTTAGGTCAATGATATAAGCACATATTTGACTTTTAGGAGCTTTGTTTGAGACGTCCTGATGAAGTCTCAAAATTATTGCATCTTTCGAGGAACTTGCAGATTTTCCCCTATAAAGAAAATGGACTTTGCTTGACTCCCTAGTCAGTGTAATATTTTGTCATATGAATATTAAAGGCATCAAACATAGAAAGAAAGTAAGTATTAATACAGTTTTAGGAAGAACTGAAAGCTACATCAATGTACACAGAACTGACCCAGATAAATTCCAAATCAGTAGCAAATTATGTTTATATTTTATACTGTATATGAAAGCAATGCAGGTAAAGTTATTCTTAACGTCAGAAGTGTTGTAAGGTTCGGTGCTACTGAAGTAGTTTTGTACTTTGGGAATAGATTTTCTCTTTAGGGAAACCTCAAATCTACTCTCATTATACAGTATCAGAAGACACCTAAATTTAAACTCAAAGTCCATATAAAAGATGACTCTGAGGTAAATATATGTGGATATTTGCATATCAACTGTGGGCACTTTTTTCTCTCCTTTTTAACTCCGCTCCACAATTAAATTTACAAAGATGACATACTTGGAAAGGAAATAATTTGTACTTATGTGAATGTATTTGAAGTTTTTTAATTATGCAGGGAACACCCAACCAAGTAACTTACCTTATCTTTTACACCCTTGTACTGTCTGTTGTGTACTGTTGTGATAAAAAGATGTCACTGTTATAAATTGCAAGGAAACTTATTTTGCAAAGTCGATTTTCATGTATAGTATGTGAAAATCTGAGACAGTGTGGACTAGAGAAATTGTCCATTAGAAATCCTCATGTGTCCATTAGAAATCCTCAAGCAGTGTGTTTACCAGAAAACTGGAGAGTTGGAGGTCTCCTGTCTGATTGTTCGCTATCAAAAATGTTGCTAACCAGATAAGATGTTTTGGAAGCATGCTTCCTTCCCTTACTTGAGGCCAAGTTGCATATTTGGAAATGTGTGTGGAGGTTCAATTGCATGAGGATGCTTATGCAGAATATTATTTTGGTTAAAAATCAAGCATCCAAAAATTTCCCAAGAGCTATTATGCATCATTGACACTTAGTTTTTATTAGCAGTTTTCAACTTTTTTTTTTCATAGCACATTATTAACTCTGCCAATGAAACCGTTTTCAGGTTTTTCTCTCTAAAGATTTTTCAGACTGACTTCTACCAAGGAGTGGAAATTGTACAAACAGCCAAGAGCAGTGGGGAGTGTTACTTGTTGCTAAATACTGACCCTGTTTCTCCGTCTCCCTGGCAATTTCCCACACATAAAGCGTTCTCGTCCCTCCTCTAGATGTACTAAAAGGAGCTGAAACAAAGGTTAGTCACTTTGATATTAGGCTAGAGTTCAGGAAGAAGTCTCTGTGTTATAGACTGGCTTTCCTTTTAATGGTTACAACCTGCTGGGAATGCATCAAGTTGGGGATAGGCCATTCTACTTGTACTGACTTTTACTGCAAACTCTTATAAAGACCAACTGAAAACACTGTTGATGCTTTCATCTATATTCTTTCATTTTTACTTTTTTATGTCTTGTTTTGCTTGGGTTTTTTTAAACAAAGAATGGTGCACATCTTAGTCTTTTACCTTATATCTGTGAGCACTTTTAAAACTGAAGCTGAAAACACAAAATAGTTTCAATGCCACTGGTGTACTCTGCGGTGGCAACTTCTGTCTAACACCTTTAAAAAAATCAGCGGGATGTTTACAATATACATGGATCTAGTATGTAATACAAGCAATCTATTTCACAGATATTTTAAATTTTTTACATTGTCCCTTCCTTTAATTAATCTTAAACCTTACGAAGTGTATTCTCAACCACAAAAAGAAAAAAAAAAAAAGGAACAAAAAAAAGAAATCTTACTATAGCTGGTGCTTTTATGGACAGGACCATTCACACCAAAAGTAGAAAATTCAAATTAAATCATAGGTGAGAATGGCCTAAGCACAGAGTCAGTCTCCTTCAGCTAGAGCATTATTTATAGAAAGTGGGACAGCTCTGTCAGGAGAGGCTCAGGTGCATTGTTTAAATTGCTGCTCCAAGGAGTATTGAGCTCCTAGTGCTGCATTTTCACCCTTGCTGAGTCGGGCTCTGGTCCTGAGAGTGTATGAGAGCCTCTGTCCTGCCAATGATTGGATTATATGGGGAAGGCAAATGTTTCTGTTCTGGCCAGATCCTCACACAGAGAACCACAACCTGAGAGCTTTGAGCAACATTCAGCCAGACCTTATTTATAGCATAATAATTCAGGGGCTCATCTGGTGCATGGAGATTCAGGTTCCAGCCACTGTGCTGCCTTACAGCTTATATATGTGCCGACATTGGGTTTTTTTATATTTTTTTTTTTAACAGCAGCATACCATGGAATGTTATGATTTTAACTTGAGGTTTTGGTTTTATTTGGCAAACCTACAACCAGCTATTCAAATTTGCACCAGTCTTGGATAAGCCCCTTACTATTTCTTTGTACACCACAGAAAACTAACATGGGATTGAAAATTCCCATCCATCTGTTAATTTAGTGTTACTCCCCATAGGGTTTATGGAAGTTCCCTCCTGCTTTGGTCCTTATCCACAGCCTTGTGTTATTTTATACATGAATTTGGATAACAAAAGTCATCCAGAGGAATGGCAGGTTGTGATCTGCCCCCCACATCCCCCTTAATAAAAAATTTTAGAAGGATATCATATTGCTGCATAAGAAACTGGTTTTGCTTTCCCTGGATGTTTTTGTGATAAGTCCTTAGAGACTTATTTTTCTTTCTTTCTTTAAAGGTGACTTTCCAACAAATAGGAGAGATGATTCTCTTATTTCTGCTCCCCTGAGTAGACCCAAAATTTCAGTTCCTACTTCCTTCTACTGGAAGTCTGATTTTTTAAAAATAGTTCTCATTTTATACCTAGCTTGATAGACAGAGCTAATTAGTCTGAAGTGCTTAATTTATTACTTGGTTTGTTTTAACACAGTTTAGCCTGTCAAAGTTCACATTTTGTGACACTGGTAACACATTTAATGACTATATTTAAGCTCAAGTCCAAACTTGATATATTCTTGCAAAATTATTTTCATTTACAAAGGAGGAACTGTTTGATTTCTCTTTGTAATGAGACTACTTCTGCTTCATATTGTACCTGGTACTTTCACCCAAAGCTTGGGGTAGAAGAATATCTCTGACAAGGTGTTTATTGAAGTTGCTTATGCTCTGTCATCTACTTAAGTACTTTCTTTTTTTCTCCACTTAACTTGGACATTCAAAAAGGAGCCATGGCAGTTCCTATGGATTATTGATTTTTCTGCTTCATTTTTTTTTGAGAACAGAGGTAAAAAAATGCCACGGGGAACTGATAGACAAATCATATGCCCTCAAATTCCAGTCCTTTAAACTTGTATTTGTGTGCTCAGCTTTCTGTGTATGGGAAAAGTCTCTGATTTGATTGAAACTCTCTGAAGCAGAGAGTGGAGCAGATGTGTTTAGCCTCAATTTAGTTGAGACTTTAACAGATTTGAAAGGGAGTTGGGTAACCAAGTCGTGATGCTAACACAAGTTTCTGGATACATCCAGAGTTTTAAACCCCTGAGGTGATTTACTGCTTTCTGCTTTGTGCCAAGATTCACCTGTCAAAAATGTTTTCAATGAAATTTAATGCAATTATTGTTTCCCCCTCACTGGGTTCTTCCTCTCTCAGTGTGGAATTTACTTTGCAAGAGTGACAGTTTAGAGTCTGGGACTGCAGCTCATCAATTATCTTGGACAGATCAAGGGCCACAATCTTATTTGCAGACCACTGTCACCTGTCCTTCACTCCTTACACAATCCCACTGCACTTCCCTGCAATTACTTAAGGAGCAATGTATTAATGGCCAGAACACCATGGATTTGCATAAATGTCTCACCATGTCCACATACAGACAAAAGAGAATAAAAGTGGGGAAAAGCACAGAATTTACAGCAGATCTTCAGTGGAATTGAGCTTACTGAGCCTGAATAACTTTTTGATACCCAAGAGAAATATGCAATCAGGCCATATATTCAGGCTAAATGGTTTGCAGCTTTTCAAGTAAGTAGCTCATGTGTGAGAAGAAGTCCATTCAATCTTATGCATGTAAGGAGGGTCATAAAACATTTGGTTGCTTATCTACAAGAATAATTTATATGCATTTGCACAATTACTCTACTTGGAGGATTTTCTCACAAGGTAATTAGAAGGTGGGTGGTTTTTATAAGGTGCAAAAAGTGCTCAGTTTTTTTTCTTTCAGACCTTGCTTGAGGTTGGAATTATTTTGTTACAGTGTAACATAGGTAAGCATTCTGTTTATTGAACACTTCCCGTTTTTCCATAGCCAAATGGCAAATGGAAGTACTGAATGTAATGGAACCATTCATTACTGGCAATATCTTATTTTCTGAAGACTAAAATGAGGTTTTGTAGAGGAACTTCTGAGGCATGAGCGTGGTTGTGCTCTTAATTCCTGGAAGGAAGAAAGTATTAATTACAAATAACACTTAAAATACCTGATTTATTGTTCCTGCTTGACATTTCAAAAGAGACCACAGACTTGAAAGGTAAAGGACAGTGGAATGGGGCACTTTATCATCCCCACTGGTCAATTTGTTCCCAGTGTTTCACCAAACTGGTAGGTGCTCAGAAACATCTTCCACTTCATTAGTCACCTAAATGTGTATTGGTCATCTGCTTATTTTTTTGTGATTTTAAGCTGATGAAAAAGAGGAAGAAGAGTAAACACTAAAGAGGAAAAGAGAAAAGACATTAGAGAACATGAACAACAGCAATAGTTGGCAAGCTTGTAATGTAAATACATATTGTAGAATTTTTGTCTGTGTAATGGGGATGATGCATGAACGTTCACTAGAATCATCCAAAACACATTTTGCAGTCATGCTAATAGGAATTGTTTCAATTTATCAGCATGACTTCACTAATGTGAACAAAATGTTTAACCTAGTCAAAACAAAATATGCTGGTTTTGCATTTCAAAATTCATTTGTTAGTAATTCTAAGCAAATGCAGTAAGCATCAATGAAAAGCAGCTCATAATAGGAAGGTAATTTTACTTTATGTTTCCTTTTTCCCCATATATTGTAGGGTTTTATTAGAATTGTATGTTTTCAAAAGCCTCTTTGAAATTAAGTCTTTCTGACTGGCTTTCATTGCAATAGTAGCACTTCAGAGCTCTACAGCCTTTCCAGCCCTGTTGGGATGGTTATACAGGGTAAATATTATGTGAAAAGTAAAGACAGAAGCCAGTCCAACTGAGAAAAATAGGTTGTTTATTTTAATTTTAGGTACTGTACAGACAAAGCTGAATTACCTTAAAAATCACCACAAATAATTCATCATGTTATTTAGGTACTTTTTCCCTTGCTATGTCATCAGATCTAATGGTTCTTTCTTAATTTATGACAGAAATCCTGTGGAATAAGGTGAATGTCAACTATAATGATGCTGTTTGTTATGATAAAAACACAGAGAGAAGAAAATTATGTTTAATGCATCAAAGAAAGAAATTTCAAATAGGTTATTTCAGTTACCTTGATTTAATATGTCTTTTGGGGAGAAGAGAAGGAAGGAAAGCTGAGGGATTAGTTCCAAAAGTAACGTGTGAAAACCTGCATCCTAAAGAATGGTTAGAGACTCCTAGATATGGAAATGTATTTTTCTCATTCATTAAGGGAGAATTCTTTCAGAGACTAATAGACATAATAATACCCAATATGTGATGACCAATTTGTGCCTTCTGGCCTGGAGACTTTTACGTGATTCATCACTTAAAAAGTAGTGACTTACACAGTTCTCAAATTTATCAATCATCTTTTTGTACCTGAGTCTTAATTTGATTCAGTTAATGATTTGTTTGTTGGAAAAACCCAGCACCAATAATTGTACTGGAGACTAAATCTTAGGCAAGACATGAGATTTATTTTGTACTGATAATTGTCTTTTTTTAAAACTCAGTAGACAGGAAGGACTACACCTCACAGTTCAGATCTTAGCAAATGTTTCTGGGATCCTAGTACTAAAAAACATGTAATTTTACAGGTAAAAGTAATTTTTTGTCGTGTTGCTGCTGCTTTTTGAAAGAGAAGAGAATGAGAGAAAGAGATCAGAGAATGTTCCAATGCACCAGGAGAGAGTTGGTAGTTTTGGTGAGGACTTTCCTCTACTGCAACTTGGGGAATTCAAATTCTGCTTCAGATTTTATTACATAGGATCTTAGGAATGTTTGCCTTTTTTATTTCTCTTCTCAACTCTAGTTTTTCTCATGCAATCAGAATGTACTATATTGTGGTGAGGACTATTTTGCTATGCTTTTCCTGCTGTATCTGCCACAATGAAATCTTAATCTTGCTACTACTCTCAATATAACAGTAACAATACATTAATGATTATTACTACAAAAAGATGCAATGGAGAAATACGTAGAGCTTTGCAGGTGTCAGCCTGACTACAGTGTTAAATAACCAGCAATGTCTTCACTATTTCTCTTTCACAAATAGTTATTTTTCTTAAACCACCAGATTTAAGAGATTCCTGCTACCTTTTCCAAACAGGTAAAAGAATCTAGTGTGCCAGCTTTTCCCCTGCTGCATCCATGGGCTCCCAGAGCAACAGTAATTCTGTTTTCCAATACTGTGCTTTTCCGATTATCTCTTCCACCACTTGCAGCAGGAAAGACTGAGCTGATTTTGGTCTTGCATTATACAAAGCAAACAGCATGTGGCATTTCTGGTTCAGTGATGACTTCCAGCTGGCCTTTCTTTTACTGTCACAGTTGAAACTGCCTCCTCTCTTCTCAGCAGCAGTGAAGGCGTGGAAAAAGACCAGTTAAAGTGGTTCCCTCTTGGTTGGCTCTTTCACTCCATGTAGTACCCAGAATAGTCAGAGTCCTCCAGCCATGTGACAGTAAAAGGCTAAATGAAGAGCTGCCTGTATCTGAACTGTGACTTCACTGTGCTCTGCTGTCTGTCATCAAAGCTTTCCTACAGATTTCTGTCTACAGTAACGTGTCATGTTTTCAAAGACAGTTTCCCAACCTTCCTGACTTCTCCTTTGTCCACACCTTCTCTAGGGTTTGATGTATTTGGCTTCTCCACTGTGGTGGCTTCTAGCCTGCGCCTAGAACGAGCCTGAAGTCATCAGTGGGTGTTGGGAAAGGAGCTAGGAGTAAGATGCACAGACATGCAACAGAAAACACACCCAAGTCCTTGACCAGTTGCTAGGATTGCTGTCTCTGCTGGTCACACCCTGACCAGGTTCTCAGACCTATCCAAGCACTTGCTGAAAGTCACTCCACTCCTGCTGCCATTAGAGGATCCACAGGTACAAATTGTACCTGTGTCTGCAGCTGTCAGTCTTTTGCTTCTTTTGCTTCCCTTACAGGCTTTCTCCTCCATTTGTGACTTGCTTTTCACCCAGCATAAATGTGAGCTGGCTTTGGCAGAGTGTCTTGTATGTCTTTCACACTTCTATAGCTCTTGAAGGGAAAGAAAAGAAGAGGCAAAGGGATGATCACAACAAAGGCTGTGACTGTGAAATGTAGAGAATAATAGCAGGAGGAATATTAGGACTGGAATGACAGCAAGAAAGAAAAGTGAAACTGTGTATTTACCTTGTAGAGGTACAGTAAAGCATCTTCGAGGGGAACCAGGAAAGACCTGGAGGACAACTGTGCAAAGTGCTGAATAACAAGAAATTTGAGTGAGAGACTGAGGAGGACGGCTAGCTGGGCGATTACAGAGATAGGAAGGATTTTGCATTAGAAGAATTTGGTTTAATACTCACTGGGCAGAAGCAGCAAGAGAAGGGAGAATTTATTATCTTTTTTTCCTTTTAACATAGATAAGACTGAAAAGATATTACATATCCACATATCTGAGAGTATCACATTTGCTCTGGTACCAATGCAATTAATAATTTGACACTACTTCTGTTTTGTTTTCTCAAGTTTTTTTTTTTTCTTCTGTTCAGACCATGCCCAGTAAACCTTATGGCTCTTAAGCCCTGTGTCCTCCTCTCCCCAGCAGCCTAATAGCTTCTAAGCAAGGTACATCACAGGATGGCTCAGGCAACACAGGAGATCTATAACATGAGTTTAAGTGGAGGTAAAATAAATCTACCTCAGCAGCAGTCCCTGCTAAATCACTTGATAACACTGGCTGCTCTAAGGGTTGACTTTACCTCATAACCACTTTCTGAGTTTTGTATAGTGAGGCTAAAGGATAAAACAAAAGCTCTCAACTAAACTCAACCATATTGTAGTTTTTGAAAAAGCAGAAAGATTTGAAATCCTTGCTATGTACTGCATCAATACTCTTTTTTTCTCTCAATTCTTCAGCCCAGCAGAATAAGTCTTGATTCTGGTTTTGTGATGCATTCCTTTGTGATAAGATATTCAAGGCCACATCATGCACTGTCTGTTGAAATGCAGTAAATATTTAATGTTCTGTTTATTTCTATAATGGCCAAATGAAATTACTTTCTATCTATTTACCTATCTACACATGCACACACTCTCTTGGAGATATACACACATTCACATATTTAAACTATGCAGAAACTGAGTGAAGGAAATTGGAAAAAGGGTGTAATATTTGCATTTTTAAAAATGGATGTATTTAGTCCTCAAACTAGTCCATTAAGTAAAGGCAAGAATATCCCGTTTATTCAAGAGAGATGACAGAGGCCCAAGAGTGCATGCTTCATTTCAACTGTGACAGGACAGTTGGAGTCAGTGTCTGGGCCACTACTTAGAATTGGAATGGTCTTATTAACCTGGACCTCTCTCATAATACAGAGAACAACCTAAAATTTGGCAGTAGGAGAAAGCTTTAATTTAAAGGTTATTTGGCGGTCACTGAAGCAAGTCTATTTCCTAATGGACAGATGTCCACTTAACTAAAGCCCTCCCAGATGACTTCTTGTTTGAAGCTATGCCAGGTAAAGCAAAGACTGAGTGGATGTGTCAACTCAAGTAACCTCTTGGAGTGAGCAGCACTCCCCGACAGTCTGGGCACCAGCTCGGTGGCACAGGAACATTTGCTTGTGGCACATGGTCTCTTGGTAGGTCTGTCAGTCAGCTGCTTTATATCAGCACTTTTAGAATGCAAGTATTTTAAAAATTAAATCACTGCAAAGTGAGGGATATTTGTCAGTTTGTGTTTTAAAAATGGGGGGAAACTGTTATTTAGATTGAAGTGCTGTTGTCAAATGGAACATATTGCCCTACATAAATTACAGGTTGGAGGCCCATGGTTGGTTGTTTTACAGTCATGAACTATTTATCTGTTCAGCCTTGAGTGTACCAAGTTCTAATTGAGGTAGCTCTTCTCAGAGCCTACATCATAATAATTACAAGGAGAGAATTAATATTAGTAACTCTTTTTTTTGCCTCTTGTAAATTAGCATATGATCTGGGAATGGTGTCCTTATGGGGAGATCCCGTGCCCATTGAAATGGCTCTCTACAGGGAACTGCCTGTGCTGTTATGGTTGCTGAGTCTGCTTGTTATCTTTCTAGAGTTGTGGTATTGAAGATGTTACAGGGTTTTGCATTTCATTTATAATGTTACTATTTGTTGACAAATCTGAACCTCCAATATGATCTGAAGAGAGATAAAAAGCCATGAAAGAAATGTGGAGATTGGCAGAATTACTGTTAATTTTCTCATCAGGAGTATTCATTTAAAAAGTGACCCACAAAGACCTCAAGAAGAAGCAGCAAATACAGAGAAAATGATGAAAAATTATGTTAAAATGTCTTAAATAGAAAATAATCTTAGCGATAGTAGGTGGAGGCCTTTCTCCCATGTTTAGATGGCATCAATAACAGTTTGGATGTGACTGTTGTGTATTTGTGATTAATGACAGTCTCCTGCCATAGATGATCTGTTCTTTTTAATCCTACTTCTTATTGCAATAATATCAGAATATTTTATGAAAGACAGTGGAATCAATAAGAAGTAACCAAAAGAGATGTTATTCCTCTTGCCCAGTTGACGCTTCTGGAATTCACAGAAAGTCACCAAGTTTAATGCTGCTGGGTTTTTTTTTTTTTTTTTTCCTGTATTATTTATTTTATTTTTAGGTTAATTTGGTGACCACTAAGATTCATACTATACAAGCTAAGGTGACAATGTTAACTGACGGGGGTGATGGCTTAGTAGGGTCAGGAAGGAGTTTCTCCAATTCCCTTTCCCACTCTGAACATTGCAGAACAGTCAGATGTGTGCATACTTCTTGGGTTGGTTTTTTTCTCTGAATTAATAATTTCTGGGTCTTCATGGAAAAAGGTGTTGTAGCAAATGGGCTGGTGAATTGACCCAAGGTGTAACTTGATTTCATCTCATTAAACAATTTTAAGTTTAGGTAATACACTTGGACGGAAAATATCAAATTCTGATGTGCAAAAGATGTGTTCAATGTTCACATGTGAGAAAAGTAATTCTTCCTATGGAATTTAGGACCATAATTGTAAGGCTTAGCTGTTCTGTTTACCTCCCAAAACTGAAGGTTGTAAGTGTGCCTGTCTTATCCGTATCTGAATTTCTTCATATACCTGAAGGATCTCCTGACACTTAGAACTAAACAAATGAAAAGTTGACATCTGCATGGTCAGAGCTGCTTGTATAGCCAAAGAGATGGGAAAGGGGCATTATATTATCAAAATTAAGGCTTTAGATGATTGAAAAGCAGGTGAAACTTTTTGTTTTAGCTCTTTCCTCTGTAAATGGAAGCTCAAGTCCCAGGCTGGCTTCTTTGAGGTAGCAGTGTGTTATATGTGGGTGTGAGGCAACAAACTTTAGACACATTTGCCCCTCACTGCCTCTGTTTTACAAGAACATCCTCTCTTTGCTGCTCCTCCAGGGGCCGCATTAATGTGCAGCACTGTAACAGCTGATCAGTGGAAACAAGCTGGAAACACGCTGGAGTCAGGCTACTGGAAAGAAGACAATCACTCCCCATTGGTAGAAGCCAGGGCTGGTTGCTGGTGACACTTCTCCCACAGAGGCCAGTGGTGGAGCTGGAGTGACGCTGATGGAACTGAGGGTGTTTGGGAGGGAAGCTGTAGTGAAGGAAGACTGCCATAGCTGAAACCTGTGGGACTTCAGCTTCCACGGTGCCCAAGGCAGCTGTCACTGAAGCCCTGAGCATGGTGCTTATGGCTTTTTAGGGGTCTGGATGTGCCCATTATTTTTAGCATATTTTCACAGTATTGGTAACTCCTTGGTTTTGAAGTTCTTTCTTTTCCCTAGCTTTAACTTTTGGCAAATGTTTTGTATCTGAATAGAAAAGAAAACTTCAATATTTTTATGATACTTGCAACTAACCACATAGCATAAGATGTTTTTCACTCTGTTTAAATGGGTGACATCAGTTTTTGTTTTTAAGGAGTATTAAAGAGAATGGAAGTGAAAATTACTTTATCTCTGTGATGGATGTATATTAAGCCAACAATGTGTTCATAATGTAAAGTAATTTTATTTGAATTTATTTTTTAATTTACTTCAGTCTCTTTCAGATTTTCATGTGATGTTTTTTACCACTGGAATTATTATTTTGAACTACACTCAAAATTATTTTTTATTAGTTAGAGGGTATTTGTGAGCTACAAACTCTTGGCTGTCTCTTGTATTCTATGTGTCTACAGACTTTTGCAAAAAATTCCATTTAGTGTGGCCAGTTCAGGGTACTATATACTTTAAACAGTCAGTAAGGATATCTGGTTCCTAGATAAGGCCTCAAATTCTTAGTAATATCTAAACTGAGGATTAAGAAGTTATAATTTTCCAAAGGTTTCCATTACATTTCCTATTCTGCCTACTGTGCATTGTACATTATTAAAGAATTCTGCTCTGACATGCCCCCCAAAGAAGTGAATTAACATTGCTTGTGAACTCTTCTTTTGTGAAGAAGTAATAATGACTCAAGCTCCAAAAGTTTCTCAGATGAATCGGAATTTATTACTTGTAAAATTAACGCCCATTACATTCACTGATACTGTGCATAAATTGTCATTTGTAGGGAGAAAAACACTCTTTTTTTACTGTTTTCCCTTACTGATAACATATCTGTGAATTGTACAGATGATAGGGAAAAATGCAGCATGTGAGTGACATAATTTGTGAGACTTCGGCTTCACACTGCTCATCTATTGTTCTCTTTACATACCTTTTGTCTCTAAAGCAATTCTAGTTGTGATTTGTTTCAGCTCTTAGAAGAGAGTCCATTCTAACCTGTGAAAAGATGAGCCCTGACTTGTGCTTTGGATTGGGCTTAAAGCATTTTGAGTGCTACTATTTGTAGAGAAGTTCTCACCCACCAAGGTGGACCTAAGCAAAGTCAAAATTGCTGCTGGTTCTTTTTCTTGGTGGTGTTGGATACATTGGTTTGGTTTGTTTTCATTTTTCTTTTAGTAGAGTTAATTATCTTGCCGTTGGTTTAGTTTAGGTTTTCTTGAAAAGCTTATTTCTCCCTCTTGAACTAAATCCTTAAATTTCATAGGCATACAACTGTTTTTGCCAACCAGCCCCACAGCTGAAAGAAGACATATGCAAGTCAGGAGAAAGAGAAGACATATACAAGTTGGGTATGATGAACTTAGAAGTGTTATAACTAAGAAGATGCCTTCAAAAGAGATTCCTTCTGAAGAAAATGGGTTGATCAACCTCTCATTTGTTGGCTACCAGGACTTATCAATGGTTCATGCGAGTTTCAGCTATAACTACGTTGTGAGCAATTTTTTGATTTTTGCTTCCTGTCTCTAGTGGGACTAGAAAAATCTAAGTCAGAAGAAAGTGTATTAAGACATAAAATGGGGATTTAGACTGTTGTATAGGAACATACTTAACCTCTCTGTACAATTCTCTGTCTGTATAATGGGAATAAAGTATTTAAACTACAGCACGAGAAGTCTGAGGATTAATTGGTTAATGAATTCATAGAACCCCGAGCATGAAAAGTGCACTCTAAATGTTTCCCATAGAAATTTCTCCATTACCTAAAGAGAGAGGAAGAAAAAAGCTAATTCATTGCTTTAAAGAGCTCTGCAAAATTCCATCAAGAACATAGATAATTAAAGTAATATTAATAGATTTTTAGGTCTTCATTTTCCCCTAGAGGCCAGGTGTCCCTGATTTCTTTTTTTTTTTTTTTTTCTTTTTCCCCTTCAAGTGATGTCCCTGACTCAGTTGTCAAAGACTGAGAAGCAGAGGTGCCCGTCTAGCTTTGAACTTGATCCCCATGGTGGAGTTACAAGGTTAAATAAATGGGGTGGTTTTTTTGTTGTTTTTTTTTTTAATAATTTTAAACTGAACATAACACTTCAAAAAAAATTTTTCCCCCCTTCTCCCAAAGTATTTTTAGGCTGTATGCACTCTTGCCTATGTCTGTTCCTTAGTCCCAGCTGAAGATTTCAAGGGAGACGAGGGCTCTATATTGTTTCTCCCTTGTATTGCAGATAGGGGGAGGAGGTGGTTATTAGAGAGAAGCGCTCTCACTTGCTCGCTCTCTCTGTTTCTCCCTCTCTGGCTGATAGCACTTATCTCTCGCTCTCTCTCCTTCTCCTAGGTGATCCATTTCTAGGCAACGTGCTGGCTGGTGTTGGAGCTGCCAGCTCTCTCTGCATCCCACCAGCAAAGCAAGATCCAAAAGCAACCTGCAGACCATCATCTGCTTTCCTCTGCCTCGCTCCGGGTACTCCTCCTCTCGCTTCTGCCCTGTCCAACCACCACCTTGCGCGACAGACAGCACGCTGGGCTCCATTGGCAGATTTATTTTTTTTTTCCTCCAGTTGTGGGAAGCGATTTTTCTAAGCGAAGGGTGGGGGGAAATCTCTGCATTACTATCTGCATTACCTTGAAGTTCACTTTGTTTTTTGGCCTCCGGGGGGGCTTTTCCTGCAGGAATCTGGCTGCCGGGAGCGGGATCGCCTGCTCCCTCGGTCGCCCGCTCCTCCCACCTCGCTGAAGGCGAGCTATTTGCTGCGGGCTCCTGGGGCTTCTCTGGCCAAGAGGGTTTGTGGGTGTCTGCTCGTGTGTGTGCGTCTGCTCGTGTGTGTGCGTGTGTCTGTGTGTGTGAGCCTGTGCGTGGTGTGGGTTGGAAGTTGCTGTGCAGCAGCGGGACCGAGCGGATCCCTGGACCCGGCGGAAGGATGGGGATTGTCTGACCAGCAGAGGCGTCTGCTGCCCGCGGCGGCGCCCGGGCTGGATGGATTTGCTGCCGGCGCTCCCAGCAATTCTGGTGCTGCCCAGGAGCCCCACGAAGTGACGCGGGGTTTCGCCGAGGAGAGAAGCGCTCGGAGCCCCGGGCTCGTTCCCTGAACAGCCGCGGCTCTGCGTCAGCCATCGGGATTTACACGCTCCTCCGGCTGCACCTCAAACTCTTGGGCTTCGTGCGCTGCACTGTCCTCCGCGGCAGCACCGTTTGGCGAAGAGATCTGTTGTTATAAAGCTTGGACCTCCGGAGGAGATGGAAGTTTTCTCCCTCATCCTGGTCGTGTCCGTCTGTTGGACTCGAACCTGGAAAGCGGCGATTGCAGATTCAATCATTCATATCGGTAAGGGGGTGCTGCGCCTGCTGGTGCTGCTGGACACTTTTCCAGCTCTCCTTTGCAACCTTCCCTCTCTTGGAAGGCTTTCCCCCCTCCCCTCGCAGCCCCCACTCTCTTTTATCGTTTGCTCTCTTGCTTTTTTTTTTTGTTGTTTAGTCCTCTCCTATAATTGCTTTCCACCAGGACCTCAGGCGTCCTCTTTTTCCCCTACAGCGCTGTGTAAGGGTTTCTTGGCGGGTGGGGTATGTGCGTGCTTTAGACCTTGAGGTTTTGATGAGGCTGATGATGGGGGCGCCCAGGGATCGGGCACTTCCCCGGTTCCTCCCCGCCGCCCCTCAGCTCCAGCCTGCCTTCCGCCTGCCCCGGCTCGCCCTCGGCCGGGGGACGCCCCACGCCTCCCCGTGATCCTCACACCACGGTGACAGCCAGGCAAAGCCCCCACCCCCCACACTTTTCGCTCCTTCACACCCCCCACCCCGCCTTCCTCTCCCGCGGCGGAACAGGTGGTTTGGCAACGTGAGCGCTTCCCCTGCCGCGGGCGGGCAGGGCGGCCGCGGGGGAGGGGGGCTCCGGCTGTCCGGCACCCCCTTCCCGGCCGGCCCCGTCTGCGCCTCCCGGAGCCGCCGCTCCCAGGAAGGGCAGCGGCCTCCCCTCCGCCCCGGGGGCAGGGGGCAGCTCGGGTTAATGCCGGTGCACGGCGCTGCCCGCACTCCCCGCCGCCCGTGCCCCCTCGCTCTCCGTTATCCCGAGCCATCTCCGGCACGGCAGCCCTCCCTCTCGGCGGGCGCATCCCTGGGAAGCGCCGAGCCCCGCTGCCGAGCGGCGCTCGGTTCCCGCGACTGGAGAGAGCGGGTGGCCCCCCTGCGCCGGCCGGGGATGCGCGGGGAGGGAGAGGAGCGGAGATGGGGAGAGGAGGGCGCTTCCCCCGCGGCCGCTCGCCCATCTGCAGGCACCGCACGCAGGCGGAGCGGGGGCGGGCGGGCGGCCGGCGCCGCGCTGCCCCGGGGAAGGTGCATTTCGGGGCAGGGTCCCGCCGGGGTTTTGGGGAGGTTCCTGGGGCGGTGCCGGCCCCGGCTGCGGGGCAGCTGCCGCTCTCCCCGGGGTTGGCTTTATAAATATGTCTGCCGGTGCTTGTCGTGGGGATCCGTAGCGGGTTTCTGTGAAAGGGGAAGCGAGGAGAGCGTTTGGAAAGCGCGGCCGTCAGGAGCTTTCCTGCAGGACTGATTTTGGGGCAGCGGTGCGCCAGCCCTCCGTGTAGCTGTCCCCGAGCCCAGAAGCCACCGCTCTCCTTAGGTACCGCAACTTTACAGGGGTCACTCCTTTTGGCTCTGTGAGACTGGAGCAGCAAATATTGCACGGGGAGGTAGCGCTCTATGCCCTCCTTTTAAAGGGAGAAGGACTTTTAAAATTCTTCCCAATTGCAGACTCTTAAAGCGACACTAGGAGACAGTTACGTCTTAGGGTTTCTTTCTTAAGAGCTTGTAACAAACGGTTACATCCTAGGATTTGGGGGGAAATTTTGACTGTGTAGCATGTGAGGAGTTTCTTTGCAATCCACTGTCGCCCATCATCCTGGCTAAAGCAGCGCTGCTGGGCAAGCCCGTGTGCCTTTGCACTACCGTCAGAGGAGACGATAGCTTTTCTCCCCTTGTGTTAATGAAAATTTATTTGGTTTACTTGTTTTATGTGATAACTGCAACACATTTTAATTCTGTTTTTTAAAATAATGCTGTTAGTGATTGGATACATCAGCACAGTAAATCCTCATTGAAAGCAAAAAACCCCCAACAACCCAAACGAGCAGAACCAAAGCAGTTGCTTCTTACACAATTTGTCTTGAGAGACAATTAGTACAGTTGACAAGGGGATTAGCTCTTTTTATAGACTGGTTTATGCTGCCATGAAAATGGCAAACTATGTAACTGGTACACAGAGCTTTACATCTACTAAAATGAATACTCTGAAAATAAATCACCTGAAATCAGAGCTATTTTAACAGTAAACCAGTACACAGATAAATATTCCAAGTTGTACAGCTCACAGATGAAAATTTGGCCCCCACTGTATTTTGTGACCTGATCTTCTGACCCCTTTTTGCTTTCTTCCACTTGTATAAAGTAAATTTATGTATAAAATATTTAGACATAAGTAATAAACTGTATTTATTTAAATGAATGAGAAAAAGCACTAGCAGAGTACTCTATGAAGAAATTAACTACAGTAGAACTCACAAAGCCAAAGAAAAAACCAAAATGCTCAGTTCAGGGAAAAAGAAATACTACTACAGTTAGTTCTGATGCCTTAGGCAACAGACAGAATAAATGTATTATCTTTTTTTCGTTCTGCAGTGCTAATATATTCCAAGTGGAAAATATTTTCCCATGTTTGAGAGGGGCAGATGGTCATAAGAAATAACATGTTACCTGTGCATACCCTTTTCCTAATAGTACATACTTTTTTCAATATAGTGCACAAACTGTCTTGCTTGCCTACATTTTATGTGTTTCCTGTAAAAGGATGCTTTCTGTCTCAAAGTATTTTATCAGTCCTCTCTTAGACAATGCCAAAAAAATGTTACAATTTAGTGAGTAGACATTAACGACTTGATGATGTCAGTGGGAGGGATACAGTGACTGGTATCTATGATAATGCCTTTTCATATTTCTATCTTCTTCTACCTTCTGTATACAGATTCTGCTTTTGATCTCTAGAGAAGGTCTGTGCATATGTACATGTGCACATTTAAAAAGAAAGGTTTTCCTGTATCATATTTTCAACATCGGTAATGCTGCTTATAGTCTGTATGTTTCTGCTGCCCTGCTATTATAAATAGGAACTGGCAGTTCAGAAAGACTACATTAAGCACTCTTGTGAAAATGGTGAAATGAATCGACTCCACTATAATTTTCCTTACCCTTATATAAAAAAGAAAGGGGCAGGGTTACCATGTCAAAATTGTGCAATCCTGTATTATGCTGCTTCTCTCAGCCCATGCATTGATTGAGTAATTTCATCAGTCCCACATTACTTGATTGCTTAGAAGTTTCCTAATGATCTGTATGCTGTAGGAAGAATCTGAAAGTCGTGAGTGGAATGGTAATGATTCTGTGTTTTATGAGGCTATTCAAAAAGTCGCTCTGATTTATGGTGCTCGAAAGCTCCCAAGTCTTTGAGATTATCCATGCTGCCTGATATTTCCTTCATACATCAGTCGTCCCACACTCCTCACTCCCTAAACAGGAGTTTAGAATAGTGTTTTAATTAAGCAGGGATTAGGTGGCATTCCTTGTCAACTGCACAATTTGTGTATGCTTTGTATCTTCTACTGCTGATTGTCTCATGCTTTTATATTTTGTACTTTGTGCCCATTATTTTCCCTTGATACTTGCACAGTAATACATCTGTACATGCTTATGGATTTTCTATTGTGCCTATAGAAACATATAGGCAGATATATATGTATTAGGTGCTGCAAAATCACCTAGGGCAGCAGGCACATAGTGTGGTACAAAAGTTTTGCTGAAAAAATACTCTACAGTATTTTTGAAGGCTAGTCTAGTTCAGCCTCCCTGATTACCTCAAGTTGGTTTTTATATTTATCAGTTACTTTAGTCAGACACAGTCAACTGTGTACTGCCCTTGGCTTTTTTATTTTTAATGGAAATTTAATAAATAGATATAGTTATGTATTATGTATGTTTCTACATATAATTATGCATCTGGTTTTTATATGTTTATAGATACCATTTTTTCTTCTGAGAGAGAAAATCAGTCCTGCCCTTACCTTACTCCTCTCAGCTTTTAGATGTTGTAGGCCAGGACTGCTGCATTCCTTGTGTTGGACAAGTTCCCGGCATTGCTGGGTCCTGAGTTTTGGCTCACACCTTTAAGCTCTTCTGTACCATGGTTAATAATATCAAGGCAATTCCAGCATGGGGTCTATTGCTTGTTTCTTCTCTTGATGTTGAAGGTGACAAAAACGTAATTTTTTTCTGTAAAGGAAAGGGATTCTTGTTGTTTGGTAGGATGCCTGTCTCATTTCTTCTTGTAAGCTGATGTGCTACAGTGCAGCTGGGGTTGTGTTGTGAATTGGTAATAGGAATTTAATTTGCTGTGCTATTGGTGAAGCCTCATTAGGAGGTATGTAGTGTACGCCACTAACTGTTCATTACAGTACTCTCACATACATTTGTAAAGCACAAGAGAAGTGAGCAAAACAGATGTATTAAAAACAAATAAATCTCTATGTGCCTGTAGTGTCTGCAGGGGGGCACTCAGGCCCCTGTTGTCCCTGCTCTAGATTGTGAGAAGGTTACTTGCTTATTTTAAACACACCTCCAGTTGAGGACCTGGAACCCGATGTGCTGGGGCTGAGCAGCCAGGAGGCTCTGTTAGTAACTATGTTCTACTTAAATGCTTGGCCTGCGTGACAAACTCTCTGCTTCTGTGTGCCTTATTTCTGAAACACTTTCCCAGGTGCTTCGATTGGTGGCAGCGCTTCAGTCCCTGTGATGTGTTAGTTACTCTGTAGCTCAAGAGGAATGACTTTGCACGCCACAGATTAGGGCTTGCCATCATCATGGCAAAGATATGTTTGCCATTAGGTGTCACTGCTTTCTGGAGTGTTTCATAGTCATCATCAGGGCCCGATCGAGAGTCTGTCATAATCCAGGTGAGTTGCTTAGTTGACTTCAGAAGATTTTAAACCAAGCTTTTGGATTGCTGACTGCAGCAGGCAGCTCCTTTTCATGTTCTTAAATAACTCTTAGTGTTATATCAGGTTCTTTGTCCTTGATAAAGGCAGAGTAAAAAAAAAAAAAAAAAAAAAATCAACCATCCGTTTTCAAGTGGTGCCCTAACAAATGTCTGACATGGCAATCACTGCTGCTGCTCTGTGCTTTCACATGACTACTTATGGATGCACTGAGCCTTTATTCTCACAATGCCATCTTTGAAAAAACACACTGGAGAAAAATCTTTCAAGACTGTGACTACATAAACCTACCAACTAAGGTTCATTTAACTTAATGAACAAAGGCATTAAGTATGGTTCTCTTCCACTCCCTGGCCCTGGAAAGCAAGTGGTATTGGCAAGAGATGACTTCTGTAAGCCATTAGGTTACTCCCTAGATATAGACTTGAAGTTAAATCATTTTCTTCCATTTGATATATAGCTATCTACAATCTGCTATGACAGGCTGGTTTTGGCTGAAATTTATTGGAGACTTTTGAGTTGAGGTTTGTATTTTCACTCTTTGTTACTGCTACTCCACGGCTTGATATTTTTTTCAGCACAGTAAAAAATGGTTTTAAAAACAGTTTATGTGAAAAAGTAGTTCTATTTGGCTATCAGTTTCTAATAAATTTTCTTAATTATCTGGGTTACATATAAGAACATGGTAACACTCTTTCCATCCACACACACTCCAAACATATTTTTGTTTATATCTTCAGTGTTTAAAAACTGACTAGGCACAGATAATTACCATTGATGTTTGGACTTACAAGTGACCAATAAGAAAAGGAAATAATATTCTAATATTTTGAGCAATTATAAGAAAATGATCAAACTTTGAGAACATGTTTTGCACATCTATTATGATACATGATGGTCTGTGCCAAAGAATGATTTCAGGTGATACATTAGTAATGAGGCAAATTCAGATACCTTTTTGCATCTGCAAATTCCGCTGTCACTTTTTTTTTTCTTTTTTCAGTTTGATTTGAATTCCAGAAGAAGTCGGTTATTAACTAAGCTGGTGAAATTTTAAAGAAAATATTGATTTCAGATTCAGGCTTGGCTTGTATGTCAAAGCAGCTCCACACCTGTGAGTCCTATAGACCTTACAGTCCAGTTCATGGCTTTGCTCCTCCTCACACCCATCTATGAGAGCCCCAGATACGCTTTGTTCTACCTAGAAGTGCCAAGAGACAGTCACAGCCCAAGAGCAAAGCACAACAGGCAGGTTGCTGGCACCCTGACAGAGTGGCTGGGAGCTGCTCATCACAGCTCATGTTTCTCTGAAGTGTTTTGTACCCCAGGCTTGCAGTGTAGCCACTGGCTTCCTATAGGGCTTCCTGCACACAGATGCACTTCCTCTCCTTCTGTGGTGTTATATTAGCTTCCTGCACCACGTATTATGTCCATGAGGAAACAGTTGCTGTCCTGTTGCTTGCAGTAGTTACCAAATGAGCTACGTTGGCCTTTTTTGGAGTAATGTTGATCGTGGCTTCCTTGCTCATCTAGGCTAGCATTGTATTGAAAAAGGTGCACTACTGAGGGGGTGCAGTGTGACATGTGGCATGGGATGTGTGCTAAATGCATGTTGGATAAATTTGCTGGAGTGCTAGGTAATCCATCCTCAACATCAGGTAAGGAAGGCCTGGGCCAAGCCTTCTGGGCACAGCTTTTAGCTGGCTTGTGCATTTAAAGCAGCACATGGGGAAGAGGAAGTGCTGTTGTCACCCATTACAGAGGCAGAATATAATTTTGTGTTCTTGTCATAGTAATTTAAACATCTAGACTGAAATGGAAGCATTTAGAGGAGGAGTGAGTGAGGAAAAGTTGTCTTTCTTACTGTATCTTTCTGGATTTCCCAGGTGCACCATCAGGGCAGTTTCCTCTGCTATTCTTCTATACAAGTGTCAGGCTTTGGTTTCTGGTTGTTGTTGGCCAAGCAGTTGTGAGAGCTGATGGAGTAAGGGAACAATTCTCCTGTGTCTGCAACCACTATAATTAATAAAGGCTTAGGTGACTGGGAGAGTCGTAAGTGATCTCTCTAATAGGGAGGACACAGGCTGAAATTGAAGGTTAGTAAATGAAATGTGCTGGTGTTTGGATGACAGTTCTGAAATCTGGCAAGGGAGCGTGTTTGATGTTGTGCACTGCTGTAATTTTGTAAGGTTCAGAATTTATGTCCTAGTTTCAGTGATAATGCACTTAGTTCAGAGAAGGAGGTATTTTGTGTTCTGTATTGTACCATAGAGTGCACTTCAGCTGGAGAGACTTCTTCCTGCTTTGGTCTGGGACTAACCACAAAAGCTCAAGGAAGGGATATTCTGAGAGCTGTAAGTGCTGCATTAAATTAAAAAAAACAAAACAAAACAAAACAAAAAAAAAAAAAAAACCCAAAAACAGTGACACTTAATGAGAAAGGATAGTAGAGTAACTACAGCATTTCTGTGTAGTATTAAAGTTATGGTGGAAGAGTTATGGTGGAAGAGTTGGTACAGAGACTATTACTCTAGTTTTAGTCAACTGTAAACTGATGGATTTGTAAGAACAGGGTCAGATGTAAAGTAGATTTCCATTATACACATCAGTTGTGGAATGATGGGGGAGTAGGGTAGAAAAGAAAGATGAAAGGGAAAGTTTCTTGAAAGTTGTGCTGGGTTTATGTGACCAGCTCTATCCTCAAGAGGAAATTGAAAAAGAAAATGAGTAAAAATGCAAGGAGGGGAAGAAAATAAGATATCAAAGACAAAAGCCACTAGTTCTGTCTGTTTCTATTTCTTTGGGGGCTGTATAATGTTCCATGTAAATGCTATGCTCAATGGAAAAGTCCTGAACCAGAAAGGGAAAAAAATGTCAGGATAAAGAATTTAAATGAGGAGTTATATGTGTATTTTAATGTATTAGATAACACTCTGTGCTGAAATGCTAATTATTCCTAATTGTTATATTTGCTTTATCCATGAATAAAATATCACATATCTAATAAAATATGCAGTGAAAATAACTGTAAAATTCCTCTTGGAGCCTTTAATGCAGATTTAAAGGATTTAATACCTTATTTTTTCATTGCATTTTAAAACATTAACTTTCTGTAATCAGTTGGATTGCTAAGGCCAGTATCCAGTGAACCCAACAATAATTGCTTGTTTTGCAGAACAGTTTTTTGTTAGTCCAACCATATCTTTCTCAGAGGCTTAAATCAACTTGGTGATTTCATTATTATAATTCACTTGTGATAAATCAAAATCAAATAGCACTGTTCCAGTGCTGTGGAAAGGAGCTCCGGATGAGAGCTCTGGAGAGAGCAGAGGATGGCAGAACAGCAGACCTGAATGCCAGGCTTCGATTTGCAGTGCCAAATTTTAACCTACTCAGATATATCAATTTTGCAAACCCATTTTTAAATGGAGAAATGTAACTCTGCACAGGGTGGGCTTCCCTGCCTTGGGATGCCAACTCCAGACCTGTGTTTGGGACCCAAACCCGATTACAGACTTGCTTTGGTTTTAAAGCATGCAGGAACTCATCTCAGTCAAGCTCAGGCTCCTGAGCCTTTGGGTTGTTTTAGAGATGTCAGTTGTATTTCTCAGGTGCCAAGACACTGCTGCAGAGTTATCTCACTGATTACAATCAGTATTAAAACTTGTCTGGCTGGGCTGAAAGCACACAGTCAGGGTATCTCCAGACCAAATATTGTTAAGCAAGGATGTTTCTTTTTGTGTATCCTTTGCCTTCTTGCATGTTTATAGTGTTCAACTTAAACATTTGAGAAACATTTTAAAATCATTTCCTGTAATAGAGGGTTGTCAAAGGGAAGAAGACAGTAGAAAGACAGAGTTCTTCCTCAGTGAAGCCACAGTAGAGTAGTGGCAGTGTGTGGCCAGTGCACAGTGAGGACTGTGTGTTAAATGCAAGTGAAATGCAAGTAGTAGCTCTTTTAGGTCATACTAAAATATATTAATTCCACTGTTTCTATTAGTTTCTTTCTCTCTCATATTCCAGGCTCATGGCAAGAAGTTGTGATGGCCACTGTGTTCTATGCTCTTAAATATCTGCTTTTAATGTCTGGTGAGGAAAAAGTTAAACATGCCATAACACAGATATCTCTTATTTGGATAAAACTGTTTTTTCTCTGGAAACTTCTCTGGAATTACACTTATTTGACCTCTTTTGAGGTCAAAAAGACCTCAAAAAGTTGGTTATAATTCTTAAGGTAGTCTTCCTTCAGTTTTCCTCTTTGTGAATAAATATGCTAAAGCAGTATTGAAGTATATCCATTAATGCATTTGCTATAAATACCTTTAAAAATTTACTGTTCTGGAGCTATTCTAGCTCCATGCTACAGGCTGATAGCAAGCACTGGGGTATGTATTAATGTATGCATATACAATATATAAATACACACTTTTTCATTAATCAGAAAGACTATGCTTATTGAAAATCCTTGACTGGATTTTTCTTTAATTTGGGATGTCATTAGTTTCCACCCTAAATAACAACATGAAGATTTGGGAGGCTTTTTGCTTGCAGGCAAAAAGCTTGCAGGGAGCCATAATGTGAATATAAGTCGTGAAGTGGCACCCCACTGTGCTGGAAGCTGTACAAATATGAAACAAAACATTGGCTGTCAGGGGATTTGAAGCTGAAGTGAAAGAGAGGGCTTGGATCTCTCTGCAGCTCACTTTGTACACCTTGAGACTCATGTGTCTTTTGAGAGGCAGATTCACTCATTCATGTTTGTGGATGATCACTTTGGGTACAAAGGGATGAAAGCAGCTAGAAATGTCTACAGGGATGTCCTGTCAGGGCAGATGCTGCATGGCTGATATCAAAAGTTCCTCATGTGGGGCTGTGAGGTGAAAGAGCTGACAAGAGATGAAGGGCAGCAATGTGTTTATAATTATATGTTACTGCCAGTAACACTGATTAAGTTGGCCAAATAGAAGCAATCATTACCTCAATCAGCTTCCACCACACTACTCTCTGGGTTTACCTAGTACAGGAAGTAATGTCCATGCCCACTCTTGCTCTCTGTCTCACTTAGACAAATATTTCATAGTGCAGTTTTGGAAGACTAGGTAGGAAGAAAACACTCTTTTTTGGAAAGTGGAACAATATATGTTGCAAAATTCCCTAGTTTTTCTCCTTTTTAAAAAGAGATCTTTAAAAATTGTCAGTGATTCTGAAAGTATCTGCAGCCTCCTTTAGTAGTCTCGTGAAGTTTTTGTATTGCTGTGGAAATACTATTGAAGCAATCTAGAAAAATTATTATCCAGCTCCTCAAAGTAGCTCTCCTGTTCTGGAATTGGATTGCATCCTAGAGATAGATGAGAAATGCTCATTTACTTGAAAAAGTTCTCCCATTTTTGACAGTGTTGCAAAGTGCATAGAGCCTGTGTTAAAAAAAAATGGCTGAAGGCAGTGGGTAGAAAAAAAAACATGTTCTTTGCCACAGAGCTGCTCTGGGATCAGGACTGCTGTGGGGAATGTTCTGGTGATGCCTTCTATGTGGGAGCTTTGGAAAGCATTTGGAGGGCTGTGTTTAGCAGTGGTGGGAGTTGGCTGGGTGGTGAAGGGGTGCACAAAACATTTGGAGGGATTAGCATGAGTGATGGGTAGTGCAGGATACCTTCAGGGAATAGCAGGAAATGTGATGTGGTTTGTAGACTGGGGTTTATATTCAGGACAAGCCTTGTAGGGGAGGTATATGTCTAAGCATAGGAGAAAAGCTGGGAAATCCAGAGGAGCAAGGGACTGGAATACCACAAATATTACTGAAAAGCTTAATAATATAATGCAAATGTTATTTTGAGAACAATATATCTGGAAGGTAATATTAAGTTTTAAAGAAACTAAATTACAGATTAGAAAATAGGATTGTTTCTCCCTGTCTAGCCTCTATAATTTTACCATAAAGCATTTGATTTGTGCGATACATCTTAAATTTTTTGGGTTTTTTTCAGCCAATAATTGTACCTGGTTACTTGGCAGAGAAGTGAGATCCATTTTATCTTTGTATTGTTTAATACCATTGTACACAGATGCAGACAATGAGTACTGAAGTGTCAGCTTCCACTCCGCTCCTCCCAGGGTAACTCTGGGTGTATTGTACATTCCTGTGCCTTGACACTATCTTAGCATTTTCTTTCACAGGCTGGTCCGTACCTGCCTCCTTTTAAACTCAGCTTCTGTGGCTGGTGAGTAGGAGGAAGGGATGGACACAGCCACAGCTTCTGCTCCATTGACTTTTGACCTAATTTAGGGAGGGAGAAAAGGGTAAATAATGCAGCCTGCTTCTGGATGCACAGCCTGCCGTGACTCTCATGGAATGAGGGGGCGAGTGCTAGTTTTCTCCTCATCTCAAATAGCTGCATAGCTTGCTTTAAAACTTACACCTTTCTTCAGTGAAGCTCCAGAGTGGTGAGTGGATCTCCTTTCACGCTTTTCTCGTGGCATATGTCCTCATTTGGTCTGGTATTCTGTCAATATCAGCCTTGTCCAACCCCCATTCAAGGCAGCAAAGGCACAGCCAGTGGCTTGTGTTTCCTATAAATGAGACACATTAAGAATTGGGACAATAGTTTTTTAGAATATTTTTCTGTTTGAGATCAGTGGTCTCTAATAACAGAGAATGATGTATGGAATGGCAAAGAAAATACTTCCTCAGGGAAAGGTAGATAATGATAGCATTTGGAAACTGCTATTGCTGAAAATCATCTTCTCAGGATTTAGTAATTAAAAAAAAAGAAGAAAAAAAAGCCTGTTCATTAAAGTACTGTGGGGTTGGAGTTTTTTTAGCATTTTTTTAAAGGGATGCATTTCCCCTCCATTTTTTGTAAGACTGCCAAATGTCCCTGAGGCTAGAATTAATTGGCTCTTTGTGTTGTGTCAAGTAAGGAGTACAAGTGTTTTCAGAAAATACTAGGTTTACAGACTTCCATAGACAACATGAAAGGGAGAGAATGGCTAACTTTCTATAAAGAAGGTCCTTGCATCATTTTGTACCACTAACTTGGAGTAACAAATAGAATATTGAAATTGCTGGTGCTGGAGCTTTGGAAGCTGTTGGAAACATCCCCGGTGCCCTCATCTCTTCATTCTGACTAATCCTCCCCTCACAACGAACGTGTGCCGACTTCTTTTGCTGTCACCTCCAGGCATCTGCAATGACTAAACAAATGTCTGCTCCTCAGAAATAACCAGCATTTGGGTTTTTTGAAAGAGGTTCAGGAGTAGGGGCCATGGAGATGTATTTTGTTGTTGGCATTGCTTTAGTAATACAACAGAGGTTTCTTTTTGCGGTTCATTTCACAAATTCCACCTGACCATTTTGGATATGAAAGTATTTTATAATTTTTAATACTACTGTTTCAAAGGCTACTTCTTAAAATGGATGGAAGCAGTTGTAGATGTAAGCTTTGAAATGGCCCCTTTTATGGAAGGGTTTGAAAAGTAAGTCTTGGAGCTATTGCATTAAAACTCCAAAGTGTTAAATGTAATAAGGCTCTGACAACGTGCTACTACTATCTGCTAGTGAGAATTAGTAATTTTTTTAAATCTCCATGATTCCCAGAAAGGGCAGAGGAGTCATGGTGTGAAGAAAAGTCTAACTCTAAGTTAGTATTTTAGTTCAGGAAGTCGCAAACTCTTTGTGGGGACCACTAACTACTAGAGATTTTGTGTCACACTCTCAGCTCACATAAGGGAGTACACCACATTGTGGTGTATCACTAGAAAGGTGCCTGTTCCAGCTTGGTCCCCAGTTTTGAAGAAGAATCCTTTTTATTTACAACCACTTCTCATTCACATCACAGCAAAACTTCAAGGGTAACTGCAAATACAGTTTTCATGGTAGAATAACAACAGTGTGCGCTCCCCGTGGATATGTAAAAAGCTTCATTCCTTATGAGTTCTGTGGACTGGGAGGCAGTTCTTTGTTCAGTGTTCCTATGGAGTTTTGAGCACCACCTGAATGCTCAGCCCATTCTGCAATGTGAAAGTTGGTCTGCACTGAAGAGTATGATCTGTAGCTGGAAATGTTCTTGGTACCAGAACATCTTCATCTCTAGACTTCTCTCAGCTGAATATGAAGAAGTAATTCAGCTTCTAGTAAGAAGAGGATCTGACCAGTTTTGAACCTATTCCAAAAGCCAGTTTAACTTACTGGCATCTGTTAGGAAATGGTTTTCGTATCAGTAGTAAAGCTACTTTACTCATATTAGCAAACAGCCAAATCTTGCACAATATTTAAAGAAGGAAGTATGAAGAGAAATCTAGTAATGACAGACTACAAGTAGCTGCTGGATTGTCTAGTTTAGGAAGGATTTTGGAGATCCATATAAAAGATGCATTTTATAAACATTCCATTTGAGAAGAAAAGGGAAAATGTGGCCAAGTAGAAGCATTTTTGGGTCTTTCTCTTCTCCCTCCTAAAATGAATTCACTGAGTTTTTTTTATTCAGTCTTGCATGGACTATGACTAATATTCTTAGCTCTCTCTGCACATAAGTTGATCATGTCTCATATGCTTTTAGCTGAAATAATCTTCATCAGCATTTCTTGCTGAGGTATGGGTACTGTGTGTATGTCCATAGGCCTACTGGTACAATGGCCATGTGGTCTATGTAGCTAAGACGGACTAAGTCTAATTTTCCTCAGTTATAAGCCAGTTCTACCCTGCATTATTATTTTACATTATTTTCTTTTTCCATGCTAGAAATACAAATGATACTGATTTTGTGTTTGAGGAGTCAAGTCTTTCACTTGTTATTTTAGGTGTAAAGATCTTCACCTCTTCCAAAATGCCGCTCAGAAATCCACACTGCTTTCATTGTTTTTCATGTAGACAGTCTGATTACCCATAAAGTTACTTGTTTGAGACAAGTAACTGTAAGTCCAGGATGAATGAAAGATTTCTTGGCTGTTACTGAATTCAAGCAACTATGTTGTCTTGTACTATCATGGAGTGGTATTTTGGTTTATCTGATGTGAGAGAGAGAGTGCAGAGAGGGACCTTCTATTGTGTTACCAAACATCTGTGTGAGGCAGAGGGAACAGAGACTGTTTGAGTGTGAGAATGAGGTCTTACCATAACAGTATTTTTGTCATGCTCTTGCTTTTTGCTTAGACAGGTTTTTGTATCCTTTCATACCTCGTGCATACAGAGGAATAAAACCAGATGGATTTTTCACACATTTACGGTGAATAATGAGCTGATCAAAGAGAATTGGCTAGTCCATAGTTGTCAGTTGATAAAGCTGCCCCTGGAAGGGATCTCTGTTTTTCATGGCTGGGTGCTGAGTAATCTCTGCTGGGTCTGTCATGTGGTGACCTGCATGAAAACCAAGTCCGATGCATTTCCACATCATTTTCACTGCTTGTCTCCTTGTCCGTAAATGTTTATCTTGCCTCTTATAACTGTGGCAATACTGACAGATTCAAAGCACATATGAGCAGGAACTGAACTTTATTAGAAGCAGCTTGTGATAGGGCTACGAAGGCCAATCTCTACCTCATAAATCTATTATTTTTGAAAGGACTCAAAGCAATTTCTAGTAGCTATCTTTATCCAGATCCCTCTTATTCCCAGTATGTTGACAAAGAACGAGACTGATTTCACCAGGAGTGAGGGAAGCATTTGTTCTAGCATCAAAGAGTAAGGGGCAAGGTAGGAAGTGGTTGGTGATTTGGTGCAGGTCTTCATGAATTCTTGCCTCCATGACTGAGTTTAAAAATGGTAGAGTGCTGTACAAAGCACATGTTTGTTGTCTGCTTCTTCTCTTAGAATAATTGGAATTTTCTTAAAACTGTGCAAAGAGGTGTCATGTGAGATTTAAAATAAAAATTTAGAAGTTCTCAGAAACACAATCATTACTGCAAATTCTTTTTGATAATCTACCTCTAATTATAAATAAACAAGTGTCTTTTAAAAAGTATGATTGGCAAAAGGCAGAATGGCCTGGCTAAAAGTGTTTTGGGTCTAAATGGCACAAAACTGAGAGTGAGTTCACACAGGAATATCCTGATACAGTTTGCTGAGGAGTCAATCATGGCAGCTAAGCCAGCTCACAGCTGGGCAGGTGTAAGGTTCTCCTCCTTTCCTTAACCTTCTCACCAAAATAGCCTGGATGTGCTCCTGCCCACCCCTGACGATCCTGTTTTGTGTGTGCAGCTGCCTGCCTATCTCATTCCCAACAAGATCATCTTTTCCCATCCCATGCTTCCACTTAGTTTGCTGCCACAGAAACCGCTTCCGGAAGACAGTGAAGGCTTTACCTGCATGCTGAAAATTTCTTGTGCTCGTGAATTGCCAAGGGTTGAAACCAAGAAAGGAAAGTTCTCTGCCACTTGACAGGTACTTCTGCCAAGCAGTTGTTCTCTCTTCACCATGTCTTGGGCCATTCCCTCCGGACTGAATTTGACACCAGCAATGACATTTATCTTCACAGTACCTATGTTGCAAAAACCTATATTTATGGAGATCCATACCTTTGAGATGAAATGACTATGTGTTTGTGCATTGGCATGCAAGCATATTTATGTTGAGATCTGGCATAATGGTAGGGAGGAACTGGAGGAGTTCCTGAGGCAGCAGCTTTAAGAGAAGAGTTGTCTCTGAAGATTGTAGCTAAATGGCAAATTGTGTTCCCTGGTGCTGTTCATCCCATAGCATTGCTAAGTGCCCATGTTGTGGTGAGAGTGCCTGAGATAATGGTCTAGTTTGATGTGCTGTCTGTAAAAAGTGCATAGTAAAAAGCAGTCCATGGTGAAGTTTTTGTAATCTTGCTGTCTTGTTTCCCATCCGCTTCATTTACATGGTCTCAGGCCCCAGGACATTGGTCTTGTATCTATGTTATTAGAAAGGCAAAGGAAAGTTTCAATGATAGTTTTAGCCTGAAACTATTTGGGAAATATTTCTGCTTCTGTTACTTCTTATTTTTCCCCATCTGTGCTGACAGATTATATTTATTAGCACAACACAATATTTGGAGCCAAATTACGTAATAAAATCCTAGTTAAAATGCTTATTTATCAGTCTGGTCCTTATAAAATAGGATTTCTAGGTTTTTGCTGGTTACGTGATATGAATGGCACAGGTTTGGGGGTACTAGAGCTAACTTGGCTGAGCACAGTACCTAACTTACTTATACTTGGTCATGTTCAATGTATAGTCTGTATTGAGCTGCATTTACATGGAATAAAAAGTGAAGAACAGATAGAGAAGATCAGGGTTTTTTTTTAAGTGCTGATCATAAATTGTGCAGCCAAGAAGTTTTTGCAGTGACACAACAAAGAATTTTTGATGCATTTGTTTTTATGTCATACAAAACAATATTTTTGCAGACTGCTGGTGCTGCTTACTGACTACAGCCTTGAAATATTCTCAGACTTTAGGTTTTTCTTATTCTGCAAAGATCCGAAAGTGTCATTGTCCCATCTCACCATCTGAACATAGTGTGCATTTGAACATGTTGCTGGTTCGAATGGAGCTTTAATCCTGCATTAGTTATTTTCTTGGTAATAACTCCTACTGGAATGGTCATCAGGATAAAGACTGCTGACCTTCTCATTTCTAACTGGAACATGGTGAAAGGCTAAGTAGATTTTCAAAGTAGTCACTTATGCCCCTTTTGTCAAGCAGGGCACATTATTCACAGCTGACGCTATTTTCATCATCCCCAAGAGCTGTGATAATGCAGCCACTAACACAGTCTGAGAGACCTGAGTGTGTGTGCATAGAAACTTTTTTTAAGAGATGAGGTGGGGGAAATAAAAGAAAATATTTCCCATATCACATGTTCGGAAAAGTTGCCAGAGCCATTTAAAAGGAAACAAAATGGGCTATAACTATCTTGTTATAGATGATTCTTTTAGATAAAAACATCATGCCTTCTGTTGCAGAACTTTTGGAGGAAAAACATGTCTACCATTGGGGCTGAAATCTGTTTTCTGCATTTGCAGTCTCTCATGACTTCTGAAATCAGCATGAATCATTCTATTGACTTTATTGGACTTTGGATCACATCTTCTATATTTATGTAATTCCTTCTCATCCTTTTATCATTTCCTTCTCCCTCCCATCAACTACTTCCTTGCCTTTTTTTTATGCTGCATTAGTAGCTGCCAATAGTCATAAGCAGCCTTTCCATAATGCACGTGGAGTGTTTGTGCATGTGTGAATTGAGGGAGGCTGAATAGGGAAATCTTCACATTCAGATTTAAACATAGGTGGGAATCCCACTGACACGTTATTCCTATTTCTCTTATAACTTTTTGTTTTGCTTTAAGTATTTTTGTCTGAAGAGGAAAAACCTTATTTAGAAGCAAGTTGATTTTCAGTGTTTCTGAAACATTGATCGCTGTCACCTACTAAAGACAGAACATGATGGACTACAATGATGTCTGTTCAGGGCAACCCCTGTATATCCTCTATTCCATGCTTTATTCTTATTGTGGCCAACAGGAAAGGAGACAAAAAGTAGTTTTATACTTAAGAAAGAAGGTTAGAATTTGTGAAAGTTGGATTCAGATTTGGACTCTTTCCTGATCTGGAAGAACGCTTACAGTGATTGACACATGTGAACTATATCAAAGTGGGATCATCAGGGTTCCTTGTGAGCCAGTGCTGCACCTGTGCAGGTATTGCCTTGACTCACTGAACCTCTCTTTTCCACGGGGAGAATTAGATCTCCTTACTGAATATGTTTTGCCTTGTTTGCCATGTTTCTTCAGGTTGAACTCTGCCTTGTGCTGCCTTATATCTGCATGGCCAATGCCAGTGATACCATTTCAGCTGAGAGCTTTGAAGTTTCCTGTACAACTGTTGGTTGTAAAAACGTATTTTTTGCATCAATGACTAGAACAAGCTATTCTATTTTAGGAAGGCAAAATTTGGATGCAAGCAATGAGCTTATTCTCTGATATGCTTCCAAGATGATTGTGAGTGATGGAGCTGGAGTGTTCGTTCAGTTTTACTGGAGGGTGGAAAGTGCTGATGTGGATTGCTGCTGTTACGGCCAGAAACTGGGACTTTGGGTGTAAGTTAAAAATATAAATGTGTATTTATGAAAGCAGTCAAGCTCTAGCTTGTGTAAAGGTACTTATGACGGTGTTTCAAATGGCACTGTAAGTGCATCTCCCCATGAACAGGAAACAAACTGTTTCTTTTCTCATATATTCTTATCTGCTGTTGCAGGTAAACGTGTTATCTGCAGGAATTGCTCTATTTTGCATTTGCTGCACTACTTTCAATTAGAATCTGAAATATCCAGAAAACCTAAACCTAAACCTGAAATTGTAGATGATTTCCTGAATTACCAGAGGATTATGTGTTTCTTTGTTTTTCCTGTGACATACAATACTGCGACATTGTAAATCCACCAAAGAGCAGACCAACTAAAACAGTGTCATTTATTCTACAAGGCCAAGCAAGTGTTAGGGCAGAGAAGTATACATCTGTTTTTGAACTGATTCTGTACTTCAGGTGGGCTTTAAAAGCGTCTTTAATTTCACAACTTTTTTTCTTCTTACCAGGGTTTTAAAACACAAAAGTATTTTTGAAAGCAACTTTCCCATTGAAAATATTAATCAAAGATGCTGCAATAGGTGACAGAATAGCTTGCTACAAGCATTGTGCGGTTTTGAAAGGGGTACTTTCAAATTTAGTACCTTTCGAAAGGTACTAAATTGATGTGCAGCCTGCAGAATGTGTACGGCAGGTGTAACAATCCTAGTGATCAATTGGTTTTCTCACCCACTGCTCAAAGTTGACCTAGGTATCAAAAAAAGAGGTGAGTCATGTTTGCTGAGCAGAGATGAAAATATTATGCATTGTTCCACTGAGCAGTCTGCATCCAAGATGAGTGTTTTCTCTGCATATCCTTACTTGTGTGCCACCACTTGGTCAGCCTCACCTTTTGTGTGTTTCAGAAAACATCCACTGCTATGTTCTGAAGGATGTCCTACAGCCCTGCTTTTTGGCATGGAGTTCCTATAATCTGAGATTCATCCTCCTCATCTGGTTGTCTTATGTGCCAGTAGTTCTAGTTGTGTCTCTCAAGGGCAGCAAACTCCCCTTAAATTTCTTTTCCTATTGGATCTGTATTTGCCTTTCACAGGTGGCTGAGGGGCACAAGTATAAAGCACATCACATATGTACTCCTTTGTTTTTACACTGAAGTTGGCAGGTTTGCAACTTTGTATGCTTTAAATATGTAAAGGGATTAAGTTGAAATAAGCTCTGAAAAGTTCATATATTTCACAGCTTATTTTAAAGCCATTCAGAGTCTTCATCTGCAAGACTTGTTAAAATAATGAATATTTTTATGGTATTTTATTTCAGGCCAAGCTGAGTAAAAGCGGGATTTTTTTTAAAGTTGCCCAGCAATTGTAAGTCTTAAGTGTTAACATTTCATATTTTAGGAAGATTTGTATTGTTTATTTTGCTGGCTGGATTAGTCGAGTCCTATTTAAAATATTAATAGGAAGAAATGTTAACATTCACAGTAGAACTTCAGCTTTAGGAATATTATCTGAGTAAGTAAGGTCAGATTAGTTGTGCACTTTGGATGTAACAATAATGCTATGGTTAAAGCACTTGACTTGCACTTGGGAGATTCCTGTGATTTTTTTGCCATTTCTGCTAATTCTAGCATGACATTGGGCAAGTCTTTCATCTTGTTTCATTGTGTGATCAACAGTGAGCATTTCTGGCTCTGTCACTATCTTCAGAATATTATTTTGAAATTATTAGGACTTAAAAGGAAACATTGAAAAGATGGGGTGTCCTGAGCAGATAAGCAGAATCCTGAGCTTCAAAACAAACAAACAAAAGCCCATGCCTTGAGCTTTTCCATGTCACTTTGAGGCACACTCAGAATGTTCTGTTCCCTCTGAATGATAAGATCTGTAATATGTAACTAAGGTGGTATTGCCAGATCTTGACAAGGCGATGACAGCATGTATATAAAATGTTTTAGTGTGGCAGTGGGAATTCTTCCTAGGCTGTTCATACACATATTTACTTACACAGCCACATGCAATTACATACTTTTACTATTTTGTTCTCCCAACACTATTCAGAGAGAAAAGTTACTTGTGCCATTACTGAAAATGGATTACGGCTTCTATTTCAACAAATTATTAAAATAATTATTTGAAGATTTTCAAGGGTTTAGAACCATGACTGATCAACATAATAATGTAAAAAATGGGGGAAGTTAAATGTTAAATGTAAAAAAAACAAAATCCCAAAACTTACTATTTTCTTTTTATTCAACACAAATAAATTAAATTGGTGGTCATTGTTTATTTTTATAGCTTAATAAAAACTTCTTTGTATGCTTTTTTAAAATTTCATTTTATGCTGTAGTGTTTACTAAGGATGCCTCAAACCAGCCTGACAGTTGGGTGCATTGATTATATAGATATCTGCTGTCTGAATTGGTAATGTTAAGGCTGCTGTTATTGTAGAAGATAAATTATTCCTTTTGGTTACTAACATTTATTTTCCCTGCATACCAATTATTTTTCCTTCTGTTACAGTATGCATATATAGCTCTTCTATGAGTAATTCTGTGTATGTTTGTATAATCCTACAGTGTTTTCTGAATAGATTAAGGAATTAATTTGCCTTCTAATTTTCGTCTTCCTTATTCATCATTTGTAACTATGCAGAACACTAATTAAGACAAGAGGGAAGAAGTACAGTGCATTGATTGTTCTTTAAATCCATAACTGCCTATTAAAAGGGACATTCAGCTATAAACTCTGTTTATCAGTTAAACAGTGTTTATTTTTAGAAGAGGTATGTGAACACACATATGTGATATTAGCAGGTAGGTGGTAATGTCAGTATGTAATTCAGCCTCCTGTATGTGAATATTGTTTTGTACCCTACTGACTTTAGAATGTTTTGCTGATATTCTGAAACTAGACCTAAGCTATATCTGTAGGGATCAAGTAATTTGGTTTCTGAACTACACCAGTTCTCAGAACTTTGAGAACACACTGTGTCAACTTTGCCCATTGACCCTGCTCTAAATGGGGAAAAGGCGTCACTTTTGCAATGTAAAAGGCAGGAGAAGTACATTCCCTGAATTATGAAGAGGAAGCAAATGAGTTGTCTTAGACTATATATTTTAGCATTTCAAGCCCCTCTGGGGTTACATTGTGAGTTGTTAGGTTAGCTGGTCAGAGTTGTGCTGGAGGAAGATAAATTTTAGCCATTAAGACATTAGCAATGTAAAAAAGAGAAAGAAACACAATTCTATTAACAGGGCTGATGGGCCAGTCAAAATAGCTGAAAACTCATTAGGTGCTGTATTTCCATCAATGTGTACATCTGTAGCAATTGAAAAACACTTAAGGAGTTGGAGACTTCAGATTATGATGCAGGCACTTCTCTTCAGTAGGACATTTGTTTTTGTGCTAGGTTTTGTGCTCAGAAGCATCTCTTAAAATGCTGCAGAGAACTACTCTGCAGTTTTCCTAATCCCCCACACCACTGTGCAGCTATCTCATGTCTGTGAAAGGCAAAAGAATTTAAGGATATGAAAAACAGAAAAGAGAAATGCAATTTGCAGAATTGGTTTCTTGATTTGTATGTTTTACCCTACATGAGAGTGGTGTGGGAAGTGAATGATGATTACAAGTAATACATTTATTCATTGTGTATTGTCAAAATATTAATATAATTGCATTCTAGTACTTGTCTGGAGCAGTGTTTGCTGCTTGTGATAGCTTCTGTTCTGCTTGCAGTCAAATGTGAGCAAAATAGGCTTTCACAGCATCTAATTCAGACTCCATGCTCCCTCGACTTCCAACTGCTGGTTTTAAAAATTTCTGCCCTAAGTAATTTGTGCCTTTTTGTTTTCTATCAGGAAAAAAATTTTAACTATCCTACAAGTGATGGCCTTCAAAAGATTTTTCTGAAGCCGGAACAAAGATAAGCCATAAGGGCTGTCCCTCCAATGTACAGCCCTCTGCAAAATACCACATTCTATTTAATCACAGGTGCCAGGGCACTGCTGCATTTTCACTCTCTTGTGATGTTCTCCAAGGAGAATTCTTGCTGTTGCAGTAAATTGTCGCTACAGACAGAAGGAGCAAGTTATCTCAATGTGTTCTTCAGCTAAAGAAAGTCTGTGGTTTCTTCAGAATCATTTCTTGGCTCAGTTAGTTCCTTTGAGGACAACAGCTTTGAGGTAACTTGCTAGAAAATCAGTGAAATTTGAACTTTTTGAAAATGAAGTTAAACTCCTCATGCATATTTCATGAATGCTTCTGTAAAGAAATGGCTTCAGTGTACACAGCAGGTGCCAAACTACAAACTGTCTTTCTCTTTCTATGTACACGTGCAGTGAGTCATTACCAGATTAGTCACCAAATGGTTACAGTGCTCTAGGATGAAGACACCTGTCTTGGCTGCTCATCAGAGCTCACTGTCCCATTAGCCTTCAAGTATCTGACAAATTGGTGTTCCCTATCATCTTTTTTCCAGTTGAAACCCTTAACCACTGGCCTTTATGCCAGAAGTTATGGTGGTAACACTGGCAGGCAGGGAAGGAATATGTTTTCATTCAGCTTGGATGACCAGCTAGACGAATCCCACATTCTACCAGAGACAGAAGTAAAGACAGCTCTGAAGAATTTAAGTGACCAGAGATCAGTTGAAATATAAATAATATCAACTTTTTTGTTAAAAAATAACAGTAACTTTTGTAATCTATTTTCTAATCCAAGAAATTCAGGAGAACTACACGGGAAAAGTCTTAGCTGAATTTACTTGGTGGTGATGAACATTCTTTGTTACATTAGTCCTTTTCCACTGGTGTCTTATTGATTGAGCTGGTGTTGATCTAATGGCCTAGGAATTAAGTGAGAAGGCTGGGGCTGATTCTTTGTGATAAAAGAGAAAATTTTTCTTTCCTTATGCACATAAAAATAATGTGAGTTAATTAACAGTGAATGAACGTATATTTTTCAGTTATCAAAAGTTTCAGGGTTATTGTTTCTGTGGAGTTGCAATTTTAACTGCAAATATATATTGTGCATATATCAGTCTTTGAGTAAAAAGTAATACATCTCCATCCTGGGAAAGACAAAAAATTCTAGATTCCACTTCCCCAAGCCTCTCCTAACAGTATCTTTGCGTTGTTTCTGCTGTTCTTTAGAAAGATCTCTTGCTTAGGCAGATGGACAAACAAAAGTCACGACATCAATATAGTCACTACAGGAAATAGACCAATCATTCTGTATTTGTTTTTAGGCACGAAGTTTTATCAGAGGGTCTCAGAAAGGCTGTGGATTGTCTCTTCCTAAACAGTCTCTTTCTGTGTAATTTTTATTAGTTTAAGAAATATGATCTCTCTTGTCTGTCAACTTAATGTTCAGCTGTATTGATTTTGGAAGAGACTGGGGCATGCATACCTATGCAGAACACTTCTCAGAGAACTTAAAAGATTTTCAGTTTGCTGACATGCAAATTGAGTTTAATGTGATTACAAATTTAAACACAAAGCCAAATGAAATACCTTTTCTATAATAATGTATAAGTTTAGATTTTAAAAAGCGCTTTGCATGCATCATGTTACTTTTGTCTTCAAACTGCAGGCTCTAGTTTGAGGTGCATTACAAATGTCATGGACTGATGAACTGGTTGAGAAGAAAGCAAACAGATTCTGCTGAATTAAACAGGAAATTAAATTTACTATGTATAAAGCATAAAGCGTATGAAGGCCACTGATTTTTTTAATCAGCAAGGCTGTGATTTGCTTTGTTTCTGTACAGTGCTGTTTGTTTCCTGGTGGGAAATATACCCCATCTGAGAGGAGGAAAAGTAGAATGCAGCTGTTTATCATTTTGTTCCATGTTTGCTGATGTAAAGTGAAAACTAAATAATCCCAGCAAGCTAAAATTCTTGGCAAAGGAAAGCGTTAGGTGTGGGGAAATGGTATGGAACAAGTCAGGCAACTATAAATTGCTTTTTGAGAATTTGGCTCATCAAGGTTTGTGTAAAGAACTTCTGCATGTCTGAAGTGATAAACTGCAGTCTGTGAATTTTTGTAAGTGGCTGGTGTAAATGAAGCTTCATTGGTCACATTTGCTATTGTCACAGTGGTTGTTTAGCCCACAAACATGACCACTTCCAAAATCGTGATCCCGTGGAACTATCTCTCAGAATCTTGAAAGTGCCTGAACCGTACCCTGACACTTAAAAACCTCGCTGGACCTCACCAGTGCTGGTTAGTGTAAGAGGAACAAGGCTCCCAGTGCTCCCAGTTGCTGTCACACCACTTTTAAGGATTTTGACTTGGGTTCATGAGTTCTTCAGTGAAAGGGCCACATCTTGCACACTTGGGATTAACAATAACCTCTAATCAGCAAGGAAGGACTGTATGATATTGAGCAGTAACAAACACTTGACCCTCTGGTCTTGATCACTGCCCTTTCAGTGCAGCAGAAAGAAGTAGGTGTTCCCAGCAACATGAGGTGACACTGCCTGTTTGGGCAATGGGAGCCCCTCTGGCACAGCCACCGGCAGCCTCTTCCCAGCCTGAAGGGTTGGCAAACAAGCTCGTATTTATAGCTGGATTCTCAGCAGGCAGTGCAGGTCATACCATGAGCTGGTGTTCTTTGTCTCATGAGTGGCAGTTTCTTACAGGATTCTGTGTTTCAGCTTGTCCTGTAAAGGAGAGGATCTTTCAGGGTTGCTGAGTTTGGGCAGCATTCAAGGCCAGAGGTGCATGCTCAAGCTTTCACAGGATTCAAAACCAGGGATGAATGCAAGGCCGCACTTGTACAATTTTGCATTGCTTTTTATGGTATTGCGTGTATTTCTCTGGGTGACGACTTGAAACAAGTGTGATTAAAGCTTAAATATTTTGCTGAGCATCCTTTCTCTTTAAAAAAGGCTTTTTTGTTCCCACTGAAACATGATAGTAAACTGCTACTTAGAATTCTCTGTGTTAACGAAGGGCTGGTGGAGGGCTAATTACATCTAATCAATTGGTAGCTAAGGAAATCAAACACTTTTATAAAATTTATTTGCTGCTGCTTAAAACAAGGCTTTCTATAGATTAGGAAGTATAAAGCGTATCACTTTCCTGCATGACATATTGATTTATATCAAACCAGACTAATGCATATTGATTCATTTATTCAACTCTGTTGGTGTGTGACAGTCCCTTCTCTAGCATCTTCTGGTTTGGTAGGATTTTCTTGTAATATTAAATCCACTTTAGCTGGTCTCCAAAGCCTAGCAGCTGTGCCCCAGGACTTTTCTATAGGGTAGTCTGCAAAACACAAGGTAATGATGTTTTTACTGGGTCATGTTTTGTCCTCTGAGTTGGTGAGGGACTCCTGGGACAAGGACACAGTTGCAGATATTTCTAGTATTACTACCAATAGCTTTAGGAATATTGAGAGCCTCTCATGTAAATGTGTAGTTTTATTGTTTCTGTTGAATAGGAATAAAATAGTCTATATTTGAACTTCAAAACTGGGACCCATATGGGCTTCTGCAGAAATTGTATCAGTAACATATTATGAGAGTCAGCATCTTATGCTTTCTAGTGAGTACTCCTGTAGCACCTGCTTAAAAACATATCATCCACCTTTATTTTAGATCTCTAAATTTTGCTTTAATCAGAAGTGATTTGCATGTCAGTGGACAATAAAATGAATAAAGTTGTCTTTAGTAAAAGTGTAAGAACTAGGCATAGTCTCTAGCTTCATCTCAACAAGAAATTTCTCTTATAAACCTTATAGGTACACAATTTTTTATTATATTCCATCTCGTTTGTGTGGCTGTTGTCTGTGTGACAAAATTCCCTCCTTTCGAATGTTGCACCTTTGATCTCTATGTTTGAGTTTAAAAGATGCACAAATTAACAGAAACTTTAACTTCCAATCCCCTTTTGTTTCTTGCTTGATGATTCAATTCTATGATGAAAACAAACTTGTTTCTACTTCTTCTTCTACAATCACTGAATTAAGTGGATACTGCACAGATGAAATCATATTGCCCTGTTTGGATTTGGCCCCCTTCTGGACAAACTCTGCCTGCCTGGCTTTTCTAACACATGTCAGAGGACTAGTATGTGTCTTTTGTTTCATTAATGCTTTTACAGAGTAATTTCTTAATGACATCAGGGACTGGGTAATTAATAATCCTACTGCTGTGGAGGTTACAGTTTATTGCATTAATAAAGTAAATATTTGCTGCTAAACCACTAAAATCTGTTAAATCGACGATCTCATGAGGGAAGAAAGTTTTCTAACCCTATGGAAGAATATATTCAAAACATATTGATCCAAAGTATAGTGATTGTGGACAAGAACCTTAGGATAGGACGCAATCTAAACACCCTTCTGTGAGCTTAAAGGAGGAGACCTAGTTGAGTTTATTGTTCTGAACTAAAACCAGAGAGGCTGCTACCTTGAGAACGGTGTTGTCTAATGCCTCCAAAGCTTTATAATATAATTTTTCTGAGCCTTATTTCCCTTCATTTTTAACTGTGAATGGCATACATGCTAGCACTGAATCTGGTACCTCCAGCCATCAGCAGCTGGCAGGGAGGCTTTCCCTGGCTGTTTGCACAGCTTCAGAGACTGGCATGCACAACTCAACCTGAGCAGAAATCGTGATACATGGGGGTATGTTACAAGGCCTCTTTCTCAGGGCTCCAACAGCTCCAACTCCCTCAGCCTGTCTTCATAGGAGACGTCATAAGGAAGTACTAGAGGAAATTAGAGGGCTCACCCTTGGTTTGGGTTTTGTGTAAGCAGTGGATTTACAGTAGCATTTATGGTGCTGTCAAATATGAAGTTTGGTTTGTTCTGGTTTGTAACCCAGACAGATCAGTTCTCCTCATAGTTGTCAGGATGTTTCAAGGGTTTCATTTGGCTCTGACTGAAATTAGTCATTGAACTTTCCTGCAGTTATGCCGTAGAATGGGAAGAGAACTGGATGATACACATTTTCATATTTGATTCTAAATTCTGTTTAGATATTTCTGTTACTAGTAGCTTTACCATTCTTAGTTGCATATTACAAATAAAGAGTAACATATTCACATTCTATAAAATAGAACTCAGAAATACTTGTTTCTTTCTAGTCACCGGTTGTCTTTGTGAGTTGCTTATATTGTTTAGTGGAAATGGGAGAATTTTGACACCTCTTTTTGAAAAGTTAATTTCTGCTTGCTTGTTTGACATAAATCTAGCTAGAAGTTAAGCTATGAATGAAATGTTTTCCTGAATCATAGAGCAATTTTATATTACATGGAGAATAACGCAGACAGCAGGTTTTAGGTATTATTTTTATATAGCATATATCTGATAATTTACTCTTCTAGTGTTACAAATCTGGACTAAGTCTGCCTAATGCTATTAAACCAGTGAGCAGTTGTAGGTACTGGAATTAGCAATACTGTAGCACTTGGACGCCTCTTCTCTTTACCAGGGACACACTGTTGCTCCTAAACTGATAAGATAACTTGATAAAGAAGACAGATAACTTGAAATTCTAGAGCCCCTACAGTCTGAGTACAGAACAAGACGACAGCTGGATGTAGGCAGTTGCATTTGGACGAATATGAGATACTGTGGGACTGGATTAGTCAGCTTTGTAGGCAGTCAACAGAAAAATTACACTAAGAAGGGAGAGAAGAGGCAGCTCCCTGCTTCTCTCTGCACAAAAAAATCCCCCAAAACCCAAACTAAGATTAGTTGCTAGTATCACCTGAATTACTGTTGATAAAGAATGAGTAAGTAGGAAAGGTGATACCAAATGCTGTCTTCTAATCTTACAGAAAAAATGGAAGCATGTGTTTACCTCCAAACCACCTTGTGCCCCTTTTTAAACACTGTTGTAAATATCAATTAAGCACCACTGATGTGGGCATTGCTTCTTCTCTCTGTTATCTGGATTGTCAAAGGTGAAAGAAAGGCAGGGCTGCAGTGTGCTCTGAACAGCCCTTGGTGTGAACAGACACCTGCACTTCGAAATATGTTGTTTATCCAACATCTTGCCAATTAAAACTCGCAAAAGTAATTTTAAACCTTGCATCAACGCTCCTCCTTGAATGAAACTGAAGCAATTTTATAGTGGTGCTGTGCCCCTGACTGAATTGCTATGGAATGTTGTTGTGCTCTTTGGATTTCTTCAGATATGCCCACCCTCCCAAATCCATCTCCCAAGTGTGTGTACACGTGTGCACGTGTGTGGTTTTTTTCTCAAGTTGTTTTGCGCATTGCTTTTTTTTCTCAAGTTAAATTTTCCTGGATGTCAGCATCAAATAATAAAGAAAGATTATTTTGACAGAAACTCAGGGGGGCTGTGACTGGAAGGGACACGTCCTTCACAGTCAAATCATGGAAACTGTACCTTCAAACTGATGTTCTCCTACAGGCAGGTCAAGAAGAGTGCAGTGCTTTACAACTGAGTGTGACAAATGAATAAAACAGGGGAAAAGAAGGAATTTAGGAAATAGAGGTTGTGTGACTATCCAGATATGATGCTTTTTTTTTAGATCTGATTTTACTATTTCAGTTTCTAAACCATTTGCCAGTAAAAAAATCTGGGAAGGTTGGGGTTTTTTATTTCAATTTATAAACCTGTGTTAGATGGAATATCTGATTTTAAGCAATTCTTCAAGCTTTGATGAGTCCGTTAGCTTAATGCATCTCTTTCTGAAAAAAAAAAGGATGCTAATACTGTGCTCTGTGTCAATAACCTTTCTTTCAGTACAGCTGCTTGAGCTAAAATGAAACACTGGCAAGGCAAAAGAAGGGCAAATTTAACCTCCTATTCATTATAAATTTGTGTACAAAGATTGAAGGGACAAGCATGGGAACTACAGATAGTGGAGTAGTATGTTTTTTTCATACTTTTTGGTTTGACAGTTCCTGCAGAGACTGTCAATAAGTAGTACTGAATCATTCATTTGGATATTTTGTCCTACTTGACCAAATTTGACTGCAAGTCCAAGCAAATCAAAAAGCCAATACGGTAGGATCTTGGAGAACAATTGCTTCTGTCCAGCAAGCTGAAACACCTTTTCCTGATTTAATGCCAGTGACATTTCCACAGGCATCTGGTTCTCTGCAGTGCCAGAATTTCTAGTACTTGTCAAGGCCAAATCTCCCTAGCCTTGGTCAGTTCCCTGAGGCTGATGAGCCTTTCAGACCTTGTCACATGGAGACCCTGGAGTCTGTAAAGTTGACTCCTCAAACTGAATTCCCCTCCCAGTGACATTAGGTACCATATTGACTTTATTATCAGCTAGTAACCTAATACCAATCTTCAGGGAGGATGAGAATGTTACTGGCTTTGAAAGAGTTCAGAAATTTAAAGATAAGCAAAACTGCACTCATACCTATTTTAAAAGTCTGGATTATGGTGCCTACTCAGCTCAGCAGATTTCTCAGGTCTGAATTCATGTTAGTTTAGGCATGTTCCTGCTGATCTATATTACACATGTTCTGGTGCTGTAAAATGAACTTTTCCTTGCCACTAATGAATTTCTGCACTGTTTGGATTTGTGATACACAAGAAAAGTCTGAATTCCTTTTTAATTTTTCTTTTTTTTAAATTAATTAAAAATTCAGACCTTGATGTACTGTGGAACTGATTGACTGTGTAACTTTGAGATACGAGTTTTGTTTTTGTACTTTAATTACATCCAGCTGTTATCTATAACGTTATCCTTCATAAGCTTTTTTGAGTAAAGGTCATTGTTGCATATTTGCACTGAAAGTAGTATAATTGGCTAACAAAGCATTGGCATAAAGATGTTATTCAAGTAACTCTTGAATAACTAAGAAAATAATAAAATTTTAATCTTTTGAAAAGTTTGATACTGTTTAATTGAAGCACTAGGGTTGAAAAAAAAATAAACAATGAAGGAGCTTTCTCTGTTATGAATTCACTGCTTTGTCTCCACTTGGAGGAATAAGGAAGCATTTTGGTCACATCTCTGAAATATCCAGAAAATGAAATAAAATAAAATCATAAAGATTTGTGTAATCAGTATCTAAATCTAAGTATCTAATTAAACAAAAACACCTTCTGTTTTAGAATAAATTAGTGTCTCAGACTGCCTTTGTAAGCAGTGAATCAAAACTGTAAGTCATCAATCTGTTTCTTGCTATTAGCTGTAATTTTCTTCCTTGCCTTCTGGTTGTCTTCCTCCCCACAAGCTGCTGCTGCAGGTGCAGTTGGACAATGATTTCTGTTGGAAATGTTACTTAGCATTGCTCTGCTTCTTCTCAGAAAAAACAAAGGGCTCCACTTGGTTTCAAATGTTTAACTCTCTGATCCTGTCATAGCAGTGTCCTCAACTGCTGCTGCGAGTTTGACATCTAAAAGAAAATATTAACAACTTCAAAGCAATCTATACCAAAATATTTTCAGTCAGGGCTGATATAAAAGGTAGACTCTGACACCAGAGGGTTCTGGTTTGAACACTGAAGGAACAGAAATTACACATAGCTCCTTAATTGAAAGAATTGTATGAGGAAGAGATAAGGTTCTCTGACCTTCTTGCTGATTTATTTTATCCAACTAAAACTTTCTAGCAGGTGTCTGAGCAAATTGGCTGTCTGAACAGGATGACTAGACCTGTGTTTGGGTAGTTTTCTTGCCTTTGTCTTCCCACTGACTCTAAAGGAAAATACTGATGGTTAGTTTTTTGGTCTATGCCCATAAGACATGTTCTGTGGGGTACTTGGAAGAGACAGGAACTATCTTAAAAAACATCTCTTCTAGGAGAAATGGCCTGCCTGGTAAGGGGGTTTAATTTAGGGCCATGGTCCTGAGCAGCCAGTTCTAAGTAGTCCTGCTTGAGCAGAGGGCTGTCTCCCAAACTCACAACTCCATGACCTTAATTAGCCTGAATATTCAAGTTACTTATTTTAAAAATGAGCAACTTTTTAAAAACATGACTTGTAGATCAGTAGAAAACAACTGATAATTATGGGGTATCTAAGGACTGACTGATGTGTATGCATACAAAATATTTCCATTCCACAGAAGATATAAAACAGTCTGAAAACCAGGGCTGGAAATTGGTGTGACTGTTGTGTCTCTGGACTGCTACAGGCTTTCTAAACCATTTGGTTTGGTGAGTTCTGAGAGGTGTTGGGTTTTGGGGTTGATTTTTTTTTTGCGTGTGTATTGCTTTTATCTCTCTCTTTTTTTTTTTTTTTTTTTTTTTCCTCCTTTGCATGTACTTCATAATGTTTCAGTACTAGAAAGAAGCTGCAAAGAGATTAGGTAGACAACCTCAAGAAACTACTTTGGCTTTACCAAAGAGCTGTCCATGTATATGATAACCAAATTTTCTCAGAAGGCATTTAAAGATGTGTGGTAAACCTCTGTATTTTGATGAAGTAAAAATTTGAGAGAAATGCAAACATGACAAGATGGTGCAGACTGTTTTAGTGTGAGGAAAAAAGCACATAGGAGAACAGAATAGTGCAGGCAAGCAGGGAAGCATAATGAAGAAATTTAATTTCCACTGTACAGTGGCGGGTCAGATAAGAGCCACATCATCAGAATGAAGAAGGTGGTATCTGTCAGTGCAAGAGTTTGTGTGGAGGCAAATGATTGCACACAAAATAAGTGCTTTCTTCTTCATAAACGAAGTTAACAGGAACTTTCTAAAGGCATAATGTAGGAAGCAGCTGGCTTTTAAAATTTCTTTTAAACTCTGTCTGCATAACATGTGCCATGAACCTCTTCTCCTCCAAGCAGTAGCTCTGCCTTTCCTGAAGAAGCAGCAGGATTTGAACCTCAATCTGTCAAATGCAGATAGACCCATTAGTAATTTATTTTGTGTGGTGACTCACTAGGTGACCGAGTCTTACCTTTTCATGCTCATCTTGCACAGCAAATTAAAAGTGAGTCTGTTACCCAGAAGAAAAATGAGACTGAAAGCTACTGACAGGCTTTCTTTTCAATTAAGCCTTAAGGCCTGTCAGCTGACTTCAATCCTGGCTTTCTGAAGGCAGATTTGAAGATGCAAATCTGGACTGTTTCTTCTTCAATAGCTGTACACCAGAGCTGTACTAAGCTTTCATGTTGAAAAAAATCAGATTTTTTTGCGTACCTGTTGAAATGCTCCATAGCTCTGCCACAGAAATGTTTGAATTACTGTTTACCACACTTCATTCACTGATAACACTCTTAATTAGAATAGCCACAGTACTGGGATATCTCCCTAAGGCCAACTTAATGATATGGGGATGCAATGACTGCTGCTTGATCAGGGTAGAATGAGGCTATGTTCTGCTCAGTGGCACAGCAGCTCCCTGCTGCTCTGTTCCTGAATGTTGTTTAACTAGGTGATAAATAAGTGTGAAATTCCAAATCCTGATCCCTTTTAATGCAGCAGATTAAAATGGAAAGCAAACACATTGTGGTAAATCTTGTTGGTTTTGAAGTTCTAATTTGTTTTAAGTTTTATCTTGCTTTTCCATCCTGGCCTCCTTCCTCTACCAGGAGTGAAAAAAAATTATTTAATTGTTTTCTGTTCAGTCATGTTTTTTATATGATTTGAGGGATGACATTAGAACTTTACTTTTCAAGCATTCCTTCATTGCTTGGTAAACTTTGAATTTCTTGTGACCAGTTAAGAAAGACTTTGGGGACGTGGCTAACCCTAGCATAGGAGAATGTATTTTGTGTTTTTTCCAGCTCTCAACAGATGGGTTAAAGCTTCAGGTCAGATGCAGATAACTTGATATTGCTGTTTAAATCTACTAAATATCTTTAAAACAGTGGTCCTTTTCCCCACTCCTGTCCATTCTTATCACTAATCCAAACAAGTAGGAAATCCCAAATATCTCAGAGAATGGGACTGAAGTCTCAAAAATGAAACATTCATGGTGCATGTGTGTCACAGCTGGCAGGGATCTGGTGTGCAGGGGTATTGCTCATGGCTTCCAGCGTTACTATTTCTCTGCTTAGTTGTGTGTACGTTTAAGACATGCGTTGTTAGATGATGCTTGTCATAGACCAAGATTAGTGTATATTTATAAAATGAAATTTGAAAGTTCTTAAATAATATTGATGTTAATTTGGGTCCTACTCCTGATCAGGAGGCACTGGGCACTGCTGCAATACACGTAGGAATGTTGTTGGGGAGAACCAGGAAGCACTGAAAAATGGAATTTAAAAAAGCTTTCAGCTGGAGTTTCTTTTGTGTGCTATTTGAACTTTCTCACACATCTGGAGTGAAAATTGCTGCACTGAATATTTCTGTGAGAGCCTTCAGCTTTTTTGTGCATTAAAGAAAAACCCCAAATCATTAAGTGTGGCTGTAATGACTGCTTTGCTAGGGAATAATACACTTTAAAGTGTTAAAACCTTTTACTTAGTAGGAGGAAATTTTGCTTCTTAGAAGTAGCAGGAAGACATGCTTGTAGACCTGGTTTTGCTGCTAAGCAGATGCTGCATGAGCTTTAAGGGAAATTGCATTTATTCAGATTATCACAAGAGTTCAAATTGTTTGCTAAGGTGACTTCAATGTGTAAGTAAAAAATTCCAGTGCTGTACAAACAGCACATGGCTTACTGCTTTTACAGGAATATTTGATGTAAGCAGTCCTGTCAAACAGATAAAAAATTATCCAATAATGTGAAAAATTAATAGGCCTTGACTGTAACTTGAAAAAATGCTGATCCTGATAAGGATCTAAATCGTTCATGATTCAGTTGAATCAGCAGTGAATGATTTTGTGCATCTTTGTCTCCATGCCAAATCAAAGGGTTGAATTTTTGAAAGTGAAGGAATTGGATTCACATCTGACTTACATTCCAACTTATTTTGTATTTGAGCAGTCAGATGGAGATTTCTCCTAAGCTGATTCATGTTTGAATTGCTCAACTCAGGACATTCTGCTTTTTGGGAACACTAAACCTCTGCCTATTTGATTTGGGCAGAATTAGTTCCTTCCATCTGACTTTAAGCTGACTTTAATATTCTGCTTAGTTCTTAAGCCAGATAAGTTTTTGTTTACTGACAAACTGTCATGAAATAGTAATTGTACCAATATTTGAGAACTAATATGGTGAACCGACTGTAATACAAAAAGAAAATTAATTTAGCAGTGAAGAAAGTCAAAATTTAATCTGCCCTAAGTCCATAAATTCCATTGAGTAGCCTCAGGAGGAGTGGATATGATGCTGGCCTTGATAGTTAGCCAAACCGACAACAGTAGAAAGAGGAATCAGATAGTATGAAGCAGAATAAATGCCCTCCAACACTGTTAAAACTATCACTTCACCTTTTTGAGGATATTTGCAAATCTGAGGAAAGCATTTTTTATTGCTACTTTAAGCAGAACTAATAGTGTAACTGGAGCCATGTTGGTGGAAGTCGTCCCCAAATCTCCTATTGACTTTAAATGTGTGTGACACACACTATTAAGTATGCAAGATAGGAACTGCACTTTAGGTGTAGCTTGTATGTAGAGGTCATACCACTCACTCATTTGTGTGAGTGGAATATGTAGAATATGTACATCCACGTGCATAACACCAATCATGTTTCAAAAGTCAGGCATTCACTGTGCTAAACAAATTTTCTCCTAGTGTGCCTGTATTAGGAGTCTATATTATTTTTATTCTTTTGCTTTATACATCTTCTACCTCACAGTGCATTAGACAGGTGACATGGATTCCCTCTGTGAGCAGCTTGATACTTTGCTTTTACCTCGATGTTGCATGTGTGTCTCTATATCTTACTTCCTGCACTCCATTTAAGATCTTTTGAAGTCATAGTGACTCACGTGCTTCACCATGGCACTCACTGCTGTAGTATCTGAGTGCATCCCAAGTAGTAATGAATTTATTCTCACAACAGTGACTTCTGTTGCCTTCCCTCAGTGCTGCAAGTGCTTAGCACTTCTGCAAGTCAGACCCCGGGGTCCCCAGGCAGGCGACCAGAAAATGAGAGCATGCAATTGTTGACTATCTGTGAAAACTCACTGTGTTTTTTTCTCAGATGGGATTCATAGGTGATTGCTGACAGCAGAGTGTTGGCAAGACTGGGGATTCTTTGGTTGCATTCCAGGCTCTGGTGTAGAATATACTTAATTTACTCCAAATTATCCTGTGTTTGATTGCACTGCTTTCTTTCCCTTGTTCCAGGCTCTTTCTCTTTACTAAGACCTTTGTTTTGCTTCTTGAGCTTCTTGCCAGTAAGCTTTTCCCTCCCTCCTGCTATTGTATGATTGAGTCTTTTTCTTCTTTTTTCCCCCCTCCCTTCTTGCTGTTTTCTTCACACAGTTCTGTGTATCCAAGTCTAGACATTGTCTCCTTCCTATTCCTTTGCCTCATTATACCACCACTCCAGCTTCTCAACAGTCCTAGGTTTAGTTCAGAACTTAATTGTTTTCCTTGATATAAATTTTATTTCTTCCTCGTAGCTCCCCCTTCTCAGGTTTCATGCAAAGCAAATACAGATTTCTGCTGTCCAGATTTTCTACATTGTCTTGTATCCTAACACTCATATTCCTGTTTGTCCTAGTCCCCATACAAATTGTAATATCATTCCTTCTAACTCTGCTTCTATTGAAGGCCAAGTTTCCTTGCAGAGCCATTCCACTTTCCAAAGCATCTTTACCATTTCCCTTCAACTTCCTGCTGCTGGTATCCTACTTTAGTCCCTTTTCATACCCACCTGTGAGCTGCACTCATTTTGCCCTCCCCCATTTCCCCTTATTCTCTTCTGATGTATTTCTTGCCTCCCTTTTGTCTTGTCTTGAAGGCTCCTTTGTTGTGCTCTTGTCCTCATCCAATAAATCCGGGAAAGATAACTGGAGAAACAAGCTGTCTGCCCTCTGCTCCAATTCCTGGGCCTGATCTGCCTGATGCTGACTAGAGCTGCATCTTCAGGAATAGTCCTGGTCAGTCTTAGGCTTGAGCTCAACAGTACAGTCTAGCTAGTGAATTCAAATCAGAAGAGACTTTGTGAATCAGAGGTGAGGGTAGATAAGAGCCTTCTTGTGTCAGAGATCTGTGAAGGTGACTGTGGCACATCATTGAAATGAACCCTGAGGGGACTGGGATACTGGAATGGCAACATGAGGAGCACTGTCTCTTCTTCAACACTAATTTAATTGCCTTTGTTTAAGAAAGATAAATTAGACCTAGAGAGATACTCACTAGAGGAAAAAAAATTTGTTCAGGTGGTTATAACAGTGATAAGAATTTATAATTGTCATATTGGAATTCCTTTATATGAGTGAAAAATTGACACTGTTACCGACAGATTCCCCTCTGCTCCCTACCCTCTCCTCCCTTCTCCCCTTTCCCCTTTTTTTTTTCTAACAGCTAAAGGCAAATGAGACATTTGAATCAGCTAATCAACTTTTAGATGAATGCTCTTGTGTCATTGCACTTCAACTTGGCATATTATTGTTTTGTATATAGCAACCACCCAGCTTCTGTGTACACAGGGAGTTTTTCATTTGTGCTTAACCATAAAAGTGGATTCTCGATATTTCAATTGATATAAACTAGTTAAAGGAAACATGAAGTGTCCTTTATTCCTTTTCTGTTGAATAATCACAGCAATTTTATACTGGCTACTGGGAGAGGCAGAATTATTTTAAATATACATTCCATACAGAGAGAATTTTAGAGAAATAGTTTTAATTTTTAAATGATGTTAGAGAGTATAAAGAAAAGTGGAAAACTAGGACTGGAATGTGTCTCAAGAGGTAATATTCGTGCCCCAAGTAAATTTATGTGTATCGTTCCAAGCAGATATCTGTCTTGCCTGTTCTAATTACAGACTTTCCACATCCTCGCCAGGCAATTTGTCAGAGTCTGTTACTCTTTTCCCTGTTTGAAAGTTTCCATTATGTTTAATATGCATTGTTCTTGCTGCGAGTGGAATCCATTAATGAACACGGAAAACAGACTATTCCCATCTTCTTTGTTAGCAGCCTTTTATGTACCTGTGGATTACCATCCTGCATCTCCACTAGCTTATCTTAGCCTGTCTTCAAAGCTGCTACACATTATTTTTCTAATCACTGAGATCTCAAATGAGAGATTTTTATTCTTAAGTAGTCTTTGTTGGGGCGTATCTGAAATTCTGAAAAGGCAGATACCCTATTCAGACAGACAGATGGGTAGATTTAAAGGGTTGAAAAAGCTCCTCCTCCTTGTTTACCTGGAAAAAATTCTCTACTAGATTTCTTTGAGGTCCCTGTGAACTATTTTCATACCAAACTTATTGTCCCTAATAGACTTTTCCACTGTGTGGAAACGTCTCGTGGGTGTAGACATCTCCTGCTCTTCTAGAGCGTTCACACTGAGGATCGCAGTGTGCTTGTCAGCATTTATTCCATGAGTTCATTACATTAATCTGATTATATGATCAGGTGTCTTTAGATTTGTTCTTCTGTTGAGGTTTTGGTTTTTTTGTTGTTGTTTTTTGTTGGTTTTTTTTTTTTTTTTTTTTTTTTTTTGTGGGTTGCTTGTTTGTCTGTTTTGTTTTGAGACGCTATACATGACCTCCTGTGCTATGGGAATGAAACAAATTTGCATAGATTGTTCTTTTTTTGATGAAAGGCACATGAAAAAATGACAATTGAATAGGAATTGAAGTAGAGTAGAGAAGTTCTCTGTAGAGAACCAATATTTGCTGAATATGCACAGGGTCACAAAAATTTAATTGTTTCTGCTTGCTCTTTTCTGGAATCCACACTTGATATATGTGGTATCTTACTTGAGGAGTGGTTGTAGCATTAATAATATCACTGAAAATTTCATAGAGATAGAGAGTGGGTTCTAAGATATTGTTTTCTTATTAGACAGCTAAATTAATTGACTCCGGGACAGTTTTACCTTTTATTGCTTCCCCTCTGTTCTTTGTGTATAATATGGAACCACCTTGTTTTACAGAAGAGTTATGAAGCTAGATTAATTACGTTTGTTTAAAAGAGGAGCACAGTAAGATAATAGAATAAGAGAACTATTGAAGGCCCACGAGGAAAGTGATAATTCTGTATTCAGCACAGAGTTTGGATCGTGTCCAGTAAATACACTGTGGGATTACAGTCTGGGTGGTGAATGTGGAAACAAGAGAGGAATAATGATCAATTGAGTACTTTCCATGCCCTGCTTTGAACAGTTGTCCTGTAGAAATACAGCATTTGAATATAGATAGAGAACATGCCATATGCATGCAAGGATGCCAGGGAGAGTTTGTTTAGACAAGCTTATTTCTGGGATCTTCCAACATCTGACGTATTGAATTTGCAAATATTGTACTCTTTATGAGTTTCAGGGGAATGGCTGTAAACTTCATGATACCTGGATTTTATACGAAGCCTAGCTTTAATTTAGTCTATTGCTGCAAAAAGCATACTCGGAATTTTCTGGAAGGAGAAGCAGTACAGGGATAATAACAAGAATAATAATGAAAGGGTGGAGAAATAGTGCTCTGTAATGAATGAAATGCACATCTATAGGAGCTAAACAAATTACCTATGTCAGGCAATAATTAAGAATTCCTATTGAATTTCTAGGCCTAAATTTAGTATAAGCAATAAGACTATAAGTGCTTGATCAATGAGTGTGGCATACCACAATAGGTCAAAGACACTTGTCAAGATACACAAGACAAATTAGTTATTTCAGCTCACCATGACTACACCTCCCATGTCAATTGGGTAATAGCTGTCAAGTCAAACCAAACTTTTAGACACCATAAATGACTTTCCACTGAGGAAGCTGATTAGAGAATCAATGGAGGGGCAATTTATTGACAGAATGTTATTACACAAGTACATTCTGTAACCATGTGCTTAAATTCAGCATGCTGTCAGGAACGACAGAAGTCAGAAGAACCACTACAGAAATGCTCAATTCCACAAATGGGGTGTTTTAGAAAAAAAAAGGATGCTTGTTAAAAAGAAACTGATAGAGGTGGCTGAAAATCATCTTAACAGATGACACAGATATTGTTTCAAGCTATTATATTGGAAGCCAAAAAATAATATTGCCTTAAAGCATTGTGGGAACATCAAGTTTGAAAACCATCATTATTAAATACTGAGATGAGAGAAATTATCAAATATACAAATGTTCTTCACAAAACTGAATCCCTATTTAAATTTCAAAAATAAAAAAGGTAGAATCTGCTATGTTAAATGAAAAAAAAAAAAACCTGCAAGGCAGAGCAAACATGATAGAGGAAGAACTTCTAAAGGCTTTTCTCAGACTCTTCAATTGTAGTGTGTCTGTCAGGTAGTCCATAAGGCCTGTGGAAGATCATAGTATAAGAAGATGAAGCACAGTATTCATGTACAAATAAGATTTGTTGCAATAACAATGCAAATGCAAAATAAACTGGGCAGATTCCCACATAGTGATTTTTTTTCCCAGAAGCTGATTAGAGAATGTAACTCAACAGAAGGGATAGCAGAGTAAATTGACAAAATAAACAGTAGATATCAGTTAAAAATATCTGAACCCAGTGGCATTTGCCCAAGAGGCCTAGAGGACCATCAAGGCTGAACTAGTTAAATTGATTTGCATTTATTGTGTTGCCTAACACTTCCTTGGTACCAAAGAGTTGGTGAAAGATTAATGTGATGTCGAGCTAGAGAATGGTTTCTTGAGAGTGTCCAGGGAACTACTAACCACTGAGCCTTCATTCACCAAACTGATAGAAACTGTGGCAGGGAATAGTCACTGGACAGATAAATACATATGATATCTTGGGGAAGACTCAACATGGCTTACTTAGTTGTTCCTCACAGTTAGAATTCACTTGAGGAAGTAGAGTAGTCCTGTCAATAGAGTCTTATTAGGTTTCCAGAAAGTATTTAAAAGGAATTCTCACCAAGAAACTATACGAAAAACTATCTAGCCATGAGATTTTGAGAGGTACTCAATAAGGAGAAGTATCTGTAAAATACAAACAAAACACAAAACAATAGGGTCAAAGTTAGGGTTGAGTCATGGGATTTTACACTGGGGTCTGAATTTTTTGGAAAAAGGGATTTATAGTGGCTAATAATGAAATTCTTGTGAGATTGCCAAGCAAGATAAAGAAGGAACAAATTCTAAGTGCAGCAGAAAAGCAGATGATTAAATTCAGTCTATGTAAATGTGAAGAATGAAGGTAGAAATGAAATGTGAAATGAAGGTAGAAAAAAAATCCCAGCTGTAATCATACACAATGATGCCAAACCAATTAGTTGCTACTTTTTAAGAATGATATGCTAGGGCTGCAATGAATATTTCTAGGCCATTAAAAATTATTGGGTGTGGAAAAACCCTAGAAACATTTTTTATGGCTTTATATACATTCACACTATCTCCATGTATTAGTGGACAAGTCTGTCTTGGATGAATATATTAATATTTACAAAGTTAAGAAAATTAAGAAGGACAAAATTTATTAGAAAATTACTTTATCCTAAGTAGCAATTGAATAGTCAAGGACTCTTCAGATTTGAAAAAGAAGATATGTCTAAAGGTCATATGACAAAATTGAGAAATCATTGTTAGGTTTAGGGAGGGTGAACAGAGAATTATTATTTATAGTTTCTTTCTGTACAAGAACAATGGCACATCAGGGGAAGTTAGCAGAAAGCAGTCTCAAAATGGCCAAGAGAAGGTATTCCTCAGAAGACACAGTTACAGTAAGCAAAACTATGCCACTGGATATTAGGAATGCTGAGTGTTTTTTCTGAACCTAAAAAAACTAGTGCACAAAACCAGAGAAAGATATTTCAAAAGGCTGTTAAACATAAATATATTACTGATGATTGAGAAGGCTCCTGAGCAGCAAATCTCTGCTTGAAAGGAGCTTTAGAATGATGGCAGAAGTATGGAAAAGGAGAGACAAAGCATAGCTTCAGGTGTTGAAGAACAGTAAGGTGTAAACGCATTGTATGAGAAAGGGTGAAGACAGAGAGGAAGAGGACTGAGCGCTGCTGGTAGAAACTGCAGGTGGCTGAAAGGTCAAAATGGGGAGTTTGACACCAATGCTGAATAGCACTCATGTCATTTAGGAAAGGAGTGACAAAAAGCCCACAAGAGAATGACAAAGGAAGACAGCTGAAATTTGAGATATTTTGTGTGCATAGCTGTATTAGTCTTTTGGATTGAATGTAAGCCTATTGATTGGAAATATTAGATGGAATATTTTTAGCATATAGGAATTATATTTGCCATATGTTTGTATGCTTTTGTGCTCACAGAAATTAATATAAGAAAGTTTGAGAATCAGAGCTGTGTTGAGATGTAAATTCAAGTAAAATGGAAGTGTCTTTAGTCCATAAATGTTTTCTCATATGTGTGATAATAAAATAGGAATTATCAACTAGGATCATAGATTTGCAGATCCCATACTATAATTTTATTCCTGGTCTTGTAACAGACCTCTCTAAAGTCAGCAGTGTAAACATTGTTTTGGTTTTATGTTGTTTTGTTCTCTTATTCATTAGTTCTTTCTCTTGTCAGACCACAGTCAGTTTAGCTTGTTAGCATAGTGAGGGTCAACTGAAACATCAAAATATTCCAGGTGTCCAAACAAAAGGAAAAGGAAATGTATGTCTATGTTCTGTCTATGTTCTTCGCTGCTGCATGCTGTGTTAAAAAAAAAAAAAAGTCCTCAGTTTTTAATAAATGAGCGTATCAATATATGATATTTTAATCTTTCCAAAGAGTTCATTACAGTGAGGGTCAGGAAGGACCACCAAGGTAAGTGACAGTGTTCTACAGTAGGGTGAGATGTAAAATTAAGACAAATAAACACAGTCATTTCAAAGGAGTGCTAACATTAAGCTCAAAGATGTGGCTAATAAAAGAAATAGGGAAAAGAACATTTTGCTTACTAAATAACTTTTCATCCAAATCACTGGTTAATCCTTAATACAGTTATTTCCACTGTTTAGTCAATTCACACATGCAAAAGACTTCACAATTATGTATTGCATAGTAATCAGCAATTATCCAGTAAAATATCAGTCCCATGAATGCTGCTAATTCACGTTGATTGCTTTCCAACATAAGCTAGTGAAAGACAAAGATCTTGTGGGGTAGTATTTCTAGATTTATTTGTCTCTTTTAGATTTAAAAAAGAATTACCTTCCCTTCAAAGCTGATTCCTTTGATTACTAGTATGCATAGTTTCATTTTCAACCTAATACTCTATGCAGAATACACTGCATATGACTCCTGAGTAGTTTTGTTATTTATTTATCCTGCTGCAGTGGGAGCTGGCTCAGAATGAAAATCCTGTATTATCTGTTGGACAGGTATTAAAGACAAAGTGTGAAACCACGAAGCTACAAGGTTTACATGATGATTAGTGCTTTTTTTTTCCCTAATGCAATTAGCTTAGTCTCAATCTTACTAATTGGATTACGTGTGAAAATGTAAGTCACACTGGGGTCTCAAGGTTTGAATGAGGAATACCCATTCTGAAATAGTTTTTCACACTAAAGGGAGTTCTGTCAGAGGCTTAGGTCTTACCTGTCATTCAAATGGACTGTGATAGTGATTTTGGGTCAAGTTGGTAGTGTTGCCTAGTAGTTGGTAGTTATGTCTATGTAAGTGCCTGCAGCTTTTCCAGGACCTGGCAAAGCTCAGAATTTGTTTTCTTTGAGATATGCAAAACCATCTCTCTCTTCTTTTTTCACCGGTTGTCTGTTCCTTGTTTCACAGCTGGCATGTGATAAGGAGGTAATCTGCTCCTTTTTTAGGAATATGATCAGGAGAATTCTCCTGTTGACTTTAAGGTGTCTTGGAAGTTGTCAATGAAAGCTGATACTGTGTCACCTGGTTTGCAGGTTGAGTAATTTCTGTGTCATACAAAACCTTTCGCAAGATCATTGGTGGACTGTTATTTCCTCAGATAGACCTTCATAATAGTCCTGGTTTTTAGGTCTGGTTTTGTGGCCAAACAGGGTGAGTTATTTGATTTGACTTGGGTGTACTTACAGAGAGCTTATGTCTTGCCTGACTGGGTTTTCTTACATTACATTTTTAAATGCATTCTGATTCAAAGCAGAATGCTGTTTTTCTGCAGATGGAGCCTTTTCTGTCTGTCATATTTATTTGTAGTTTTCTGTGTAACTACCTCTGACTGTGTTCAGAAGTTTTTCACCAGGCTTGCAGTGTTCATATAATGCTTTTGCTATCATTCCTTTCTAGAAACCTTTTTATTTGTAGTTCTATGAAAAGCTCAGAATATTTATCTGCATCAGTTTTATCTGTCTGGCATAGTCTGTCCGTCTAGGAGACTTATCAGTGGTGAAAGAACATTGCCTAAGAGCAGTTATCAGTGATAATGGGACTTTTGTAAAAAAGAAAGGTAAAGTATATTTTACGATACTCTGTAGAGATATTCAGGACTATGTTTTATTTGTGATTCTGTGGTCTGATGCAATTTTTATTGAAATAGTGACTTCAGATGGATAGTATTTGGTTTCAGTCATAAAGGATTTGTCAGGAAATAGCAAACAGAGATGCATTTTAGTTGGAATTGTAAAAATTCTCAGAGACTGATCTGCCCCATTTCTAGTACGTGCTGAAATGCCATTTAAATCACTCTGAGTCTTGGATGCATGAAGAATAATCTGGTACCTTCCTCCAAGTTAGACTTTATCTCTTTTATTTTAAGCAATTTGTTGTAGCCAACTGTCAGTTGGTAAAGGTAGAGGCACATTTTACATCCCCACACCTGTTTGAAGAATGAACGCCATCTGCCCAGGATTGCTGAGAATTGACTAATCCGGTGTTTTATTGCTCTGAATCATTGAGAGGAAATTCTACCAGACGTGCTCACAGGCTGCCATCTTCATTCCATGAATACTAACAAAACATTAAAAAGTGCTGATACAAGAAAAGGGAATAATTTATTGACCTCTGGATTAATAGTTTCACTTAAGGAGTAATGAGAAAAAATAGTGTTAACCATATTTCTTAATGCCTTCTGTACCTAACTATACAGGGTTCCTTCCCCTACCCCAGACCCCACTGATCTGAAATGCATTTGGTTTGCCAGGAGAAAGCTCAATGAGCTCAACACATCACAAGTTTTGGGAGGGCAATATTATTTTACAGAATAGTTTGAAGTGATGTTACTGTTGAACAGATCTTACTGTTACCAGGTAAGATGAATATTTAATTTGAGCCCTTTAGTAGGTGTGTGTTGAGGGACCTCATGGCAGTCTTTGTTACTGGTGCAACAAGAAAAATGCCCTTCAAGACTTCTTAAGACGAGTGATGACCATATGAATGGTACTGTATGAAATAACAGAAGCATGAGAAGCATTCTTTTATACTGCCCCAAATTCTACTACTAGATAAGGAACTTTTAACCAGGAGGGATATGATGACAGCCTGGAGTGATATTTATGTAGATCTGTATTTTAAAAAAATAATTTTTGGTGGGCCTTTTGCTTCTTTTCAGGTTCTATGATTCTTTTTCTTTCAACTATAAGTGACACAGAAATAGTTTGTTCTACATCAATTGATAGATCTTTCTTCAAGCAAATCTGATATGTAGAAGGTTCCACTTTGATTTCAGTCCATTTGATTTTTTTCCATTTCATAAACACAAATACGCTTACAAACATAAAGTGGGGTTTGTGCACACACATTCCAATGTCAAGTGACAGCTTCATGAAAACTTCTGTGAAAATGCTCTTAGACTAAGTTCCTAAGTGTGTCTGCCTTTTATACATGTCAAATGTTAGACTAATAATAGATTTATGTATCCTTATTTACATGAGGACAGAGTTTCAACAGTGAAAACAGGGTATTTTTGTATGAGAATGGTGAAGTATGACAAGTAACAAGAAGCACTTCACCGTTACTTTCAGTGGATATCTGAAGCTATTTGAAGATGATAGACACCAGGCAAAAAAAAAGACTAACAAAACCTGAATGCAGTTGCTTCATTGTTAAGCTTTCAGCTATGTATTGAATAATGAAACAGTTTTTATTGTATTTTATTCATCACCCCTTCTTAAGGAAGACCCAAAATTGAGAAATTCATAGATGTTTTCTATAATGAGATGTGGTTTCAATAAAAATTTGTTTTTATTTGACATAATTACCATTAGCATGTAGTAATTGAAATAAATTTGCTCTTGTAGATCAGAATACTTCTTAGCATAAAAGCTACTTTTAATAGCCATGTAATTTTATTAAGTTCTTTATTCTTTTAAACCAGATCTTATTTTCCAATCTGCATATGCCTAACATGCAAATTATATGTGTTCTCCATACCTTACTAATGTTTTACTCAGTTTTAATTGCTAAACTTCTTTTCAAATATTTTCAATAGGAGATTTACATTGCCTTTCACACTTCTGGAAAACATGATTTTATTTCATGAGCCTCTGCATGAGAAAGAGACTTCCATTGAGCCATGATTTGAAAAGCAGATTAAATAGCAAACCCCAGATTACTCCTCTTCTTCACTTCTAATGGAGTCCATGCATTTTCTCCCTCTAGTGGCCCTTCAAATTGCACAAAGTAAGATCTTTCAAATAGATAAGTTTCTTCTTTGTTTTCAGTGTCTTCTATAGTCACGTAGCTGTGTGTTTGGCAGGGCACTAAAACTGATGTAGTCATCTTCTTGGTGCTTAGTTTTCTTTTTCCATGTGGGTACCTAATGTTACCAATATAGTCACCTAGCACAGTTGTTTGTCGATGGAGTTTGTTGCTTACTGGTGGTGTAGAAAGAGAAACTGGGAGAAGACCTTTGCTGAAGAGGAACTTTGAATATTTCATCATTACTAGTCCCTTGTTATTGCTTTCTTTCTCAATTCCGTTTTTTATGGTCTTGTTTGACGTTTTTGGCAGCTCTGTTAATTAAGCAGAAGTTATCCCTGATTAATGTACTGTAAGCTGCTTCTGAAGTGCTATAAATAATGTGGTGATTAATTGCTATATCCCAATGCAGTCATCCCTTCACATACTTCACAGATGGATTGTTTTGGTGAAATGATGTCCCATTCTTATACAGATTAGAGACATTGATTGCAGCAAAACTTATCACTCAGTTTTTCTGTTTTCTTCCAAGTAATTTATGTCTTTTGATCACTGGGACAATCATTATGGAGAAGCTATTTTGAAATTACAAATGTAATATACTGGTGGATTCTGTACAAGATCATGCAATCCAATTGAATGAGAATAGCAGAATATCTGAGTTCTGGAGTGTTCAACTTTTTCAGCTCTAAAAAGAAAACTTATTAACAGTACACAAAGAAAATGGACTCTTTGGAGGATAAAGAAGAGATTTTAACCTCAGTTGGCAAAGTGACTGTGGCTTTTTTCATGTTTTCTTCTTGCATGTAAGACAGAAAATATGCAGACAGAATGTGATTTTTGTTTAGAAGTTGGTAATATCCAATTTGTTTCTGAGCAAAGGCTGAGTGTAGTGAACCAAAAATATAATATTAACATTTCTGAATAAATAATCTTTATTTGAGATTCTGATTTTAAACTTACTAACTGAAAGGAAACTAGTAGTGCTAAAATCAGCAAAGCTTTTTAGAATATGTGCCTTTCAGTAAATTCCCCGTACTGTAGCAGCAGAACTGGTCTTCTTGCTTTTCAGATACGCTTAACTATCTGGCTTCCATTAACCTTGATGGAAAGCCAATTGCCTCTTCTCACATCTGTGAATAGAGTATTTTAAATTGTGTGTGTATACATGCATGCATGCAAAAGAAATCTGTGGGAAAAGGGTGACACTTGGCATTATAGGCAAAGCCCTGGCTTGAAACCAAAGATCTAATGGGACAGTTGGATGTTTTCATTCAGAAACCAAAAGGGAGGGACAGTTTGATGGTGACAGCTGTGTATTGGACATGGAGGCCTGCTTGTCTGCTCCAAAGGCCACTGAATCACACCCTGGCTATGCTTCAAGGACTACAGCAGTGAAACAATGTAGTTCAGGAATTTTGGACTGTTAGTCTGTGTGAGAAAAGGGGTTTGACCAGATAGGATCTCACCAAAGGGCAAGTCTGTGGGTTACTATGGAGGAGGAGTAAGGATGTAAGGATGTTTACTTTTTATAGTAAAGTTCTTGTGTCAAATGCTTTGAACATCACCTTGCAATTGTTCTTATTTCAAACTTCTCAGCTAGGACTAGGTCATGAGCAGCTTGTAGTAATATATTAAAATCAAACTTGCATTATGATCCCACTCAATAAATCTTTGTTTAGGAATAATTTAGGATTATTGTATTAGTTTATTGTATAAGCATTAGGATTATCCCATCATTTTAGAGAAGACATTTTTGGACACACTTAATCTCCTACCCTCAAATTCCTCCTCAGTTTTGCTAGAAACCCAGATGATAAATCTAAGTGCCATCGCTGTTAAGAATTTTGCTTATTAAGCAAGAACTAATATCATTCCTGGTCCAGACTGGGCTACTTTGTTTCTGCATGGCCTTAATGATGACAGTGGGTTTCTTTGCAGATATGAAGAAATAGCTGGCAGTCTCGACTCACTGCCTTTAAGTATCATGTTTAAGAAGTATAGTTTGTTTTAGCCCATAAATAAAGATGTCTTGATTCTAACATAAAAAAAAGTATTGACCTTTTTCTCTTTGCTCTCAAAAATATAAAAAAAAAAAAACAAACCCCCAAAAAACAACTTCAAAACCCTCCCTTTTTATGAAATAGAAACAGTCTAAAAGATGATTGTCTCTCAGTTTGGAGTCCAAATTTCTATCATAATGTTCCATTTCAGTAAGGGAAGAAACAAATATTTTTGTAATGTCTTAAGTAATTCAAAGAGTAGAGGAAAATGGACTGCTGGCATGTCCTTTTTTATAAGTGGTGATGTTTACTTCTTTGCCATATTGTTATTGTGTTTGCATTGATGTGAAAAATGCACTGCTTGGAAATGGAGAAGTTACATCTTCCTGCATTTGCAAGCACAAAACACAGGGAAACTAGGGAATTCTCAGTTTAATGACTTGTAGATAAATTTAGGTGCTGTGACATTTGAAATACCCACAATTATAATTGATACTACAAACTGTTATATTATTATCTTAGTCTAATTATGTTAACATGCTTTTTGTTAAACTGAAGGATAGATAAACTGATTCCCATTGTAGTCAGCATGATCTGGAAAAGGCCCCAGTCCTGCAAAGACTCACATGTTATGCTTATGTTGAAATATATAAGAAGGTCAGGTATTTACAGATAAATCTGCACATGTGTAGAAAATAATGTTCATACTCTTTACAGAGTGGGAAATTAGGACAAAGATGTTTTGGGTGGCGTTTGTGTGCTGAACTCAACTTTTCACTTCTTTTTGTAGATTTGAGAAAGTGCTAGTAGTACTTTCAAAAACGTTCTTCCATTTAAACAGACTTTAAAACAGGTATAGTAAATGCATGATTATATTGAGGAAGAATGTAAGAATAAAATATTCCATTGGGTATTTCTTGAATTGATACCACCAATGCACAGTTCTTTGTGCATTTTAGAATTTGCCCTACATTTGAAAGCACTCTCATACAATATTTATTGGGCATGTTTATAGTGGACTGAAGTATTTCTGTTTATAACGCGCAAACAGATAACCCTGAGAGCGCTGCGAAGAAAATAGTTAAAGAAAAAGCATGTATGTTATAGCATATTTATTTATATGCTTTTGTAAGCCTCAGGAATATCTTCCCATGCTTTTTACATGCACCATTTAGATCAATAATTTATGAAAACATCTAATAGAGCATACGCTCAAACTGCAGGTACAGCTGCTAATAAGAAGGGCAGTATATTTGCAAACAGGCATTGTGCTGAACCAAGAAATCTTCCTGTTTTCACAGATGCCCTGCTCTTTCTGATAGGAATTAAAAATCAGCTTTATAGGAGTTAAACTGACTGGTATTTCCCCCAGTCATCTGTTGCTATTGAATGTTTTTCCAATTATTGCTTTCCTTGTGACCACAGGACAAAATGCCGTGGCTTTGACAGCCTATATGTGAGAAAACAGATAAAAATTCTTAGTCTTAAAGGGAGTGCTTCTCTTCCTCTCCCCAGGAGAGATCTATTGTCAGATATACCCTAGAAGTGAGCCTTAGAAATTCTAGTCTAAAATGACTTCGGTCATTTTGCAAGCCCTCTGTCTCACAAATAATGTCATATGCTACCAATAGTTTGAGAGAACTGAAATGTGAAAAACTTACTAAGAAGATGTATTTTGGCTGAGGACAAAAGCCATGAGAGGCATTACTAAACCAAGGGTATAAAGTGTCACATTTAGTAGGTGGGGAGATAACTGATTAGCTATGAACTATGTCTCAGTGATTTGTAAGACTGTTTCAAAGAGAACAGGGCATGTGAGGACTTGCAGCGCATTCTATATAATTTCTGTACTGAAATGTACAAAAAGAAGTTATGCGAATTCAGCTGATAGCTGCTAACTGTGAAATAACATAGGCAAGGCTAAATGTCTGAGTAGAAAAAAATACCTCAGAGTGCAATTCCAGTAATCCTTGAAAAAAAGATGTTGGCCCATAATGTGAGTGCCTTTATGAAATGCACAAAATTACACTACTGCAGGAGGCAGGCTGTGCATAGAAACAACTTGTCTTGTGGGGTGTAACACTTTAGCAAGAGGTATTGCTTCACTGCACCTATACTAGATGTTACAGGGTAATAAAAATGTGATATTTTGAGGCTGTCTTCTTGGAATTACCAGTAGAACTCTGTCTCAAGAGATATCTGTCTACAAGAAATAGAAGAAGCTGATTTTATTTCAGTTTCTTTATTTTGTTGTGGTTGTGCTTTTTTTTTTTTTTTTTTTTTTTTTGTTGGTGTTCGTTTGGTTTTGGTTTGGGTTTTTTTTGGTGGTAATTCAGCTAGTATTTGGTGGTCTTAGCTTTGCTACTCTATGTTGATGTGTACCTTATACTTTTCCTTGGAAGATCAGGGCTAAAATACTCCTATTGAAGGGACTTAGATCCTTCTCCTTACTGGCATAATTATATGGAATAATTTGTCTTCTGCTGTCTTGGGAAGCCAGAATGCAAATCTACTAAACTTTTTGATTAACTGTTAGAAAACTCTAGTTGTTTTAAGGGAATTGGGGTAGTATATTTCAAGCTATAACATGCACTTTCCTAAAAGCTAGGGTGCATCAAATCTTTCTTTCCCAAGTGTCCTAATTTGTGGTCTCAAATGCAGTGGATAAGCTGTCAAATTTTCTATTAAAAAAAAAAATAGTAATGTAGGAAGAAGTGTAGTAAACTTACCTTTCTGAAACATAGAATTCAAGGTCAACTTAATTTTAAAGTATAGCGTGGAAGTAAAGTTTTATTGAAACAGCTTTTATAAAGGTGACACCTTTTACAGTGTCCTTTTTAAACTAAAAGAATGTAAATTACATATTTCTGAGGGAATAAAAGTTATGGCCAAACTGCATTTCCTGGAATAGCAACAAATGAATTTTGGAATTTATATTTTGCAGTACACTGTCAGAGAGTTTTGAAACTTGATATTCAGTTTGAAGTCATATTTACCACTTAGTTTTGTACAGTATTTTTTGCCCCCTGGGCAGGTTGGTAGAGAAAAGAAAATGAAAAGAGAAGAAAACAAAAAGAAAATATAAGAAAATGAAAATCCAGTGACAATTGCTAAGACATAAAGAACCATTCTGTGGTGGTGCAAGAAATTTATTTTCCACTGTCAGCAAGGAAAATAGACATAAAACTGGAATTAAATGAGTGTTTATAAGTATCTGGTTAAAATAGTTAAATTCTGTATATTATTTTTACTTTTTACTTCTACTCCCCAAACATTCCTCTGGTATTTCTAGGAAGTGAAGAAACAAATCATAGGCATCTAAGTTTTGAATATCTAACTTGAATCATTGATCTGTTCTTTTGAAGTAAGTGGGATCATGTGTTTAAAATTAGTGATGTGTTTACGTACTTTGTAGTGGAGTGATCTTTATTTGCAAGAACACTAAAGTGTTCTGACTTTTAAAAGCCAAAGTTCATATCATCATGTATGTCTGTTACATAATCAGAGCAAAATTTACCACTTCTGCAAATGTGGGGTAACATTTTCACATGTACATAGGAAATCTGTCATCTGACATTCATTTCGTATGTGTATGGTCATCACATGGAGCAGCACATGAGGAGAAAAAGGTGTCAGCAGTTCTCCTGACTCGAGTATTGCAGTCAATGAGAATTTGCCTTTCTGTACCTGTGGCACAGAGCCTTCATGTTCCTGTTCTCTCTGGGGTGGGATGGATGCTGCCAGATGCCCACCCAGGCACTGCCTCACTCCCTTTTCTCACCAGAGTACAGGATGAGAACAAGATGAGAAAGCTCCTGGGTCAAGAAACAGGGAGATTGCTGCTCATGTTGTGTCATGAGCAGAGCAGATATGACCTGGAGAAAATTTATTGTAGTGTTCTGCCAATTAAAAACAGAGCAGTACGATAAGAAGCAAAACCAAACTCACCTTCTCCTTTCCCCTGCCTCTCCCTGCTTCTTCCTTGGCTCAACTTTACTCCTTCATCCCCAGCTTCTCTTATCAATTGGACAGTGCCCAGCTTCTGCTGGGAATTTTTCGTCCTTTGAGGGTTCTCTTAGGGACATCCTTGTGAAATGCTCCTTTCTTCTAAAGATTCATGTACAGTGGAAAGCAAAATCAAATCTTTTAGAGCATGATTTGACAATAGTTGAAAGTGCTTTCCTCATTTTTGGTAGGGAAAGAATAGAATGAAATTGTGTCTCTTGGTTGTCACTGGCTTATCAGAATAATGGAAGCTACAGCACAGAGGAGGCATCACCAGTGAATTGACCAAGGCAGTGATAATCATGCATGAGTGTTTGAGCTAACTATTAAGATTTCTGTGTTCAATAAATTAGAAAGTTGGTGAAGCTCTACTTTTATTCTAGGGTGATGAAAAGATGGTGAAGTTTTCCTCCAACCCTTCTTGCCTGCTCAGCCTAGGAAACACTGAGGTCACATATTATGTTAATGTTTATTTTGGCAGAAAAAAAACACACAGGGCCACCATGACAACAACTGCTTTATGGCCAGCAGATTAATAGCTGTAGGTAGATGTTGTCAATAGAACACAAATTCTGAAACTAAATGCCAGAGACTGTGCTGGTTCTGGGGAGAAAACCCAAACCAACCAACTTTATATTTTGCTAACTTTCCCTAGATTTATTAATGCAACAAAATTGTTATTACTTTAAGCAACCTAACTCCTAAGTAACCAGCAGCAAGTGAATTTTTAATTGTTAGGTTTAGAAATTGACTTTTTCCCTTCCACTTAAAGCACAGGTAGTGTTGACTAAAAACCATTAGAATTCAATATTTTGCCTTCAATATCTGCAGTTATCAAACTAATATTATTTCTAGTATTCCAGAGTTATGGCCTGCTATTTTCTCTTTGGGTAGTGCTTAAGATGGATTTATTATGAGAGATAGCAAGACTCTCTCCCCAGCTTTGTACATTTGGACCTAGAATGGACAGAAATTCCTGTAGGCAGAGTATAGCAAAGTACAGGTCAGGATATTGCTTGAAATCCCAGTCTTAGGTGGGGGGAGATGAAGGGTAACAGGAACCAAGATGATACTTTTGACCACACGCACGGGGGACAATGGAAAAGCATGTGCAAAAAAGTGTTGGCAATCCAAAATGCATGTAAAGTTGTTAACCCTGTCCTGTCACCATCAGAGACCTCAAGCATGTTTACTCCAAGATATGAGACAAAATGCTTCTGTTTTAATCCTGAAATTAATAGTTCTTTCATTTTGTGTCTGATGGCAAAAAAGAACAACTGAGCCCCAACCATATTAATTTGTTTGTGATATTGCGCAGTAGATTAATGCCTCTATTTTTATAATGTGCTATTAGAAAAATAATATGACTGTGGAAAATAGCCCTATATAACAAACCAGTCTACTGGTGATCATTATTCTCTTTGATGTAAAGCAGAATATAAACAGTATAAATTTTATTTACATACTTTTATACGCATATTCTGTATTAATCTTTATGTTGATTGGAACTCATCAGCATTGCATGTTTAAACTTAATATATACACTAAATGCACTTTAGTCATGTATTTCTGCCTGTATTTGCAAACATTAGTGGAGGAGGTGACACTTTTGAGAGAATAATACCTGGAGAAGTATGGTTGTTGTTATGGGGATACTTAACTAGCATTCAGCATTGGCATTTTTTCCCCTTCATTAACAGAAAAAATAGGTTAGTAGAAAAAAATGCAAAACAAATTAGTTTGTAATAGTGAAAGGATTAATCACTAAAAGCATTTTCTGAAATTTTCTTGGTTTGAGGCTGTTTTCATAGTTAAGACTTTTTTCATAATGTTGGGGGCTGTGTTACAATATTTTGTTTCCTGCTCTAGTGAACATATAAAGTTTGTGACTGAAAGTTTGAATTCTTTCCATGGATTTTATTTAGGGCTTTCTACTCTTTTTTAAACTGGATTCTCTTCCCTACAATGTGGAGAAAAAAAAAGATGAAACACAACATAGCAATTTTTGAAAGATTTTTTTGACTGTTGAGGCAGATGTTCAGCCAGGCTTTCTAGTACTTGCGACACTACTACCATATAGTGTAGGCTGTTAAGTACAGGGTTTACTTAAACAATTAAGGCTGTGGGATGTCTTTGGCTACAGTATCAGCAAAAGTATCAAAAAAGTGAGTATTTCCCAAGGACACTATTTCTTTATCAGAGTTTAGCTGCAGTTTATCATTTCCATCACTTAGACACATCCCCTCAATATATTTAATATCCATGATGCTATGTAGGGTTGCCCAACTTTTAATGTAGTGTTGTGTGGTTTTAATAGAGAATTGCTTCTCTGTGCCTTCTTCTCATTCACTGGAAATTTTTGTACATTTTTTGTTTATGAACTTTTTTACAAGGCATTGTTAGCATTATGAGGTAAATTTCACGCATTGGTGATTGAACATTCTTTGAAATTCATTTGTTTTCACCTAGTAGAGGTGAAAAAAGAGGCTTTAAAGAAAGGTTTGTTTTTTTGTCTGGACCAAGACAACATTGCATTTTAAGTTTAACCATACTTTACAATGTCTAAACACTAATTTCAGAAGCAGAACTACCTCAGATATTATTACAATATAATTCAATTAAGGAAGCCGATCATCTGGTTAGAAAAAAGTGTTAGGACTTGAGAAGGACAGAATGTACTTAAGACGTTAAAATTCTCATAAACTGTTTCTTGCATGATGCTTGTTTTATACAGAAACTAACAGAATGAGATCTGTGATGATCATGTATTAATAATGAAGATTAAACAGATGTTCTGCAAAATGGATTTCATGTGAAATGTTATATTTGTTTAAGGAAAGAAAACTGGGTTAGATCCTCATATAAATCACAGCTCCATAGAGAACAGTAATATAGATGCTGAAAAATAATTCTGTATCCATGAAGGTAGTTTCAGCATACAGCAGAATAGCAGTAACATTAGGTGATCGAAATATAACATTATTTAATACAACTTAATTTATTCTTACATTATGAAATTTTGAAGTATTTAGATGTATTTCTTTTTATTCTTTTATGTGCAGTTGTCTTTACTTCTAATTAATTTTTTAGGCATGGGTGGAAAGAAGAGCCAGGCAAGGTACTTCTGAAGTCAAGGCTATTTTGAATTTCACAGTAATTGTTCAACATTTGATGCCGGCTTGTTTTCTCTTACTGATTCCCCTTTTAGAATTTGCCAGACTCTACAGTTCAGCTATCTCCAGTTCTCAAGGTGTGACCCTTACAGATTGTGCTGACAAATCCTTTTCTTTCTGGTACTAAAGACAGCTTGGAAGTCTTTTGTTTGGCCCTAGTTAATGAAATGCTGAATTTTTTAATGGTACATTTAGACTGAAAATATGTATTTCCACCTCTCTTAAGTGCCTTTTGTTCTTAGATCTGGAAATGGTTTTAGTCTGCATAGCTTAACATCATTGCCACTGTATTGTCCTGTAGCAATATCGACTCCCATTTATTAGTTGTTGGAAACAAATGCAATTCCTGTAATAACTGAATAAAGCAAGACCTACAGCTCCTTCCAGCCTATGTCAGTATAATAATTTTGGCTGAAATACAAGATAAATTAGTGCTGATTGAATTTAATTATGACTGTAGAAAACCCAGTCTGCAAGGGCAGAATGACTGTGCAGGGCAGCCACAGTATCACCGCTGTGCCTGGTTTTATGGGGGTATTTTATGAATGGTGTATAAAGCTTCAAGTACAGTTACATTAATGGAGATGGGCACGACCTAAAATAAACTTTGATTAATTGTGTTTGGTGGGAAAGTGGACATTTTGGGAAAAGTACCCCACTGAGTCAAAGCACTGCTTAACTGTTTACCTGGTGGAATTCTACAGACCCAGAAAATGATATTTTTGCTGTGTCTCCACTCAGCACCTGTATAGGATATGCATGAACTATATAACATTTACCTGCTTAGAGTATTAGGAAGATTGCTTCCATTGTATAATGACTGAAAAATACTGCTTTTCATGATAGAATGTGATAGGTTTTGTGCTCGTGAAGAGAAATGGAATAATTTTTATACAAATTATTTCAGTACAGTTTATAAACTTGCAGACTTTAAACATAGTCATTTAATCATGCTGGTATTACAGCAGAGGATTTTGAATGTACTGGAGTGCATTCCTCTCTGCTCTTTTCACACAGCCTTGAATTCAGGAGTGAGATGACATGATGGCAATATGCTCTGGTTAATTGTAAACATCCCAGCAGCAGAAGCAAAACAGGTTGCTGTGGTTTTATTATGAAGTACAGTGTAATTTAAAACATTACTTAAATAAAGATATTTCAGATTGTGTGTTGTCACTGAAGTCCAGATACCCAGAGAGGTTACATTCAGTACGGGCACAGACTTGGAAGTGGAGGAGAGTTAAAGCTGCAGGTGGAGTGTGTCTGACAGAAGGAAAGGAGAGAGAAGTCAACAGATATAACAATGGAAAAATACAAACAAAAAACCCTCTTCAGATATATCAGTGGTTAACAGCTTTAAAACTAGGCTTTAACTAGATGCACTTGAGACCTTCTGTATGGCTTTGGGAAAAATTCTCAGGCTAAACCAGTGGAATCACATGCCCACACTGCCACCCACCAGGTTTATTTTTAGCTTGCTTCTCTGTCACCTTCTCTGTATCTTGGCCAGGATGCATTAAACTTTCCCCCATTATGCTGTAGATTTCTTCAAACCTTGCAACTCTGTATTATGTTTTAGTGTTGTGTGGTTTTTTTACTTATGTTTTTGGTAAATAGTTAACAAATGTTTCAGTTCCTGTCTGTACAAACCCCTCAGTAGGTATGAAACATGCATGGTAAGTAACTGTACTTCTCCTAGGTGTATTCCCCTTAGACTGAGATCCATATATTCATGATTGCTTTTTGTGATCTCGTCACAGTTGTTTGGCTCCCCAGTGGCTGCAGGATTAGAGAGTAAATTTAAATGCCACTTCAAATAAGCAGTTGTTTATCATCCCATTTGTTCACGTGTGTTGCCTTTTTCTTTTCTTTTGAAGAACAAAAACAATTCTATATAAACAGAATGTTAGAATCCTGGTGGAAGAATTACTTGGATTCTGGTGGACTGAATAATTTGAAGTGCATAGATCAGCAACAGGGCAATGGTAGTTTATGCCAGGAGAGTCCTGTCAGTGGAACCTGTCTAGGCAAAGAGGTTTTGCTAATTTGTAAGTAACTGCAAACTTTTTTACAGAAGCTGTCTCTTCATAACTTTTATCTGCTAATAGTATTGTCTCCTTGAGGCAGCAGAATAGTACTGATATCATGGGCTATATAACATGTTGAGGTAAAGAAGACAGTTTGTGTGGATCAAATTCTGTGGTCAATCAGACAAGATGATAATTTCAGTTTTCTTCCCATCGTGGTTCTTCCTCCCCAAAATAAACATACACATTAGCTCAAATGAAAGGCATTGTCATTCATAGCCTTTCCTAAAGTGCACAGAGGAAATATATTTTAAGTGATGATCCATGTTTTCAGGGCCAGGCTGCTCTCTAGCAGCGCTGCATTAAAAGGCAGCTGTGGCCAGTTGTGCTGTTTGTGACCCATTTGTGTTACAAATCGTGAGCTGCCTCTAGTGAACTGCACCCTCACTCGTAGATCTGCAGTAAAATTTCCCCTTCCTGATGGCTGCCTGAGCCCTGGCTGCCCATCCATAGAGAAGCTCTTGTAAGCATTCTGTCCCACTCTATACAATTAACAGGCAGTGTTAAACCCTTTGGCTCCTTAACAGAGAATGCCTATGTCTACATTCCCTTAGCAAAGGCACTGCTAAATAAACCACACTGTCTTGATCTTCAAAATGTTATGAATTGCCCCAGATCATGAGTAACTGCATTGTGCATCTGAGCATGCCTTGAGTTCTTTGAGAGTACTGTAATTGGATTAGCAAAATCCAGGCTTGATTAATTAATCACTGTAATCAGGTTACTCAACAATTCATGATGATTTTGATAACTCGGCTCTGAGGGGATAACTAATGGCTTCTTAGGAAGGATTAAAGAACAGCTGACCCTGCTTTGGGCAGGAGATTGGAGCAGGTGACCTGCTGAGATCCCTTTAAACTTGTATTATTCTATGATTTTATGAAAAATTTTTAGCAGGGCAGATCTTCACATGGCATGGTTGAGAAGACTTCCATCAGAAACAATAAGCCCAGGTCATTTCACACTCACCCTGAATTTTTTATGCCACTAATGACTTTTTAAATTTTTTTTTTTTAATTAGCAAATTTTAATTTTTATACTGCTAAAAATGCCTTTCACTTGGGGTCTTAAATCATATTATAAATATTAGTTGTTTCTCAGGATTCCTTGTAATACTGTAAAATACCATAGACTCCAGTTATAGAATAATTAGTCAAACAGCTCGGAAGATAATTCAGGAGTCCTAAACTTCAGGTCCAGCTATAATCAGTTAACTACACTCCACACCATGCATCATACTGATTTTTCCCTGCATCAGGATATGCATGCTGCTCACCAAGTTTTGTGTAAATAAACATCTTACTCAAAATTAGATGTACAATAATTAAAAAAAGAAAAATGGACTTTATGCCTCAGACAGAGCAACTGTTCCAAGTGTGAAAATGACATAACTCTGTCACACACTGTGACATTCAGTATAGTACTTCATGACATGCAACATTGGCATACATAAAAGCTCTGGGAAAAAACAATATGCAGGACAAGACCAATGACATACTCCTTTCATTCTGCTTGTGCCAGTTTTGTATTTTCTGTCTCAAAATATTGCAGGCCTAAAAAATATTTTGATGTTTAAAACATACAACATGTCACAAGAACAGCCTAAGGAAAAAGATTCAAAGGCAAAGGAAGAAGGATCATTCTTTCTTTGTCCTTTGTAATTATCAGCATCTTTGTCTTGTTCTGTCTGCCAGCAAGATATGGGTAAAATAGAGTCAAGGTGAAATGAAGTTTTTGTGAGGCCAGCTGTCATCCAAAGCAGCTGGCCATCCAAACCAGGATCATCCTCTGTAAATTAATGAGAGATTTAGATAACCTATTGTTAGGAGCAGTGGAGTGATCCAAACGGCTTGTATGTTACTTTCTAACAGCTCACAGTTCAACCTTAATTTTTGACCCTTTGAGTCTGAAAAAGCTGAAGCTTACTGGCTGTGGGAAATGCAGTGGAGATTTCCTAGTCTGGTAGTAATTTGTTACCTTGATTCTTAATGAAATGCGCTTTCAGCTGTTACTTTCATCTTTGGCTGAATTCACACTATGGCTGACTCCCAGAGCAGATGCAGAGCTGCCTGTTTCCTCATCTGATCTACAGCACATTGAAAACTGCAGAGTTTTTCCCCATGTACTGTGCACATCCCTTTTATGATAATGTTTATTCCCAGACATCTTTGAGTGTTTTTTTACAGAGTAACTGACATGAAGCAAGTCTGTGTTGCAGTCTAATAAATTTTTGGTGTTGAAGCAAGAGAACAGGGGCAGGTGTTATGTTCTGTTAAGGTCTGGTTATTAAAATTATTCGAGAGATATCTCTGCCCAAATAAAGTACAAACATGACCATATGCTGAAGTCAACAGTATGGACTTTTATTTAACAGCCAGTGTGAGGGAGAGGTAGAAAGAAATAGAAAAAGAGAGGAGGAGAGAGAAGAGAGTGACAGAGAGATTAAGTAGAGAAAATATCACCACTCTTGTGGATCCTGATGGCATTTTGTTGGTACTCTTCTGATCATCTCAGTGCTGAGGGCCTCATTCTTATCCAAGTTCCAGTTGCAGTCTGGATCCAGTGGAGGAAGCCAAGAAAACACAGAGCCCCTAGGGTTTCATATTCACTCAGATGTGGGTGGGAATGCCCAGATACCTCCCTGGGGCAAGGAGTTTTACATGGATCATGTAACACTTCTCATCGCCTGCTGTGGAAGGGCCTCAGTCCCAGCAGCTGAAGTCTCTTGTGGCAGGAGTGTGGCTGCCAGACTGGCTCCTGGGTGGTCAGACAGGAAAGTTTCCTTCACACCAGGTGTGCATGGAGGAGGTCAAATGAGGTAGAATCTTTCTCATTCTGCATGTGGGAAGTAGTATCTGGAGCAAAACTGCCTGAGAGCAAAGGGGTTGCCTTATTTGTAAAATAGTGTGTGAGTAATCAGACAACCACGACTCAGGAGAACTCAGTCTTCAGTCATGATTTAAAATCTGATCTTTGTAATATACTGAAACTCCAATGAGATTCCTTAGCTCAGCTAAATGTGTCTTGAAAAATTAGATGGGTAAATGCATAGGAGAGAAATAGATAGTCTTTTCCACCCAGTGTAAAACATCAGTCTCTCTTCTGAAGATTTTAGAGAAGAGAAAGTAATATGACATTTTCTTATTTCCATTTGCCAATACAGCATATAGAGTATGAGAAAAAACTAGGGAATAGGAAGAAAAAGTGACAGCACATTTTTCTCCCCATACAAAGCCTGAAGAATATTTTTCTGTCACACCTGATTATATAAAAAGTTAAACATGACCCTTTTTCTTGATTTGTCCTTAAAAAACAACACAATGCAAACAATGAGATTAGCTCCTATTAAGGAAAACATAGATTTGAATAGCTTACTTAAAACACTTTATTACTCTTCAAATATCCTTTTGCTATTTAAGAGAAAATCCAGTATCACTAGAAGCATTGCCTTGTGTTTTTCTCACAGCATCTCTAAAAATCCTGCTGCTTTAATCAATCTTATTTCACTAACTTCTTTATAATACATTGTTGGGTCTTGCTGCTTAGAAACATTTGAGGAGATAAAACACTTAAAAATAATAAAAATAATGCTTTGGAATGTTTCCTCTCCTCTTGCTTACTTAAGCTAAAAGAAATGTGAAATGATACCTGAAAGATGTTTTTTTTTTTTTTTTTCATTTTCCTCTTCTCTTTTGTCTGGTTTTTAGTAGATAGTAAAGACTAATAGTAATAGAAAATGGTCTCGCCTTAATGAAACATACTCTATTTCAACAATAGTTACACATGTTTTCCTGTAATAACATTTTTCTTAGTTCTAAATATTTTTTCATATATCCTATATGTTGTCATTTAAGTCTTGGAAATTTAACTTGTACATTTATTTCTACGGTGAAAGTGCTGAGACAAAGAGAGATAAATCTAGTTTTTTTCTGGTTTGTGAGGGGATGGGAAAGAAGAAGTAGAACTGTGGAGAACATAATTTACATACTACATAGAAGTATGCATTTTTTAAAGTGTTTATATTCCCTTCCTAGGGAATTAATTATGTCTGTTCCACTGAGAACACTTGTCAACTTAAAGCTCTTTAAGTTTTACAGTCAAGTAATTAACAAGAGACTTGGATGCTGTCATCTACGTTAACATTTCTCTGATGGATGTTACTTAGTGTAAAACTACCTTGTGCCACTCCTACCTGCTTCACTGCTGCAGGAATTTGCTCACATTGCAATCAAAGACAGGAGCATGGCTTGCTCCTTGAACAGCAGAACAGCATTTGTGACAATGTGGACAAATTTCATAACTGGTAAAATCACAGCAGCTGAGCTTCTGCTTCCCTGAGGGTAGGAAGGTGGAAGAAAGGGCTCTCTGAGAGTACCTCTGTGCTCTAACTTATTTCAGGCAGCAGGAGCTCGTTGACAAAGTGGAAACAGTTGTGTGAAGGGGGAGGTGATGGAAACACCTCAGCTAACAGTTCACACCTGGTTTGCATTAAGGGGGAGGAGCCTTTGGGATAAAGTTTGGGGTGGTTTTGTGGTGACTTCTCTGTGAGGACACAGTTTCTGCTGGTGTAGAAGGGAGGAAGGAGTAATGTGGGTACTTCTCTAAACTCACCTCTGGGAGCATTGTCACAACTTATTTATGGTAAGTGGGTTTTATTCCCAGATGCTATTTATTTTACTGTTGGAGGGATGAGTTCTTTGGTGAAGGCTGCAGATGAAGGTGAGTCTTAGATATGGAAAAGAAAACACTTCTCTCTAAGCCTTAGTTCATCATGTAACCCTCTTTTTTTAGTAAGAGACTTTAGTAAAAGACCCTATACTACCCACATTGTGTACAAATAAGTAAAAATGGAAGCTACCATTACCAAAAGTGCTGGCTGTTATTTTCGCATGTATCAAGCAGATGCTTGATGCTGTTGTATGTGTTTAGGATAGTTACTTGGGTCTGAGTCCAAGGTGTTTCTTGAAATGAGTTTTTGATATGCAGCTTTCTGGCCTCTTTGCTGCAAGACGTGAACTTAGTTCTTAGAGAGCTTTAACATAGTTTCATCCTTAGTTGTACTATTATTTATGAAGGTGAAAAAAGTCCTAGTGGAACAGGAACTGTTGATTTTTGCCAAGGCCATGTAAAGCACTCCAGCCATTACTCCATAATCTGTGTGACTATAATACTCTGTCAATTGAATCTGAACACTTTGTAAATGGCACAAGTGGTGTTTAAGGAGTATGGAGGTGCTTTCACAAAAGACGTATTTGCCCTTGGCAATTTGAAATGGTATTTAAGCCAAGTGTTTTTGGTTTTTCCTGCTATTACTTCCTTTGCCTTCTCTGCCTGTGCCAGAAACATTGTTTAGATGCCAAATTTGCCATTTGTGCCCATCCTCTGACTGTATAATTTACCTCAGCAGTATAATTAAAATCACTACCTAGATTACAGTTGAATTAAGTTCTTACCCAAGGCTCTTTGTGTCAGTTTGGCTTTTTGTATTTTTTTTTTTTTTGAAGTAACCTCAAAAGGGATCTTGTGTGTTTTGGTCTAGGCATTCAAACTCAATCCACAAACTTTGACTGCATTTTTGTTTTTTCCAAGAATTTTTTGCAGACGAGAATGACTTCTTCATTACTCTTTATGTAAACCACAGTTACCTAAATGAGCCACTTTGGTACTGTTTTCAATCCCAAGTTAGTTGTCTTACCCGGACTTGGTCTTATAACTTGCACAGGCAAGTAGGGCAATGATAGGAATGTGATTTGGAGTTCAAACCAGTGCCTTTTTGGTCTAGCTGTTTTGATTTGTTATGTGGTGATGAACACCTAGTACACAAGGTGATACTTTTAAATCATGTGTGGAAATGCTGCCTTTTTTTCCTACGGGGTATTTGAAAAGCCAAGTATCAAATACCTCTTCCTAGAGCTGTTCAGTCAGAGTAATATCTCAGCTTAGTGAGACATTTGGGTTACAGGAATTGTTGATGTAAAATTCAATTCTGTTTTCCTGCAGCATGTCCTCAGAAAACTCTTTGCTCAAAACTCTTCATGCATCTGCAGTTTTATATGCAAAAATTGCAAAATAAAGAAATTTGCCAGCAGAGATCCATTTGGATTAAGAACGAAGTTAAGCTAAATTAATGTGCAATGAGGTTGATTTTACTTGATGATACCTTGCATGTGACATCTACTGTCTTAAGAGAGTGAAAAACTTGTTCTAACTTGGACTTTCAAATACCACTTTCAGAAATAAATTGTAGTTTTGCCTATATTTGCTTCAGTCTCTTGGGGTTTTTTTTTTCCTTAACATATCTCTATCTTTTTTTCTTTTCACTGCTTTGTACAGAACAAAGTCACAATTACATGTCTATCAGGTTTTTATTAGAATGATTTTTCTGTTTAATCAATGCAATTTTGCTTTTGATTGCCTTTTGATAAAGTTTACTGGAAATCAGTTTGCTTCATTGCCTCCCAGCAGAAATTGAGGAAATAAATACTGTGCTAAAAAACCAAAAAGGTGGCTCTCACAGTCACTGTAAGAGATCCTTGCTCTTTGGGGAAAATTTATTCTAAGTAGAAAAAAAAAGTGGTCCTAACTAACATATAACCAAGCTCATTGGTCTAGCATGAAAGTGAAACTTTTGGTCTCATTTTTACATCCTTTTGCATCTAATTCAGCAGTGTTTAAGCAACTAGCTAATTGTAAGTGTATGAACAGCCCAATCGATTTTTAATCAAAGCCTTAAACTGTAGGGCAGTGAGCTTGGCCTTTTATTTCTTTTGAGGAAAGGAACATTGGTGTTTGGGACAGCAAAATAATTGTATTTCTCTTCTAAGGAATTCAGAGCATTTCTATTTATTCTAGGAAAGTATTGATGAGAATGACATTTGTTGCTTTGAAGAGTTGTTACCAGAGAGTAATTTTTGGTGTTAGAAATGATAACATATTGTGGAAGTGATTCAAGGAAGAATGATTGTTAATATAAGTTTACTTAATTCCTTTTCACCAAGCCAACTCAATACTATTGTGACATTTTTTAGCTACTGCACTCCAGTCTCCTTTTAATGCAAGGTTCATGCCAGGTAAATGCCATCTTTTGATTTTTGATGGGGATAGTGTTCAACAAGTGTCTGAAATTATGTGTTTGGGTTTTAGGTTCCTTTGGAGGTTGCTTTATTGTAGTTTTGTATTTTATTTTGGTGGGTTTCTTTGTTTCTCCTTTGGGATGTGGTGATCCCTTGGATGATTCCTCAAAAAATAAGACTTCCAGGAGAGTAGGGATAAGGAGTGTATTTGAAGTCAATAAGAATATCACATCATGTAAGGCAGTACATTTGTGTATTGGTGGAGGGGTATGTTCTGTGCTTTGCTGTAGGCAAGGCAGCGTCAGGGCAAAGCATTCAGTTATACTTCTGTGAACTGTACTGTTTTGGTGACGAATTACTGGTTGCATATAGAATATTTTTTCTTTGTTTGTCTTTGTGGGAATTAATGTATAAATAACCTTAAAGCATGGGTGAAAAAGCCCATGCCAAATTATTTTTGTGTATTTTGGGCATAACTCATGTCAGTGATAATTAAAGTTGGAGGGCAACCTTAGTATTTTTGCACTTAAATAATGAGGGTTATGTTGTCTTCCTGCAGAATATCCACATATGTGCTCTGGGCAATTCTTGAATATAACATTTACTTCTGTAGTACAGCAAGCATCTCTAGAAAAATCACTGCTGTAGCAGCTGGAGCTGAATGTTCAGCTAAATGCTTTTGGATAAAATGAGCATTTCAAAATTTACTTCCTGTATTGTCACTCCTGTGATCCTTCCTGCATCCCCTAAGAAAGAAGTGGCACAGTTTGGGGTGAAATAACTCTATGTAAATTAATTGTTTTTCTTTAGATTATGCATTGTTTTCTTGGGCTTTGAAGTAGGAGATATATTGGTGTGTTAGACTGTTTATTTCCTGAGTGACCAAGCTGTGGAGCATGTGAGAGTTAGCAGGTTATTTAAACTACTGCTTGTATTTGCTGATGATTCAGATGTTTCTGTTCTTCATACATTAATGATGCTTTTTGCTAAATTGCCTCTCCAAACTAAACAATGCTAGAGAAATGAGCAACTTTATTCTCTTAATTTGATGATACCATAGTCAAATAGTCCTCAGATCAGTTGTTCAGACATTTGAAAAGGCAGCTTCATTAGCAGCATAAGGGTTATATAAATAATCACACAGAAAGGATTGTCTTGCTGTTCTATCTAAGGAGTTTCTTTGGGTTTATGACTTAGAATTGCAGAATCACTCAGGTTGGAAGAGATCTCAGGAGGTATTTAGCCTGCTCAAGGCAGAGCCAGCATTAAGTTAAGACCATTGCTGTCTGGAGCTGTAAAATCTCCGAGGATGGAGATTCCAGAACCTTTCTGATTCTGAAGCTTTGTTATCTTCAGGGTGAAATCTTCTCTGCAGTAACGCGAAGCTGAGCACTCCCCTTAATCCAGTTGCAGCCACCTATCTGTGGCAGGGTGGATGTCTCTCAACCTTCTGCTATGTATCACCATGAATAACTTGGCTCTGTTTTCTCAACAGCCTCCCTGTAGTACTGGAGCTCTGCTGCTAAGCCCCCTGGAGCCTTCTTTTCTTCAAGGCTGAACAGATCCTATATTCTCAAATCCTGTTTTCTCCACCCTCTGACCATCCTGGCTGCCTTCCAGTGGATTCACTGGAGTTCCCTGCAGTTTTTCCTGTTATAGCCCACTAGGCTTTTGGCCTTCATTTATTCTGGGGTCCCGTGCTGGCTCATCTTTAGCCAAACATCCACACGGGCCCCTCTTTCATTGTCCACAGTGTTCCTAAGCAGGTGCTCTAGGCCTAGTGGTACTGGTGGAAAGGGTCAGTCCATACAGGGCTTGAGTTGTCCTTGTTGAATTTTGTGAGATTCGTCATGCTGATGTAGTAAAACTACTGATGCTTTATGTAGATAAAACTAGTGCATTGTTTACTTGATTTGTACTTTGTGGTACAGTGTTTCTTGCAATCCATTTTCACAAAAGAAAAACACCATAATAAAGTGGACTAGAAGTTTGTTAAGTTGTTATGCAATTCTTTGTCTGCTTGGTACAGGAATACAATGCTGTTGTATGATGGTGCTGAGACATATCACACATACATTTTCTTTAAATTTCATATGGTATTATGCATTAACTGTAAAAGTATTTGTATTTTTTTACAATATTAAGTGTATTATCAGTAGGAGGAGAGAGAAAAATGTCCTAATTAAGACATTCACTTACAAATTAAGATGCTTGTACCTTGTCACAGATTCCTTTCTCTACATTTAACAAAGATTCTGCGTATATTGCTTCAGTTTTATTTTTTTCTTTCTTCCAATAAGGATGTCAGGGCATGACATTTCTCCTGCCACCTCAAATGAACAAATAGTAGAGCTATGGCATCTTCTTGCTTTACTCCTTATCAGAGTGTAGAGCCTTGATTCCAAATTTGATGTTTATTAAATTGGCTTGCAAGTTGAAGTATAAGGTAACACAGAAAAATAAATAATGGCATTGACTGAGATGAAAGAACACACCTTTATGCAAGTCAAGGCTATAATGAGATATAGAAAAGCAACAGAAAAATGAGAGTCTTCTTTTTCTAGTTGGCACTGTGGGACACTATTAATCAACATTTGGAAAATGTAATAGTCACTGGCAATAAAAGCTTGGCTTTATGTAGACCCTTGTGTTCTTTCATGGTAAGTGCCATTTTAAATCAGGTTCTACAAAGTACAGTTTTACTCAAATTTCCCCTTAACCTCAGTAATCATTAGCATAACCAATTGTTTTTTGTTCCATTTCAAAGAATGTCAGAGGTGCTTTTTAATAACTAGTTTGATGACTATCTCTTGAAGTGCTAGATTTTTTCACAGAAATATATGGCCTGGTTTCCTTACACTCTTGGAAATCTTAGTGCTTCTGTGTTTAACCACTCTTTGCCTTCTGTACCTCCTGCCTGTATTAGAGACAGCACAAACATGGAACAATGTGCTTGTGATGGATTCTGTCTATAGTTAGACTTCAAGTTGCTGATCTACCTTGCAAATCATGGCCAGTGAGTCCTGTTTAGTCACTTCTTAGTGGTGGCAAAGGTCATAACAATACCCATTCAAGAACAGATCAGTTCATGCAGAACTCGATCTGAGCATTATCCTCCCCTCAACTCCAGGACTGAGCTATTTAGCCTAGAGTTCTTCTGTGGGACAGGAGGAGGATGTTTTGAAAGGAAGAGCCATCTGCATATTTGCTGCCTTTCAAAAGGACCAGAGAGGGGAAAAAGAGGTGGGAGTAAGTGAGGGAAACTGAACTGAGTGGATGTTTTTTAGACAGCAGTTCCACCTAAGTGGCCATATTATCTTGCAGGCATCAAAGCTTGCAGAACTGATCAGTGCCAATATGTAGGACTCTCTGAAGGTGGGAGTCACTCAGAAAATGTGTGCAACTCTTTTTGAAAGAGAAAATCTTATCTATAATGGCTCTAGTACTTGGTTTTCTTACTGTATCCTGATTTCTGATTATTTGTTCCTGTATGATCTAAAATGATTTAGGTTTTTTATCATGTCATAACGTTGTTTTTTTAAGCCCACTCAGGAAGGGAAGAGATGTTTTCAAAGGGACTTGTAAAAGATTATGGCTTGAAGCAATTTTGAGGTCAGGAGTTAATTTAGGATCCTTAGAAAAAGCTCTCAATTGCCATCACCTACTTGTAAGCCAGTATCTCTAAATTGACTTTGGTTTACTGGGTAGTCTTTTTCTGAGAGCTTTAAAGTGTTGAGTTAGTGAGGAGGCTGTGTTGCTCACTCTCCCAACATTATATTGATTCAGCAGTATTTCCCTATTTACACAGTGGGCAATTTCAGTTCATTATCCATAACAAGCTTGTGTTTATGCTCTTCCTAGTTAGATATTTCTGTACATATTGGCATCTATAAATTAAATGCTCTATCTTTGACAGATTGGAAAATGTAGGTTAATTTCTCAGCACTTTTGTCCCCTGTTCCTCTTCCTCTGCATAATTTTTTTAAGCAAGTAGTCCTTTTTAAGTTGCAAAGACAAGCAAGTAACAATATACATTGCAGCAATGCCACCGTGTCCACCCAACGTCCACTTGGGTCAGCCCGGCCAGCGATGACACGGCTGGCAGCAGGGGACACTCTCCTATGTTCCGACGGAATTGGGAGAGCGGCTCAGGGCCAAGTGCCCACGCAGTTGACCCTGGGGGGAGGAGGGGCTGGCGACATCCACGGAAGGAAACAGGCAAAGTCCAAGGTTTATTGTGAACCTTAGGGGGGCAACCAGGCGACAGCTCCGAAGGATAGGGTGCAACAGTTTATAAACTGGGGAGGAGACAAGGGAGGGCATCATCCCATGACCAATGAGGGATTTTAGGGGAGTGGAAACCGGGGAGATAGATGGATGCAATCCCCAATGGGGAAGGTAGGGAGGAGGGATCCCTGGCCCTTGCCCAATCACTTGATGCACTTGGTGGAAGGTTATAGATAGGGATGGGGAGTCGAGTGATGGGCAAGGCACCAGGGAGGGGACAGGGGAATGATTCAGCAGTTTTCTGCTGATTGACTCTAGGGGAGGAGGAGGAGATTATCATATAAGGGAAGGGGCTGTTAAGGGTAAGACCATTGGGGAAAACAGGGGTACAGGAGCAAACCATTACAGAAGTGACATAAGGAACAAAAACACAATACAAGACAGCAATAAACCAATTTCATTATGTGGGGACTTGTGAAGGGAGAAATGCTGTATCTCTGTTCCATTCCAGGTGGGAATTCCAGTTCTGGGAGGATAAAGCTAAAAATACCAGTGCTTGATACACTCTTTTCTATATTGCATGATTCCCTACCCCCTGTATTCCAGGGATTGTCCCTCTTATAGGTCACTTAAATTATTGTGTATACCCTTGTGTACATGTTCTATTTATTTGACCTTATGCTTTGAGGCAGTTTCTGGCTTGTAGAAGAATCAGCTGTTTTCAGAGACAAAATGGCCAAACAGCATCACTGTTGACAGTAAAAAAGCCCAAGAGCAGCCAAATAACTGAAAGCCAAGTTTGCCTTTTGAAGTCCAACAAAGTACTTTGTTGTCCAAGGTAAAACCAGCTGATGCAGTCTTCTATTAGCACTCACTGTTTCTCTTTAGATGGAAATAGGAGTGATTGATGAGCATAATATTTTTCCCTACTGAGGTGAGAAATTCTGCTAACATCAGGACCTTAAAATTGTATTTAGTACTTTTGTTACATGTGGAAATATAGGGGGGATTTTACAAGGTATCCTAAGAAAATGAAGAGCATGCAAAAATTGACAAGCAAAATCAAGAAAGGTTTGTAAACTATTAATCCTGTAAGCTTTGATTTTGTTAAATTACTTTTCTAAGGTCTAGTCCAGATACCTGGAAATTCAAGGCTGTAAAAAACAGCATCTCAAGTCCCTAAGTTTTTTTCATTTATTTCAAAATATCACACACAGAGCCATAGTTGGGTTTTGAAGGTGCTTCTGGAGGTCACCTAGTCCAGCTTCCTGCTCAGAGCAGGACCACCTAGAGCTGATTGCTCAGATTCATGTCCCGTTGTGTCTTAAGCATCACCAAGGAGACTTCACAACTTCTCTGGGCAACCTGTCGCCAGAGATTTCAACCACCCTCACAGTGAATAAATGTTTTCTTGTGTTTAAATGAGGTGTTTCATATTTCAATTTTTGCACTTTGCTTGTGGTCCTTTTTCTAAGCAGAGGGGAAGGCTCTTAACTCCCTTGACCTTTCAACAGTGTTGTGCATAATGCAGCTTAGAACCCTTTTGGTTCAAGGGCACAGTGCTGGCTCATGTTCATCTTCTCATCCACCAGGGCTCCCAAGTCTTTCTCTTTGAATTCTTATACATTTCATGTGCTCTTCTTGTACATCAGCTTTGCACAGCCCCGTATTTGTGAATTGGTCAGAGAGCAGCATTGTGGTTAAGAGGCCCAGGTCCAGGCAGGAACTGGGGGTACTCAGCCCTGCAGGATGTACTTGACAATTAGCGTGACTGGGTCCTTAGGGGAAGGTCTGGCCTACCAAACAATAAAAGCCTCAATGGGCTACTGGTAGCAGTTGCTGCCTGGTTTTCTTTATTATGTTCTGTTCTGAATTATTTTTTCAAATGTTATTTTATTGCTTAATCCCTCTTTCAATACTGCATGTGACTTCCACAAACGTTTGTAAATTCTGCTTACAAAATATCTATAAGTTTCATACTAAGAAGAGGCTGTGTATATACTCTAAGCTGAATATTTTACAGGAAGTGCAGTAGAATATTAAAGCTTTCAAGGATTAATAAGAGTTTGGGGCAGTTACTACTTTGCAGAATGCAGTTGTTTTTGGGATTAGATCTTGGAAAGAGTAATTAACCTAAGCAATTTCTTCTGCAGTTTTCCTCTTAACCAAGATCTTTCTAAATCATTTAAGAAAAGTTAACTACAACTAAATTTAATGTGAGATTAGAGTATTTTTTTACTCAATCACAGTAAATTCCTTTTTAAGTCTAGTTGAATTTTGCACTGGGTTACTCAAACACTTCATGTAACCAAGGTATCAGGGAGTGACTGTTCCTGCTCTTACCCCTGCAGAGGCAGTGTTAGGCTTTGTGAGGAGTAAGAAGACGCCATTTGCTCAAAGGCTACTGCTTTTTGCCTTTAAATGATACTTTATTTAAAAGCTTGCATGTGTTTTAGTTCTTGAATCCCAGGGATAGCACATTCAGTGTCTATTAAAAAAAAGGGTAAGGAATCTCCTTTCCTGCAATGAGCTTTCCTTCATCTTTGACTGGGTTAGTGTTAATTCTGAGACCAATTTTGGCATTTAGCCAGAATTTGCTGTGGAGTTGAGTCATCTGACCTTCATCCTTTCACAACAGCATCTTAATACATATGTGATTGTGACAGTGATTGTAACTGCTGAAGTTGAAAATTTTGGAGAATTGGGCAATCAGATTAAATATTCTAAACAGAAATGTTGATAAAGCTTCCCATACTATGCTGCCTTCTATTCTTTAGTGATCTCTCATTGTAGCTGGCAAGAGGGAAGAAAGGAAAACAAATATGTTCTTATTCACATGGCATTAATTGAAATTCAAGCATATGCTGACATCTTGCTGAAAGTTCAGGTTTACTTAGTTCTATAAATGAAAATACTGATATTGAAAGGTAACTGTAAAACTAGAACTCCATAAGTAGTTCTAGCCAAAAAAAGGACACAGATGAAAGGTTGCTTCTGACATTATATTTCACAAGATTGTATTCTATGGTTGGTATATTTAGTGTTTTGGTAAATTATATTTCCATTAGTGTAGTACAGAAAACACAAAAAGCACATAACACTATCTTGATCATAAATGAAGAGAAAAGTATGATTAAATGCAAGTGTTTAAAAATTGCCATGCAACTGTTTACTTTTTTGGCTACTTTATGGTTTTATATTTGACTTACTACTAGATTATACTACTGTAATGGTCAATATTAAGTGGTTGGAAGATATTGTCTGTTTGCATAAATCTGCAGCTTCATTACAGGAAGAAAATTGGTGTGTTTCTAATACAGGGCTACTGCTTTCTTGGATTAGCTTTTTTTTTTTTCTAAAGCACCTGCTATTCTTTGTGTATTTCCATTTAATTTTTATTAGTTGTATGGCTATATCTGGGCATCTCATCCACTGAGATTGTGCAGCTTGATTAATTTTTCCATTTCCCATTTACTGCATTTTTATGGTGCTATTGTCAACCCCCATTATGCTAGTCTGACAAACCACTCTTCCTCCTAAAGAGCCAGTCTATAGCTTTAACTTGGGCCATAAATATATACACAGCTGTGCAGATTTTAGTTTAAGTCTTCATAAAGCACAGTCACAGAAGAAGAGGTAAGAGCTGATATATATACAGGGGAGATGAAAAATATTGGTGAGATTGAATACCTTATTTTCAACCCATCAGTTCTTCTTTTCAATGTTTTAGCTATTTATTCCTTTAATTAGCTTTTATTCCTTTAATTGATGTCTTGGAGGCATGGTGACAATATAGTAAATCAATGCTTTTGTGTAGGAAGCAGTTTTTCTCCTTACATGTAATTTTATGATTTTGTGGTTCTAACAGACTGTTAAGTAGATTTAACAGACTGTTAAGTCTGCAGATAAGAAGATATGTAGGTAAATTAGAGACAAGTACAAAATGAAGGTTGTTAGAAATGTGCTGATGATCATAATTGTGAAAATAAAGGGAAGTGACCATGACTTGGACAGTTAAATGACAAACAATGCAACACAGCATTTTCAATATCACCTGTTCATATTTTTCTTGGGTACATTATTATGCATTTTGGTTTGCTGTATTACGTACAGATTGTTCTTCAAAGATCTCCTTCTATAGGTCATGACAAAATGAAAGTGATGAATGAGACAGATGGAGAATGAAAGGTTGAGGTGAAAATACAGCAATGAATCTTGTTTCAGATCTTGGCTCAGCATCTTGTTAATGCAGATGTTTATTTAGAAAGTAAATAAGACCTAAAAATGATTGCAGGTGAATATTTCTTTTGTAATATATATTAGTTATCAAATGGTCTTTAAATTATTTAAATAACTGTTGGGGGTGTTTTAATAATTCACTAAATCATTAAGTGAAGATTTTTAAACCTGATGGCCAAAATAAAAGAGAAACCTGTAATAATTTTAGGAGAATCTTTCCTATATTTGTTTGAATTTATCTCATCTAATAATATGAACAATAAAACCTATGAAGCATCAGTCATGGATATATTATTATAGCACATGGAGATGTGAAGTTCTGCATGTTCAGTTTTAGCAGATTGTTGGAATGTATCATTAGACAGTAATAGTCAGCTTTCAAAGTGCTACTGGTATGTTCTTGCTGACTAACAGGCTAACAGAGTGTGTAATGATTCATGTGGGAAAGGATAAACCTACATTTAAATATGCAAGAAATTCTAATTTAAAAGAGCTTGCACAAGTTGTCAAAACCTCCACTATGAAGAGTTAACAGTTTCTACTCATCTGAAATTAAGTCTATTCTAAAGATGCCATTAAAGAAGGAAGCTACAGATGGCAAACTATGGTAACTGTGAAATAAGTTTCCTCAGGGGCACTTGGAAACCTTATAGTTTTTGGGTTTTTTTCTGTAAAAGTGATGGTCAGTGTCAACAAAATGCAGTTTGGTGGTTTTTTTTCCTTTCTCTATGATTTCCTAGCCTTGCTTGTGGAATTTTTTGGGGGTATGGGCTGTTGTTGTTTGTTGGGGTTTTTTCCCAACTGCTATGTTCAATAAAATTGGATCCTTTGCTTGATGAAGTTATTATCATTGTACAGCTGTTAATGTTTCAAGGGAAAAAGATTTTTTCAATGGTTAACTGAAGCTTCCCAGATCTAGAGCAAAGGAAAAATGGTTGTATATTAAGGCCCTATATCTTTATTAGATAAGACGGCTTTTGCTGTTTATTCTTTCTGGAATTGGAACACTTGTATTTCCCAACAGTTTCTTGTTTGAGTCTGAAATTTTACCTGTTTGGAAACTGTGGTATGCTAAATTAAAGTACTGTTTCCTAGTGTAGTAGCAAGTCAACAGGATTGTGTATAGGAATAGGGTGATCAGTTAAATCTGGGAGGACTTTATTGAAACCTTAATGTAGGAATCACCCTGTCTCTGTATCTAGTGCCAGAAGGCTTTTAAGATCCATTGCTACTGGTTTAACATGAAAGGGATCACTGACTTGCAGATGTGCTGCTCTGGAGCAGATTTGGCTGCTGTGGAGTGACTGTCAGGGTGTACAACAGCCAGCTGTGAGAACTCAGGGTTTGTGTAGGGCTCCTGCTTGGAGATGCCTCTGGGTGTTAGGTGCAGCACTCCATGTTCGTGGTTTAGAATATCTGACTGATCTGTTATTCATACTGCTTCTCTAATTTACTGAGTTCTTTTCCCTCTGGGCCCTTTTGAGGGCATTATGCTGGACACAGTATTTGAGAAGGGTGAACAAGAGATCTGACTGGTCCTCCTGGGCTTGATGGAGCATGGTGCCTTTTCTATTGCAGGGCCTGAAGGCAACAGGACCATCTTTTTGAGATCATGCTAAATCTTTCTCTTGGAGGAAAAGTAATTTTCAAATGAGATATTATCTCAAGATACTTTAGTTCATACTGCTTTTTTTTTTCCCCTTGGGAGTTATCATTTGATGCTGAAGAATTTCCTAATGTAGATTAGGAAAAGGCAACTTTTGGGTTCTGTTTGAAACTTGGATGTAGCAGGAGTCTGAACATAAGTGGGCAAGCAGAGATTGAGAACATTAATGCATAGGAATTCTTATATCTCGCAGGGCGTGATGAGTCAATGAAGATATAGATAGCCCAAAGTCCAAAGAGTTCATTAAAACTTAAATGTACTCAAATGAAGCCTTATAACTCATAAAAGGCTAAACTCAACATTGCATCAGTGATGAAGAGATGTTGTAAATCTCTTCATCTCATGTGTTGAAGTTGTGAGGTATTTACTTTGATATTAATACAGACAGGCAACTGGTAAGTATGTGGAGTATAATAATAACTTAAAAAAAACCCCATTCAGATTATATTTGTACAGACAATTTTGTAACGTAGGAGACATGAAAAATCTGAAAGGAGTGAAATAATATAGTACAAATCCACATAAGTGAAACTGACAATTTAGAAATTGTCTTCAATACATATTAGCCCTTAATTTAATACTTATCTGGAAGTACGTTGCCATGAATTTCTTTGGTCACAGTTTCCAACAGAAACAAGAAAAATTTTGGAGCGCCTAGGAGCTGTTACACACTTTGAAATCTTATATTAAATACTATAATATTAGTTGTAATGGAAAGAATAATCGCGAGATTGCTGTAGGTTGCTTGGATCTACCATCCCTTATTGTCTTCATAAGTCTAAAATTTTGGAAAATATATAGTTTAGTTATAATTCATAATATAATTAATAGGCATTTCATTTCAGTTTTTCCCTGTGAATACATTAACTTTCTATAGCTTTTTCTTGAATCATTTTAAATTTCTCACTGCCTGAAAACTCTACGGATTTTAAAGTCTGCTGGCAAATTACTGAGAGAAGGATTCTTGTAGCTTTTTTAAACGGCCTGTTGAAAGGGCCAAACATCATGTGACACTGGATCTTTGTGCAATTCCTACAGCAGTCACAGAGTTCAAGTTTAACATCTGACAACCTTGTTTACGTGAGGTGTTTTCCACTGGTGAGACTAAGATTTCAATTTAGTTCATTAATACTAGTTAGTCATTGCACAGTTGGGATTGTAGTATAACCTTACAAAAGAAAAAGTCTGAATGAGACTGAAGTCTGACTTGTGCTTTCCTAAGAGCTGCTTTAGGTAGGTCTTGTATGCATCAGTATTTCAGAGAAGTTCTACAGACAATGCCAAGAGGGAAAAATTCATTTTATTTGCACATAGAGGGTAAAATTACATGTTATTTTGATATCTTAGAAGCTCCTTTTCAAACAAAGCGCACTACAGCTTATTAATGTAGAATGCTTTCCATGTTTGCTTTAGGTATTAGCACAATGTTCATATTTTGAAGAAGTGACTTTATAGATGTGTGTGTAAAATCCACAACTGCATGCAGTACATAGTGTATGTTAAAGGAAAATACCATTCAAGGGACTGTAGTAACAATGGTGTGTGGTGCAAAGTGTCATTAGCAAAACTCGTATTTATTCATTCTCATTGTCATTTTGTAGATTTCTATTTAACAAGTAAGCAATTCTGTCATGAAAGTAACATAGGATCATTTGGAGTTTAGTGACTCAGAGGAGTGACCTTGCTGCTCTCTGTTGTTGTGTTTTTAATGTAAACTTTATTGATACAATAGCATCAGTGATGGATATGTTTTCCTAAAAGGTATTCTTTGCTGAAGTAGAGAGTCCCTTAGCAGTGAGTAACCCTGAAGTCATTCTTACAGTCTCTTCAACCATCTGTTCCTGAAGCTTAGGAAACAGATTGAGATACTGTTGTTAACCCCATGGAGGGAATTTGTCAGTGTTCGTTATTTGGATTTTTTTGTGGTTTTTTTTTTTTTTTTTTTAATTGGGGGAAGGCCTTTTTTTGCCTTTGTCTATTCCTCGTTGTCAGGAATAGACAATGTTCTGTGACTTGGTTGTTGATGGTGACTGCTTGCCCTCTTCTGCCTGTAGAAAATTCAAGAAGGGTTCACTGTTTAGTCTGTCAGTTCACCAATTATTTCATAGGGGCACGCTTCAGTATTACTGATCCTTATATGCAACTACCCTTTTATTGGTATGTTAAATGAGTCTAGGAGGAGTAGCTTGTAATAATTTTCAGGGGTTTTTTTTTTAAGAAGAGGGGTGGAATACAGCAAATTAAAATTATTTGAAGTTTTTTGTGGATGGTTTCATAAAGGTGGGTTGACTTTCAAGTTGCAATTGAGTGAGTCTTAGTATTTCCTCTTTTACATTGACTATTTCTGATAATTAATTAAATTTTAGAAAATCTTTTCAGTTATATCTAGCTATCTTAGTCAAAATCTTTTTTTTTTTTCTTCCCTTCCAGCTAAATGGCACTGAATAGAGACCTTGTGAATGTTTTGAATATATCAGCAAGTTTTGCTGCTGTTTAGCCAACAACTCTAATCCAGCTTCTTGCTTTAGTGGATCACCTTTGGGATGGGACATTGGAAATTTATCTCCTGATTACTCATCCTGAAATTCCCTTTGAAAACCTCTAAGGAATCTCACATTCTTTTGCTCTTGGGCTGTTTGAACTGTTACAACTGTGAAAAAGAATAAAACAAACCTATAAGGAAAGCTGATAAAGCAGAAGGGATCAATAGAGGGCTCTTTCCACCTATTCTATGTGTAGGCTAAAATTGGGGTTTAACATGTGGTCCGATTTACTTGTCTTTTCTACTGCTTCTGTTCTGCTATCTTGTTTTTTTTGTGGCTGGGCGTTAAAAACTAGTGCATCCTGTATGGAGTGAAAGATGTTCTCTTCCAGTAGTGCGAGAAGGAAATGTACTTCCTTCATAGAGTGAGTCATAAAGTTATGATCATAGCTTAAATACATGTCCTTTTCTCACCTGGAAATTCCAGCTTACAAATCCATTAGAATATTTGCTTCCCTCTGCCAGAAGACAAAAGTTGTGTAGAGATGGGTACTTTGTATTAAAATGTTTTAAATGCTTACTTAATAAGCATAAATGCATCATACTTTAAACACAGTAAGCTTCTGCTGTTCCTATTGGAAGAATCAGCATTCAATCTTTCCCAAGTAATTTAAGGAAATTTTACATACCTTCAAGTTAGGCTTTTCAGGAGTGTGTTTATTGTACTTTTTTTTAAATATTCCTCCTTTTTCCCTCCAGTTAGTCTTGATCTGAACCTGTGCTCTCTTTGCCTACTAGGCTGCTTTTTCTCTCCAGTAAAGGCCCTTGTTATGCTTGGAAGTCTACAGGGTGACACTGCTATTCCAGTCTTTGGCACTCTGTGTGTGTGGCAACAGCAGAGAGAAAATTTCCATGTTATTTTCATAGCAGGCCCCTGACACTAGAACAGAATCACACTTTTAAACAGATAAGTTTCTTTTCAGAGATTATTCAAATATAGAGCTGTGAATCTAGTTTTGTCAGGTTTTGGTAGGAAAAGAAATCAGATGAGTTTTGAAGCTGTATTTAGAGGAAAAGATGAAAAGATAATTTCCTTTGATAAAATGTTTCATATTGTAATGCCAGTATGTGTAGAATATCCAGCCTAAAATGAAAAAAAACACTCTTCCAGTAAAAATTTTAGAATTAAATCAATTGTAATTGATGAATGGACAGTAGTTTTACTTAGTGAAATATAGCATTCATATTTCAATAGACAAAAACCCTCAAATATTTGGAAAAGAGATTTTAATAGGAAACCTTTTTTTACTCAGACTTAAAACAAAGCACTGAAATGTTGGGATATTCTATGAAAAGCAGTCTTCTCTCAAAGCTGTTGCTTGATTCTTGCTTCAGCCTTTCCACCAATGGTTAGGAATAGGAATTCATCCTATAATAAATGGAAGGATCAGAGAGTCACTGTGATTATTGGCCTATCCTATTACAGGTTATTTTATGATAACACCAATGACTTTTCCGGATGCATGCATGACTGTGGAAACAGTCTTGCCAGATGTGTGGTCTGAATAGCTCATTTTTGTTTTTGATGTCCTTTTAAAACCCATCAGATCTCTCAGTTCCTATTTCTCTTAAATGTATGTTGATGTGTGAATGAGAACCCTGGCTTCCTTTAATCTCCATATTAAAAAAAAAAAAATCACATAGCGCTCAGCTATGTAGCTTAAAGAAATGAAGCACCATTGAAAAGAAGTAGAATTATCTATTCCTGAAAAACCGAAAATATGGCAGCAGCATCCAACTTCTAGTAGGCAGAAACCTGTTCATTCATACATATACTATCACAATTCTTGAAGAATTTTGCTTCTCTTGGAAAGCATATATATACAGGGTGCTATTTTTTAGCAGCCTAAAATGTGTGGTTATATACAAGTCAAGATACTTTTTGGTGAATTTTTAATAGCATGACCTGTTTACTTCCTTGTACTTTGCATCCAGTGCAAATGGGATGATTCACTCCTTTTAAAAATAAAAACCAAATGAAAAATGCATTTATTTCCATCCTGTAGGGCACAACAGTGCTATAAAGCTATGTTCATTTAATGTAAGGTGAAGGTATCAAGGAAATTCCTACTCTGGTATATGAAATATACTCTGCATTAACAGAGCACTTTTTGATCCAATGCCAAATCAGATTTTAAGTAACATCTCAAAGGGAAAGCTTCATTAAAATAGGAGGATTAAACCATCAAAAATTCTTCCAAATTACATAAGCCTCTATGACACCTTGGTTAACTGGAGCAAATTCATGTTAGAGGCTAGCTTTCTGTCCTTCATCCTGTAGGTATATTAAAATTACAGAGTCATACTATGGAAACAGTAGGGCTGTGTCTCATTCCTATATCTCAGAAAGGATGAACACAACATGAAAATTACTCTTCTTGGCTTTAGCCTTCATTTATCAAGACTTTGAAATTGTGTTTGGACAGTGGGTTGGAGCAGGGTGGAAGAAAACAGTTAGGATTACTGTCAATGTACTTGTAGAAAGAGAGGAAAAATCCAGGCCTTCAAGTTTTGATGTTAGGGTTTGTTTGGTTTATTAATCAAAAAAATTAACAAGGCTTGATTGTTACTTACTTATTGCTCACTATTCTGGACTATGTTGAGACATAAGCATTATGGTATGATAATTTTTTTCTGAAAAGGTAAACTAACTGGCATATCACTGCTGTAGTTATTTACAAAATCACGATGAAGGATCTCTTACTAGCAATGGACTCGTCAGTCTCACTAGGGGAAGTATAGGTTCGTATTTTGTTTCTTGTGAAAATCACGTCAATGCTATGTGTGCATGAGAAAGTATTATTGGGGTTTTGAAATAAAGTCCTGAATGTGAGACTACAAAGGTGTAGAAGTTTCTGCTTCTTCCTTTTTGAAAATAAACTCCTTTATTTGCTTTATTACAAACATGTTTAATTTTCAGCTACTTAAATGCAACAACATATTTTATCACTTTTTTTTTTGTTTGTAAAAACTCATGTTATGCAAATGTGGAGAAAAACATATGACCCCCCCAAGCTATTGTCTGTACAATTGCGTTTGAAGTTACTGCTCAAAAACTCACCAAAAACCATGGAAAAAGCAGCCTGTGAAAACTTGGAGTACTAGAGTCCTTGCTTTGAACAGTGATGTTTGCTTCATCACAGAATAAGGTAACATTAAGGGTGATGTTGTGAACAGAGATCATGTCCTTGAGGTCTGCCTGCTGATTTTGGCAAAAATGCTGGGAGAAGTGCAATACTGCGTTTTCCTGCATGGAGGGGGTGATTCTTACTCTGCTTCACTGCTGATGTAGCCACTGGAAGCTGCAGAAGAGACTTCTCCAAACTTACTTTCTTAGTACCTGAGATAGCTAGGAATGCATGTGATAGTACACACATTATTAGAGTATTTTAGCAGTTTTGTATCTGTGGTTTTTTCAGCTGTGTATCCACTGGCTTGTGAGTGTGCAGTCTTTCATCTGTGGCTATCTCAGTGATGTTTATACTTGCAGCACAAGTACAAGATTGCTCAAGTGTTGCACGTTTTCTACATTTGAAAAAGGGCCAAAGTGCCTAGAAGCTATATAATTGTGAGTGTTGAAGAAATATTCTAGGAGATAAATATATATAGAGAGAGAGAGTAAGGTTCAGTGACATTATCTAATATCTGTCAGACCATTTTGGGGTTTATGGCATCTCAACAGAACTGAAAGTATGCGGGCAAAGACAGTAAGTGTGTTTTTTTGGCTTGATTTCTATCTATGTGTATAAAAGAACTGGTACTTATAAGCCATCTCTATTAATAAGTGGACTATAATAAAATGCTGTTTTTAAAAGGCTAATCTTATAAAAAGCTCTCTTAAAGCTCTTGACTGCTTCATTTATATGTGGGCAGAGAGAATTCCTCTTTCTTTAGCTGAAAGTAACGCAGGACCTTTGTGGTGGTAGTGGGGTTTTGTTGGTTGGGAGTTTTTTTGGGTTGATGTTTTTGCTTAAATACATTACTTGGAATGGCTTCTAAAATTATCTTGGTTTAACCTTGCAGGAGAGCAGTTTGCCTTTGCATGCAAACTGTATTCTTTTTGTCCTGTCTGCAACTCTTCCCTTATTTCATGACCCAAAATGAATGCTAATGAAACTGTGATGACTGACCACCATTCCTCAATTAAGGATGCAGTAGTGTTTTGGTTTTGAATAGGAATTTAAATATAAACTTTTAAAGACTTTCTTCTATTTGTATGTATTGTTATTTATTTTTAAAAGTATCTCAAATTATAAATGCAATCAGCAAAATAATGAACTGTAATCTGTGTGAAATTAGGATTGAATAAACCCAGCTGCACAGCAAAAGAAAAAAGTAGGGTTCTCTTGAGAAAGTGGTGTGGCAAGGGATCTTTTCCTGATGAAAAAATATGAACAATGTAATAAAGAGCCAGGTAGAACATAAAAAGGTAAGCTGCCAAGATCTGAAATAAAAAGGTGATAATTTTAATGGAGTTTGGACAGAACTTAAAGTTTAAAAAATGCATTAATAATTTGCAGATGCGCAGAGATTATGGGGATTTAAAAAGCAAGATGAGCTGATATAAAATCAAAGGAAAGGATCCTTGTAAAACACAAAGTGAGCTACTATGTTTAAGGAATATGAAATTACTATTGTTGTCTTTGTAAATTAAAAGATGTAGCCCGATAGCAAGTGTCATTTGGGAAAGAAATATCTGCATGTATTAGATTAGAGGTCGATTGGGGAAGCCATGACTTAACTGTGTTAAGGGAAAAGCAGGTGCATGGAGATATATTTTTGCTACTTGAAGTGACAAAGTCTTGGTCAATTGTAGTGCCTCTTTTCCTCAAGGTAATAGTGCTGGGGCTACTTAGAGAAAAAAAAGTATGTGAAATATTTAAGAGAAAAAAACAAGTAAAATACCTGCAAAAGGTCAAGATATTGAGAACTGTGTTTAGAGATAGATAATAAGAAATGTTGCCCTTGACTAAGGGTGAAACCAGGAGATAGGGAAATATTTTGGGGCAATAGTAGATCTTGTATTTTCTTCTGGAATTTTGAACTTTGTTTAAATCTTATTAGATCTGAAAGTAGGAGACTTATGAAATTGTTTGTCATTGCAGAAGTCAGCATATACTCCCTCCCCACTCTCAAATTTGCATGTATTTGTCCCTGTTCTTTTTTTGTGGAAGATACTTAGAGCCAAAACTCATCCAGGAAGAATTCACACATGGATGTTGCAAGTGTGCATTCACACGCATGTGTTGTGTCTGGTAAGATATTGATTGTAAATACATGGGGGTGTTGTGTGTGTAGGTGTTTCTTTGTTTTTTGTAGTGGTTTTCCTTTTTTTTTTTTTAACTCAGGCTATTTGAGGGAAACTTAACACCTTTATTTGAAATATGGAAGCCTCAATAAAAAATGCAGCCACTTCTCAAATCCCTCTATATCTCTGTGGGATCACTGAAAGTGATAGGCCAAAAGGACTTTGAAATTCAGGCAGTGCTGCTACACCACCAGAGTTCTTTGATCATTTCTGTCCAAAGCGTTTTAGGGTCAGCGGTTGTCATCTTGCTTCTAACAATGCTTATAGTGTGGCTGGCTTTTCCACTAAAACTATCTTTCACTTTAAGGGGGCTGGGGGTGTTAAAAGGGATGCCTGGTCATGCATATGGGATTGTTGTGTCTTAAGTTTGCATCAGTCTTGATAGCAGTCCTCAGACTGCAGTTATGAAAGCGGACTCAGCAAACAAGCTCATGTGGTGCCTTCTGCCAGCTGAGTTTCCTGAGGTACCAATGAGCTATTTTTTGAGTAAAAGCTATCCAGAAAAAAAAAAATAATTTCATGTTTATGGTATTTTTTTTCAATATTATACATTGAATCCTAAACCTCATTGTCATGCCATCTGTCAGAACTCTTTGCAGTATTGGTCTGAAAGAAGAAGGTTTTCAGTAGGTAATAGAAATTCAGTTCTTCCACACAGGAAATGCAGTTGAATATAAGTTGGAAAACAACTGGAAAATTTTTCTCCTAGTACCAAATATCCTGGCTATACACATTGAAGCTTTCAATGTTTCACTCTGTTATAGTTCTGAGAGAAGGCAACTTCTGGGATGTCTGAAACAGACTTAAGAATATAATGATGCTCTCTTATTGCAAAGGTTACCTTTAAGTACAGTATTTTTTATGTAGTTAAAAACACTTTAGTTTGGAGCACTTGTCCTATCTCCTCAGGTTACTTATTTCTAGTACTGTAGCAAGAATGACTGGCTTCAGTATCAGTGCACCCTAAAAAGGAGAGACTGTGATTGTTTTTGATGTACATTGAAAAGAAAAACCAAACAACAGAAAGCTTGGTTACATTTTCTGAGAATTGTTTTGGTGAGGAGAAATTGTTGATGAAAGCAGATATCTCTGATATTATCCCAGTTAAGAATAACAGATGTATGAAGTCCAATTTCTCTGTGCATTAGCGAAGTTGCCTCTGATCATTAATGAAATCTTTGGTTAAATCCTTTCCTATGAGGAAAGGCTGAGAGAATTGTGTGTGTTCAGAGTGAAGAAGAGAAGGCTTTGGGAAGACCTCCCAGCAGTCTTCCAGTCCTTGAAGCAGGTCTATAATGAAGATGGGGACAAACTTTTTAGCAGGGCCTGCTGCAATGGAGCAAGTAGTAATGGTTTTAAACAGAGAGTTGATTTAGGTTGGATATAAGAAAAGTTTTTTTGCAATGAGGGTGGTAAAACACTGGAGCAGGTTGTTCAGAAAGGAGATGGATATCCCATGTCTGGAAGCATGGGACAAGCAGTCGAAAGTCAAGTTGGATAGGGCTCTGAGCAACCTGATCTAATTGAAGATTTCTCTGCTTTTTGCAGGGTGATTGGACTAGATGGCCTTTAAACGTCCCTTCCAGCCCAAACTATACTATGAAATCAAATCAAGGGGAGATTCTTTGCTAGTATCAGCCACTGTTTTCCAGGCAGTCTTTATCTTTACATACATTTTTCCTTTACATTTTTCCTATATTTTTTCCTGTTGCTTCTTCATTTTATTTTCCTTCTCTTCAGAGTTCCCTTTCTTTCTCATGTGCTTTGACCGAAACATCATGCTTTAGATCTCTGGGCAGTTTTACATTGTCTGAAGTTTGTGGTCCCAGTTGTCTGGCTCGGCAGAATTGCTAGATGTGTTAGAGTCTGAGTAGTTTGAGCTCTACACATTCTCCTGCATTTCTTCCCATTGAGGGTATTACTTCTATTTTAAGTCAGATGAAAATTACGCTTCTGTTATAATACACATTATTAGGTTTTGGCTCTCTGATCTCTTTCAGTCCTTATTTGTGTTGGATATCTTTCTGGGTATACTACTTGGGCTATGCCACAGTGCCAGTGCAACTTTATAACTTCAGTTAAGGAGTTGGAAATTTTTATAGTAATAGGGAGAAGCATCTCATCTGCATGTTCTTTCTTTCATTCACTGGCTTGAATTCTACTCTAGTTAAAGAAGGTGCATGATGTTAACACACAAAGCTTGAATATCAATGGGTCGCTCCATCTACGCAATGTGCACTTAAGTGTGACAAGAAATGAGTCACTCATACAAACGTGTAATTGTCCCACACAGGTGCTGGTGCAAGTTATGCTTGCCTGCTTTCATCCCCTTAAATAGCAAATTTCCTGGGAAGAAAAGAGCATTTTGTTAATTTGATGGCTATACCTACAAACCAACTGTTGTCAGTTTTTATGGAGCTGTTGGCAGTGAAGGACTAAGGTATTGTGCTTATGGTTTGTCAGGTACTTAAAAGAATGATGGCCACATGCAGTGAGGTGTGTAAAGGATTTGTATTAGCAACAAAAGCAACAAAACAGAGAATGAGGAGTTTCATGTTTGTTCTTTTTACGTAACATTAATTTTGGTGTGAACATCGACTCAGGATTCCCTGCAGCTGCAGTGCTCTCTGAGGAATAAATGAAGGCAGCATAAGAAAAATTTTGACTTCTTCCTCTCCACCTGGCTATTCCTATTCTGTGTGTTTGTCTTGCTTCAGAAACAATGATTTTTGTCAAAAGAGATTGAATTGGATTGGGATTTCAAACTTCTCAGCTCTCTGTTATATTCTTGTTTGGTTATCCTGTGTTATGACCCTGGTCTGTGGCAGGAACTGTTACAGCTTATGTTGGTAGAGTTCACCCTTGATACTGACTTGGTCTAAAGGGCACTGAAAAATAAATGTTGAGTCAGAATTTTCATTCCTCCACCCCTCTACTACCAGCCATTTCTCTGGCAAAGGCTGAGTGACCTATGTGTTTTTTGTTTTTTTTTTTTTTTTTTTTTTAATCTATATTCTAGAGCATTGTTGGTTTATCCATTTAAGAACCTGGACTTAGTAATGCTATTTTATAAGGAAAACCACAGGACAGGGGAAGCTGATTTACTGAAATTTCTCTATAAAATACACAATGGGATGTGTACAGAGTAGAATCTGAGAATGTATGATATATGTTTTAAGAAATAACTGTAAAAATAGGAAGGTACTTAGGATGCTGAAGCCTTTTGTTTATCTTCATTCAATAATAACTGGTCTATGCCATGGAGATAAAGAAAAGCAATGGTTTAAGAGTGAGTTGCAGCCTGTTGGGAGACCACCTCAAAACAGATGTATCTGTTATTAGAGGGGCTACACCCCTCGCATTCCTCTTGGGTTTTTTGTTGTTCAGCTCTTTATGATGTGGACCCTATGCATTAAATTCTCTTCTTAGGGTACTCCCCCAAAAAATAAGAAAAAGTTATTCCAAGCACACTTCACATGATACTGTATTAGTCAAGTGCTACAGTATGACAATAAAGTTTGTAAAAATGACAAATAATAAGAAAACAAATTTTGCATTTGGGAAAAAAGATAACCAAGGATAAATGAGAGTATTTCTGTTCATTATTTTTCAAATTCTAAATTGGTTAAAATTATTTCTTTGTGAGTTATAGACTATCATTTCTGAGGCCTTCAGACTATAATTTCTAGCATCCTGCTGCATGAGGTTTCTGATATTTTTTAAAATTACTTTGTATGTACTACAGAACACCTAAAATCACTTATATAAAAAGAGATGAACTCCAATACTGTCTTTCTGCTCTTGCATTTGATCCTACTCTATTATTTTGTAAAACTTTCAGGAGGAGTTAGATTGTTTTGAAAGCTTTTTCCCATTATGGATAGATCTGGACACATTTATTGCTGAAGTGAAAATACTGAATACACCTATTTAATCTGTGGCTTTGTAACTACTGCCTCCTCTTGGATATCTTTCATCAAATCAAGCCAGTGCAATTCCTGCAAGACTGTCAAGTTTATCACTGTTATCAACAGGCAGGGCCCAGACTGGTTCAGGAGCTTGCTATAGAACCTCATCCCGTGGTATTAATAATAATACAGACTGAAAGTCATGTTTACTAGACTTATTTTTACACTTGTGGACTCTAGCAGTATTAGCCATGGAGAATAAATGGCACATGGAAGTTCTGGTAGGAAGCCTAGTTTTTTTCTTGGCTTTTTACTTCAGACAAAAGGTAAGGAACTAAAAGGGCACACCATTACCATTTTACATTAATATTTCTTTCCTTTGATGGATGTGTTTCTGGTGGCATAGTTCCTGTAATATTCATTGATATTAATATGTTTAGCTGCTTCTGAATGCTGGACAGGACTAATGGAAATGTTTTACAGTGAAAGCTGAGATCTAAGAAAAGGCAGTATAGAAGCTCTTTCTAGGAAAGAACGTAGAAGCAGTTTGGTCTTTGAGACATGGCTAACAAAATGGTAGTGGTTCAGAAAGGGCTTTGGGGGCTGACTTTCTACTGTAGGACAGATCATTCCATGTGAGAACTGAGGATTTTTCAAGTAGTGAAAAGGTAGATTCTGTATATTCAGAGTTACATAGAATGTCAGAAAGGTATCTGTATACCTTTGATGTAAAATTGACAGTGAAATGATTGCATCTTGTAGTGGTAATTCCAAGTAGGAAGCTTGGAATTTCCTTTGCATTTTGCCCACGTAGGAGAAGAAGAACTCTACTCCGGCCCAAAACAGTACAGTTATAAATGTGGCTCAGCCAGGAGAGTTCTGACAGCCAGCTGAAAGAGCAAGTTGTGTGATTAAGACTAAGGGAAGTTAAATCTCAGTCATTCTGTGGATAATCTGGAAGAGCAACAGCAGCAAAACAGCTTGCCATCTTGGCAATGAGAGAACTTGACACATGAGTTGAAAAGCTCCTACTGTAGGAAGAGCAGTTAAAGTTTCTTAGACATCAATATTGTACTTGACTCAGTGCTTTAAGGCTTTTTTTTTAGCAGTAATTGATTGTGTCATCTACATGTACGGGATTCCTAGCGTGGGAGTCAGTAATTCTCTCACAACCAGAGGGAGGAGAGAGCTGGTTTTCCTCAAATTGTAACATATTTACCACAAGTGTATTCAAATGTATGGTTTAGTCACATTATTGAAGCCACTTCATAGAAGGTTATTTAAGCCAGCTGTAAATACTCTGTTGTGTGGGACCTACTAAAAGTGAGTGAAAGCCACTCTACTTTCAGTTCTCAGGCCAGTCTTACAGTTGTGGTGGGATTTCAAATAATTGCTTAAGTCTGCAGTTATGCTGCCATTGGCTCTTGTGCCTTGATTGCTCCACTCAAGTTTCTGTGTTGGAATTGAAATATTTATTTCTGATAGTTGTCTTCCAAAGCTGGCATGTGTTTGATCAGAGTTGCCTCTCTGATATCAAAGTGGCCAGAAGAGGCAAGAAGGAAGTAAAGTGATTTGAAGACTATCTGCCCAGGTGCTTTTTAGTAAGAAGAATTTGTAGATTTGTGCCATAGCTGAACAAGCACCAGTACTGAAGAAGTGCTAAATCTTATCAAACATTTTAATGGTTTCCAGACCAAAAGTTGTGAAAGCAATCTTTTAAGGTAATGAAGAATGCTTTCTACTAGATACTTGGCATAATTTTATTCTAATCAGACTTCCATTGTGGGAAGTGTCAGCCTTTTCAGTGTTGCATTTAGCCTTGTTGAGTCCATAGTTACAAAACTGTAAAAATTAGGGTGACCAATATTTTTATTAATCTTTTGCAGCTATAGAAACTCAAGATTGAGTGAAGTTAAGGTATCCAGCACAATAATGGCTCCCAAAATTTTCTCTAAAGCCTAATCTCAGCAGTGAAAAATCCAATCAGCCCTGTCATCTTTGGTAGTTTATTTTCAGTAAAGAAAGTCCTGCCAGTTTGAGACAATCCAAAGTGGATGAACTAAAGGCACTTCCTGCCTATAGAAACTGGGAAGAAGTGACCAAGTAGTTGCTGCCCAGTAAGTGAATATATGCTAATTCTACCCAGGGGATGTTGTGATGGCTCTGTCTCGTTGCACATGCCTAGTTTTTCTTTAGCGGCTGGCTTTTAGTGTACTTGCTAACCTAATTTTCTAACTCTCAGGAAAAATAGAACATAGGAAGAAAAAGAACCCTCACAAATTTCAAAGTAGATGTTTTTGTGCAGTGCTTGTAGCTGTCGCCAAAGCATTTTCACAGTTAGACTAATTTGGCCTTTTTGTTATTGCTATGAGTTTTTCATTTTTTCATTACACGAAGTGCAAGAGTTTCACATTGCTTAGATGTCATCAGTTTGCATTGGCAATGTTCAACTACATTGCCAAGAACAGTTTATTTTCTCCTTATTTTGTAGAAAAGAGTAATGTAAATTGGTGGCAAATATTTCCATGAATAAGCACTGGAGGTCTGTTGACATATCAAATGTAACCGAGTCGGCAGTTACAGATACAACATAGGTACGCTTACTTCACAACCTGTTTGTAGTAGTGTGGAGACAACTAAAAGGACAGGCAATGCCCTGGAATATATTTATTGCATTTGTTACAGTGTAGATCTGCAGTTCTTTGATGAATGCTGCAGACTCCTAATTTCAGTGACCTCAGGACTCATTCTAGACATCTGCCTGAATCTAATTCTGGGGGGAGGTGTTTGCTTTGGTTTTCTTGGGGATTTTGCTCTTGGGGTGATTTTCTTTACTGTGTAAAAACCTTCTACATTCTGTGACAGAAACACAATAGGTTAATTGTCAACAGAATTGGTGTGACTTAGTTTTCAAAATTGAGTCCTAGGAAATTAAGAATAAAGCAAAGAGACGACTTAATAAATTTGCGTATTTAATTTCAGTTTTTGTTTCAGTTTCTAAGCACATTTTCTACTTTGGGGCTGAAAGAGAATGGGTGTTTATGAACATGTGCACCTTTTTGTATGTGTCTATACAAATCAGATCAATGTAAATATAAATTGAAAACTTTTTATTGCTTGATATATGCCTTTAGGCAAATCCTGCTACTTAAGGGATAGGTAAAAATGCAATCTGAATAGTTGATTTGTGCTACTTACAAGAGCTCAGAAGTGGTAAGTATAGATGCTGTGTAAGATACCAGTTTAGAAAATAATTAGGCCCTTTTTCAGATAATAAATTTAATTCTTATCTTAAGTGAGATAAAATCACACTTTATTTCTATTAATGTATACTGGTATCCAGGCTGTAAAGTACAGGGGACAACAGTGAGGCCAGTAGTATCTATCTCAAATACAGCTGTAGATAATTAGCTAATTCAGTTGATTCAAAGATGGTTAAAAGGTACTATTTCCCACTAATATTACAGAAAGTAGCAGGCAGTATAGCTAGCATCAAAGATTTAGGCACATTTGATATGTGTATGTGGGAGGCTTTTCTGAACAGTCTCATAAAACACAATGTCATTGCTATTTTGCTTGCAATATTTGGATTCTCCTTTCAATGGGCAGATCATTAGTAAACTGTGAAGTAATCAAGTAATCAGAGCCCAATTAAATAGCTCATTCCATTCCTGGGCTCAGAGAGGGTACTGTATGTGTGAAAGTCTGGCTGTTAAATGGAGCCTGAACAACATATTGAGTGAAATCTTTATGAACAATACAAGGTAGTGAAAAAGTGAGATGTGTCAGCTGACCATGAAAAAAACAAGTGCAAGCTCATTTAAGTTTGCTTTTTTTCATGCAAATGTAATCACAAAACAGTCTGTAGTTTTAGTAGTAGATTTAGGACCTTCTATTGTGTATAAGGAGACCAAGAGAGTAATGAAATTTAGAAATAAGGAGTCATCCATAGTTGATAAGGCTGACTTCTACCTTGTACTTTGATTAGACCTGTGTCTTGCATTTCCTCCTCTGACTTGTAAACCTTTCCAGTCTACATGTGAATATGTATTTGAGTATTAATCTATGTGCCATTTAAAATTCAGAGAATGCTATGCCTCATGCCAGAAAGGAGAAAGGGATCCTGAAAGAAGTAACCATTAACTCAGGTCTTTGAGTCAAGACTGATTTTTGTACTGTGATTAAGAAGCAGTTTTTCCAAGAATTACAGGCCTGAGATGGAGGTGGATTGCTTAAGTTTAGGAGACCAGAAGGGTAGTGCAGTTAGGGTTCCCAAGACCAAGAGATAATTCAGGCACAAAAGATGGAAATATATTTACCTCATACCTCTGTAGGTAAAAAAATGACAGCTGAGCTAAAAATGAAATAATAATCTCAAAGACTTAACTAAAAATACGAATTCTGGAGGTTAGACATTGTCCAAGAGAAGGCAAGAATGTTACTATTTTGTCCATGATCAACTCTCTGTGGAAGGGTTATGTTGAAATAGATCATCTTTGGAAACAAATTTTCCCAGAGCAGCTGATGGAAAATTCTTTGAAACTATTAAATTTTTATTCCAAAGAAGGGACTAACAGTGGTAGTCATCAGCTTATTTTCTTTGATTGTATTGAATTTTATATTTATCTCTAAAGGATTAAAAAAGAAATGTGTCAAACATTAGCAACTCCACCTAATTTTCCAAGCAACCAGCCCAGCCTCCCCTACATTTTCAGTTATTAAACCCCACCAAGTTATGTGAAGAGCTATAAAGTTAGAAGCGAAAAGGATACTTTAGAAGCTATTTGGCTTAGCAGAGAGATGTTAAGATGGTCAGAGGTGAGACATGTGCCCAGAGAGTTTTAGCTACTTATCAGTAGTTTCTTGTAACACTGGACATCCTTTCAGCACCAATCTGCTTTTTGCCAAAGTTATTTAGAACATTTGTCTGAGTAGTGAAGAGCTTTAGAATATGATTCATGTCTTATACCAATGCCTGCTTTTTCCCTCTTTGCTTTTTCAGGTTTTTTTTATTCTTCAAAGCACATTCTTTTTATTCTTTTGAGAATAGTACTCTACACCAGAAATCATACATAGCTTTTTAATCACAGCTCTTGCATTTAAACGGGGTTCAATTTCCTTAATGTCCTAAGTAGCCATTATGTGTAATAACTTATCCTGAGGACTCTGTGCCCTTCCTGATGTGACTCCTTGTGCTGCTAACTAGTGACCTTGTTGTTGTGACCATCCCTGAAGCTGTATCTTTGACATGATAGTGAATTTCTAATCAGATCATTTTTATTCATGCACAAGTGCTGTCTTACAGTATGCATAAAACCCAATAATAGCAGCAGGGGAGAATTATTGTTATGATGAAAAAGAAAATCTTTGATATGAAATTGGCTCCTAGGTGTTCGGTGGTGCTTGGATGGACGTCCTGCTCATTTTTAAAGAGGTAGTAAGAGGCATTAAGGTTCTCAGGGGAGGTTGCTAATAAAAAAAAGGGTCTGTAGGACAAGCAATGAAACTATGGAGCTATGTCTTAGTATTTCTTGTAGTATGGACCTATTGTCAGATTTTTCCTAAAATATTGGGCTGTAAAATAGGAAGGACATGACATTGAGCCAGAAGTGGCAATGACTTCTTAACAGTCAAACAACTCTTACTACAGGCTCATTACTACAACTCTTACTACATGGAATGACTGCTCAGCTTTTTAAAATATTTGTATCTGGAGTATTTGAGATCCAGATGATACAGAAGTATCCATCTGTTTGAGAACCTGAAAAATAAAATTAGTGGATAAATTGATCAATCTCTTTTCATCAGTCATTAACTTTACAAAAGCAAAGTGAAATGTTGAAAATCTGATCTGATTTTTCTGTGTTCTAAGCATTTAATAGATTCTTAGAAATCTACCTATTGCATGATTTCTAACCAAATGTTAGAGTGTTGGACACAGGTTTCCAGAATTATCTGGAAATAAGTGGTCTTTAAGCTGGAGTCAAATATGGCTTTATAACTTGCTACAATGTTTTATGCCTGAGTTGGTCAATCCCTGTCCCTTCTTCCTACCAATTTCTCAAGTTGCAGCATATATTAAAAAAACAAAACCCTCTCCCTTTTCACTCCTGGGTACAACCAGCCTCACCTGTGGGAAAGCTAATCTGCAGCTGGGCAGTGGATTCAGTCAGAACTCGGACCCAGTTAAGAAAAGCTCAGTGGCTGGGTAAAATGGGATGTGTGGGTATTAGTGGAACATTGGAAGGGAGGATAAGGCACCCATTTCCTGAAAGAAGGGGCAGGATGACCTGAGCTTTTCGGTAGCTTTGAAGACAGCAGAAGAAATTAGAGAAGGGTGGTTTGTAAAAGAGATTGTAGCAATTGATTTGATTATAAGAGAAGCTGGAAAATGCTCTCACCACAGCTTTTTCATATAGTTAAATAGGATTTATATGATTCATCAATGATGGTGTTACAGTTAAACCACAAGGGTGTTTTCTGTAGTTCTTTTCTCATCATTATTAATTAGAATGATATTTGCCTGTCAATATAAATAATCTCCTCACTAATTAGCACTCTGGTGTGATTTGTAAATTGAAGCTAAAGAAATAGAGCTGTGTGTGACTAATCCCAAAATGCAGCTCTGCTCAGAAAGCAGGCCTGCATCAGAGTTTAATCTGGTGGCAGAAGAACCAGGTTAGTTCAGAGAGAAAATGGTTTTAGGGCTAAGACTTCAAATGTTCAGTGTAAGCTAATGGAAATCAGAGGCAAAGCTATACTGATTTTGACATCTCTGAAAATCAGTGGAGTGGTTAGAAATCTTAACTTGGATATTAGCAATTTTTTTCTCTTACCAACAATTGACTGTAGAAATGAGGTTCCAAAAGGAGTATCTACTTTGTGTGCATTATGTTAATATGCACATTCATGGAATTCCAGAGGCATCAGAAGGAGCATTGGTCTGTTTTTCTTCTGGTTGGAACCTTCCCTGAGAGTCAGACATTTCAGTGTTATATATTTTCAATTCAATTTATGACAAGCCTGTACTGGTTCCTCTGTTGAAAACTATTTGTAACCCAGTTCTTTTCCTGCTTTTCCCTTCTCAGAATAAACGATCTTCTTCAGGGACGACTTCTTTGAGATTTGAGCCGCAAGTTATTTGTTATCTTGTTGCATGTGCTGCTGTATAATAAGTTGCTCTGTTCTCTGGTGACAGGGCTGAGAGCACAGACTTGGTAATGAACCTTGAGGACAGCAGGGGGATAAACAGCAGAGATACACAAATGTCAAAAATTGTACCTAAACTATACATTTTTCAGCTTCTTAATTGTTGAGATCTTAGTCTCTTACCCTTTGGGAACAAGTGCTTTAACTTGTTATCCAATTGTCACTAAATGTTCTGGCTGCTGATGTGTCTGAGCGTGCAGCAAAGCCTGTGAGGCCCAGGTGCTAGACTAAAAGAGAGAGCAAGAGAAGGAGCCAACTCTTTCGGATTTTCTGGTTGTGGTATCTTGTTTTTCTATCTCACATCATGATCTGTGCCCATGATGCTACATTCCTGTTTCTGCAGAAGACAAATGTGACTTAAAAATTTGTAAGAAATAGGTATTTCAAAACTAAAAAGCTTCTTAGCAGCAACAATTAGCCTTTTGCTGCATAACTATAGAAGTTCCACCATGCCCATGGTGTCATAAGGCTACTGTCCAGAGAAGAATTAGTAATTGGTGTTATCTTTGTCATTAAGGAGGGTTCTCAAAATGAGAGGTCTAATGGAATGTTGACTTGAGCATAGCAGAGTGATGAATTTCACTTGTTCTGTAGAAGAGTCGAACCCTTGTTTCTGTTCTTTCATTTAAAGCAAGAGGGGAAGAAATTTTTTGCAATGCAATTTTGGGCAAAAAGGAGTAGTTTCCTTGAACAGTGGCCAAATCGTTCAGAGTGTACTAATGGAACTGGGTAAGAAATGAATACAAAATTACTTGTGCTGCAAAAAATGTCTTTTTTTTTTTTTTAACAAAGCAGGAAATAAATTTCTATGAAATTAATTCAGTACATTTTTAATCCCAAATGCTTTCTTCCATCTCCATATTGTTTATTTATGACATAGAGCTATGTGATTTCAAAATTCCATTATTTTTTTTAATAAATCTTTTTTGCATTTTCTGAAAGCAAAACAAAACAGATGAACATAAAACAGTTGATTTTGAATTGTCAAAATAGTACTCTTTAGCCTAATGCTACATAATTCTTATTTAGCTAATTTAGCTAGCAGACCAATTGGGTTTGAAATCTGGAATTTCAAGATAAGGGAAGTAAAAGCCTTTTGAAGTTGTTTAGTGTCCAGGCTTTTTATGGTGTCTGGTGGAATTAAGTGTAATTTACTTGTTTTATGGATTATTTTGTTGAACTTTGCCTTCTCATCAAGGATAGTAGAAGACAGAAGGATAGTAAAGACTATAACACGAAAGTTAGTATTCATGGAAAGACACCTAAAGGTAAATTAGTGCATTCTTATACATTGTGTGAAACAATGTATCAGTTGCTAGTAGCAACTGTTGTAAAATAATTTCCCTTTGAACTTCCACTTTTCACACATCTGCAGTCTTCCTTAACATTCCCTTTCTAATATAACATTTTATGAAGATTTCCTTTTCAGTCATTACCCAAACAAAATGTGAGAAATACTTTCTATTTGTTCTTTTCTTGGATTATTACTAATTGAAGGTATTTGATTTTTCCAGTATAAATCTTATCTATGATAATTGGAAGCCTTGAATGGTCATATGAAGATTAAATTGGCTCTTTTCTTTGAAATAGCTTCATAGTACTTAGAACATTATTGTATTATTTTTGTGGGAGCTTTTTCATCTTTCATCAGATCAAATGATGAAATGTTAGTCTTAGATGTTTTAAGGGCTCTCTAAAGCTTTTGTAAATATGCTGTAAGTATTTGGATTGTGTGAATAAATTTATTTCTGTTTAATAAATAAACTTATTAAATTTATTTCCAGGGTTTTCCCCTGGGAATGATTTTGGGGTAAGGGAGGCCAGGGTATAAATCACTCATTCTGGGGTACATTGTGGTTATTGTCAGAATTTTGCTCTGGGACCATTCTGTCAATGACCAGCAAATGAATGTTTCAGGATCACTCTGTATCCTCGCACCTAAAAAAAATTTTTATATTGTAAAACCATAATTAGTAGGATTGGAAAGGATCTGAGGAGGTCAGGAAGCCATCCCTCCTGAATTCTAACACAAAATGTGTTAACATTTGTGTGTTAGGTAGATCAAGCAGGATGATAATAAATAAATAAAAAGATAGAATGAGGGGAATCCAATTTGAATATTCTTAAAAGCTAATGAAAACCCCTTAATGTTTTCTTCAAAAATTAGGGAAACCAGAAATGTTTTCCTTCACACAATGGCTGGTTTTCCTTTTCCAAGATGAATCTTCTTTTTAAAGAATCTCTGTGCTTCAAGTGCGTATCAGTACAAGTACAAATTAGGGCAGGTCTTGCAGAAGCTTTATTCACTCTGGTCATGGTAAGAGAACAGTGGGGCAGCATCTCCCCCCATGTCCCTTGTCATCTTCCAAGTGGTTGCAGAGACTCAGCCTGCAAAAAAAGAGAGGGAGGTGGAGGGAAAACACTCATTTCAATCTTCAGGCCAGGTGTCCATCCCTGGGAGGGATGGATTCAAGCAGCATGCTAGCTGCCATGGTTCAAGGGAAGAATCAGACAGTAAATAATGTGGCACTGTGGAGGCTGTAAGAGTGGCCCACCTTGTATTAGTCGGTCTCCTGAGCGGGGAGTTGGAGACAATCTCAGTCTGTTAGCTCTTAGTTAAAAAGGATTTTATTGTAGTAAAATAGTCTCTTAGCCAGACCTCTCAATTATCAAATATTAATTGTGCCACCACAATGTCTTTCCTTCAATCTTTCCTCACAGATCAGGTTTTCTAGGTCTTATTGTCCTCACTGGTGTGCTAATTTGCTGTGTTTGGGTTTGTTTGCTTTTTTTTTCCCCTCATTTGTGTTTTCCTCTTTTGAACACACTCCTGCAGCTTCCTTGAGAGCATCACACAGATTAAAAGAATTAACTGATGTCTTTGATGGGCTAAACACCACTCTGCACATCCCAGTGTGATGTTTATCTTTCCCTGTTAAAACATAAGTGTTTACTTACATTGAGTTTGTGACCATTATAATATGTAAATTGTATTCTGCGAGAAAATATTACCTAACTTGTCATTTTTCATCTTCATCTGTTCTAGAAAATATGCTGCACCAATGGGACAGTAGTATTTTAAGGAGTCATAAGTTTATAATTATGGTAAACAATTAAGAGCTCATATGGCACTTCTGCTTTCAAGAACTGAGGCTTGCTTTCCGATGTGTTTTTCTCTGCTTATCATAGGAAATTACACTGTTTCTGTAGTGGCTCCCATCCCAGACCTCAACATATTTTACAAACATTAATGAGGACACCTCAGCACTGAATTTTTACATAGAGATTCTAGGCCCTTAGGGGAAATGGTTTCTTTATTATGAGTACAAACAGGTCAAATAATTTTCTGTATGTTCTCTGGCATTAGGTGGTTATCTATAAAGTTTAGCATCATTTTTATTCCCAGTGAAACTAATGAGATTAATCATAGAAAACAGTCTTTCTTAGCTGAAATTATCATACCTCAGTGAGGGCTTGTCTAGCAAGTGAAATCCAGCTACAGAGGATTGTGTGATTATCATCTTGCTACTGTTAATTACAGCAGTCATTAGTAATGTCTGGTTTTCAGAAGCCAACTTCTGATTTTCTTGGATTAGCAAAGAAAATAAGGTATTAAAAAATAAAAAAAAATCAATTTTCTCAAAAATGGTCCTGGAAGGTAATTATTTAGGGCTTTTTGAGAGCTGTGGAAGGAGTTGTGTTTCCATTATGCTTGTTTTGGGTTTCATTTGTTGAGGGTGGTGGTTTTTTTAGTTTTTTTTTTTTTTTCTTTTTTTCTTTTTTTGAGGTGCTTAGTGTGGTTTGGTTTTATACTACTGTAGTTCTTTTAGTTTTGAAGTATGAAAGGCCACTCTGTCAGAGCTAATGTACTGAATAACTTCCATAGGCTGGGCTTCATCTGGGAAAATCAAACAGTTTTTCTATCAGATATAATCTTTTTCCACTCTTATGTACTGTAATCTGTCTTAACCCCAAAAATGTTGTGGAATTGATAGCAGGTCTGTTGTGTCCTTATCTGTTATTTTTATCATTAGATTTCGTTCACTCAGAACTGAAGTTTCTACTGTTTGAGTAGTGCAAAAAGCGATAGATATTGAACCTGTGTAATTTTTTACATTTTTTAAAAATTGCTTTGTGCATTAATTCTAGCCAAAAAAAAAAAATTCAAAAATCTTCATTTGTGTCAGAGGTGTAACTCCAGGCTCTTCTGTAGTCAGCTGAGAATGGTCTATTTGACAGAGAGCGAAATCTTGTGGATGTCATCTTGGGGGTCACTACAGCATTTCTTCAAATACATTTTTTTATCAACATAACAGCAATTCATGCAGTGAAAGGGAACAGTGAATTCAAACAATAGATTACATGTTAATAATGCTTGACACTAAATGCGCCAGAGATGTTTCTTGCTTAGTGAAGTATGACGCTCTGATCACAGTCTTTTCTTTGATTTAGACAGCTGTGGCACTGAAATAGTAGGGTTGTAAATTGAGTACTTGGAATGAAAGTTCTGGAGATGTAAATCCAGTAAAATATAAGTGGTAGCAAAAGCCTGCCTATTTAGACTGCTTGCACTTATTTCTAATCAAGTGTTCCCACGAGGTGGATTTTAACTTTCTCAGTTTTCTTTATGTAATGCTTAATTCAGGCCTTAATGCTTGTTCATGCTGAAAAGTTTTATTTTACTGTTGTTATTTAATGGCATAAATCCTGCATGTAGTCTGTTTCTCATACCCTAGAGCCAGTTCAAGTAGCTGGGGAGGGTAATACCCTGTGCTATTCACAGTCTGGGCAAGTTTAGGAAAAAAACCATTCAAGACATGACTGGAAAGAAGATATTGTTCTCTAGTCCACCTCAGTCTATGAATGTAGTCATGTAATTCTCTAAGTTGCTCATTATTATCCAGTTGCAAGGAGTTGCTGAAACAGTTGAGCAGTGAAATGCAATGCTGAGAAATGTTTGAAAAACTATTATACATTCGAATTTTGACAATGCACTTTTGCTTGCAGCTAATAATGCACAAATTAATTCTGAAAGGCACAACTCTGTCCACAGTGTAAAAGAAAAAAATGTTAGCCTCTAGGTAATTGCCTTTTTCATATACTACATGCTGTGACAAAATTACTCAAATGAGGACTTGTTGTTAGATCTAGAATATGAAATATCATAGATTTCCTAGTCTTTGGAATTCTTTGAAAATTTGCCAGAATTTTCTAAATTGCAAAAGGTGCCTTATATTATTGGGCCTTCAATGTTGAAATGAGATATGACAAGGTTGGGTTAGTTTTGTACTTTTGCAGTTGGGGCCCTAAAACATTTTTTTCAGCTAATATCAAAAAACCAGAGGAGAAGTAATACTATTTTTGTATGTAAGCTGGAGAGTTCCCATTTCCTCTTTGGAGATTTTGGAAATTGTAATGATAGATTATCCTTCCTGCTTTGAACACTGTTTGTTTTCCACTGTTCTGAAGATTAGCTGTAGAAAACAATCTTTCTTAGCTTAAAAATTTCTGTCTGAAGAACTAGTCGAGATGATGTATTCATAGAAATTTCCACTATGCTGTGTTCTAGGAGGTTTCCCACATTTTTATAGTAAGAAGTTATGCAGCTTGCCCCCAAAACATTTTTCCATTATTTCCTTACCTTTGTGGAATTTAGGTTGTCTGTTAGTAAAAAAATTTAAAAGCTGATTTAACTCTAAAGCTGGCTCAACATCAATCCCTTTTAGGGAATTGTTTTTAAATATAAAGACATTTAAAGAACAAATAGAAACTTACCATAACAGGTTTCTACAAGGGACAATAGCTGATGTGTACAGACAATATCAAAATACCTGATTTGCTGAAAGAATCACTGCTAAAGCACCTTGAAATAAATTTAATTGTCTCTGTATTTCCAACAAACAAAGGTGATCTGCTAAGGTGGAGAAAATAACCAAGGGAAAAATAATTTTACACCAATTCTTGCATATAGTGAGAATGGAGATCTGTCTGAAAGGAGAAGGCAATTAGAATGAAACTGTTCTGAAAACACCTTAGAAACATAAAATTGGAAAGGATCACTTGGTGCAGTGGCTATCATCTCTCTGACTATAAGAGAATCATGGCAGAAGATTGAATGTGGATTGAAAAGTAGGTTTCTGTCAAATAATAAAATAATTAGACAGAAGAAGTTATTTAATGGATAGAGGTATTGAAAAAAGTTTTTTAAAGAGACAGTATCTAAACCACAACACCATTATTTTGATGTAAAATACAGATGTGAAGTGCAGTAAGGAAAAAATGTATTTTTGTCAGAGATTCCTCAAATCAGAAAATAACTGTACTGTAAGTAATTACACTCTCTTGGCAATGACATGTATAAAGGGTGACACAAAGAGACAAAATTAAAAACATAGATTAAGTTCCAGTGAATAAAAGGCACTAAAAGGCCATAACAATGTCCTGTTCATCATATTAGGTGTGAAAAGTAAACAAAGAAAAAGGATAATTTCATTTATTGAGGAAAATAATTAGTAGTGATTAATTATTAGTTAAGCTGAAGGTCTATTTTCTTATGTGTTCCAGGCCTTTTAAAAGAAAGTTACTTAGAAAAATCGAACATAATAAAGTCAGAGTGAAATGAGTATATAGACCAGACCAGGAAAAGCATGAATCAGAGAATATTAACCCCATCTTGGTGTATTTAAGTCATTTGTGTTTGAGGTTTACCTTCAATCGTTCAGGAACTAATCAGATCAATGGCTCAGAAACTGGCAGTGTTTATCTTTGAGAGCTCATAGAGAATGGGTTGGCCCCAGAGGGCTGAAGAAGGGCAAACATAGTAATTAATCTTTCAAAAGAGGAAAAGCAAGTATGACTGATAGTACAGTTTCTCTCTCTTTACTCGAAGAGTTGAGAGAAGGGTAGAGAAAAGTTGCAAACGACCAGTTCTTAAGAATCTAAAGGACAAGAGTAAGCCAATGAGTTCCCAAAAAAAAAAAAAAGGTGAAGCCAATGTGACTTCCTTGTGTGTAGGGAAATTTTCTAGCACATGTGGTATGGTGAGTTCTTCAGTACCCTTGCAAATGACTGTCGAAAAAGGAAATAGTAAATAATGCAAATGCCAAATCATTATATGATACTTCTGCCTTATTGGTAACTCTGTCTAGCGTATTCATCAATAGTTCTCTGTGATTCTGTTAAGAAACTGGAATCACAGCCCTAAAGATTGTAGAATTATATTTTGAAAATTATTCTGAGACTATCCAAGGTCAGCTCCTTATAGATTTTTAAAAAGTCAGTTCTGCAGGTTTTTAAGGATATGACTCTAAAATGAGACAAGCTGTTAGGGAGGCATTTTGGAAAAGTTAAGAAGAACAAGGAGGTTTTGGTAGTATTTAAGTATGATGGAATTTCCACTACAGAAATAACATATCTTTTGGTAAATTAATTTGTTTTAATTTGGCACCTGTGCTAGTAATCAGCTCCTGAAAGGGTTATGTGAAACGTGATAAGCTTTGTTTTACAACCAACAGCCTTCATTCATATATGTGGTCATTCAATCAGGCCTTTTCTCCTGTTCTCTCTCAAGATTTTATATTCTGTCCTGCAGTTAAATACTTCACATTCTGGATACTTCAGTTCCTGTAATAAGCTTTGGCTGTGTTTAGGGCTGTGGTAACCTTTTGCATTGTTGCTGTAAAGATAACAGATTTCTTTTTTTTTTTTTTTTTTTTTTTTTTTTTTTTTTCTAATGTTTATCAGTGTTGCAAGAGAAATCCACTTGGCAGAACATTTCTCAAGCACTCTTATAGGTTTGACAGTTCTGAAGAAGACTGGTACTGAGATAGATTGGCAGTCACTGTGCAAGAAAGACTGACCTCAGGAGGATAAAACCCCTATAGCTATTTTCAAAGTTTTCAGAAGCTTCTTTTGCGCTAAGGAAGTTCTGCCTGGATGTTTGTTCAAATGGATTTTCCAGTAGGAATAAACCTTTAAAGCTTTCAAATGACAGTGGGGGCTTTCTCCTTTGGGAGGCAGAAATCAAGATTGCTTTTGTCGGAAAGCCCATTTTGAAGATTAGGAGCATTCATTTCATAAGTCAAAATAAGGCTCTTTTAATTCAAGTGACCATAGGGAATTTCTTGTTCCTGTGCTTTTGCTCTCAGCCAGGAGAGCACCCAGAACTGTTGTGTAAATGAGTAGGGAATCTGGATTACTAGTCAGTATTTCACCTATGTGACTAGTTGGGTTTTTAAATTTTATTTTCATTTTTACTTTAACACCTATTACTATTAACTCAACCAAAATGGTTTAAAAAAAATTGAAATTTAAAAATCAGCTCTCTAATGGCTCCTCTCCCATAGGTGGTAACTGCAGCTCCAATAACTGGAGGATGAACAGCAAAGGTGTGATTTCAGATCCTGATTCCATTGACATTAATGGAAGTCTTGCCATGGATGATTTGTCAAGAGAAGAAATCATTGTTTTCCCTCAGAAAATAGTAATGCTGGTCTTCTGAAAGTATGAACAATAGTTTTGCGTGAACTAGATCAGGGAAAATAAAAAGCAGAGAAGACTCTTCTCTGGGTTCTTAATGACTGAGGTGTTGGCCACATTTGAAATATTTTTGACCATCATTTCTCTTGCTTCTGTATTTACATATAAAAGTCTCTCTCTTTTGCTCAGGGAAAGTTGTGGTCATAATTGTTGCATGTGGTCTGTGTATCTTCCAGCAGTCAGCTGAGGCTTTAGTTGCTTCCATATACAATTTGCATATACTCTTGGTATATTTACCACTTAAAGAAGCTTCACAGACTTCTGTATGACTGAGGAGTCACACTTCAGGATGATCCTGTCTTGTACTACCAACGTGGAACTGGCAAGAATGCTTTGTTTGCCCTCTGTTTTCTTTCCTGCTTGTCTTAATAACCCTAAACTTTGTATGATTACAGTGCTGAAGAATCCTTATTGCTTCTTCAGGAACTACATTTCAATTTCTAGTGACACAGTTAAAGCTTTTCATTGTTCACTGTTTTTTTGGTTTGTTCACTCGGCCTTAAAAGCCCAACAATTAATGACTCTTCATCCATCTTTCAATTTCAAAATAAGGACATAATCATATAGACATGTAACTTCTGCTTCATTTTTTTGAGGGGTTGGGACAGTAATTGAATGACATCTGGGACTGACACTTCTCCATGGTTTTATATTTTTAATTGCAGATGATGATCTAGAGTCGCCTCTGATACTGTCCAGTCAACCAGTTTGAAGTAAATTAAATCTATTTATAATTATCCCACATTTCTTGTAGAAAGTATCACAATATGCTGCATTTTTCAGGGACTAAGGTGAATTTTTCCAGCTCTGCTTTGAGAGTTGTGATTCTCTCTTTCATGATATTAATTGCAATAAATTTTTTTAATGTTTTAATCACCTCAACATTTCAAAACAAAAGGAATGGTGAAAAATTTGATAACATAATAAAGGGGTGTATAATTTCTTCACCAAGCCTGAGACTCTTACAGGAGTTACCTGAAAGGATTTAAAGGTGGACACTTAGAAAATGGCAGGCCAAGAAGGTATTGAGAGCAATAAAGTACTTAAAGAATTAAAATTGAAGTAAAGCAACTGACAGCCTGAATTAGAACTACTGCTTCCTTCTTCACAGCCTTTGGTTACCTGGCCCTTGAATTTGATGTGATACCAGTGATGGCTGCTTGATGCTGCTTGAGTTCTGCCTTGCTCTGTGGAAGAGGTGTCTCCTCCTACTGTATTAATTTAGCATGCTTCTCTAAGAGACAAGCTGCCAGGCTTTACTTAATTTACTTTGGTTCTCCTTCAGAGGGTTCGTATTCTTTGCATTTTAAGTTCCCTTGATAATAGGATGTTTCCGGCTTAAAGTTGCATGGCACCTTTCCATGCTGTTTTGTGCCAGCACAGTTCTGCATTCTGAGTTGCTCAGTCAAGGTTGCAACATCCTGATATTATTGCCACAAAAAAAGAAGATAGAAGTAGGAAAAATGTTTTTCAGATAATGGAAGTGCTTTAAGGGATTAACATTACCAACATTGATCATATTATTGATTGACGTTACTCACATTGATCACTTATCGATCATAGAGAGAGGATGGAACTAGATAGTCTTTAAGTTTTCTTTCAACCTTAAACCATTCCACGATTCTATGATTGTCTGCCTTTGGGGATCACAGTTTTGGGTATTACAATATAAAAAAAAAAAAAACATTGCGGTATTGGAGTCCAAAGGAGGACCATAAGGACTGTGAAGTGATATCCAGGCAAATATGATGTATTTCAACCTCAGGACAGGGTCATCTGTTTTTTTCCTGAAGTCAATATTGCAGCTAATCTATTTCTTTTTGCTTTCTGCTGATTCTTTAAGTTACAGCTTCATAGAATGTACATAAAATAAACTGATTTGTAATTTTAATGCATCATATACAGTGTGCCCAACTCTATGCTGTTATGCTTATGGTTAAAGTGCATTTTTGAGATAGAAAACAAAAGCATCTGAGTTAAGGCCAACATAAAGAAGGGAAAAAAATCAAATAATGACTCCTGAGCCATAGTCTGTCATCCGAACTGAATGGATATTTTCAGTCTCATGAATATATTCTTTGTAACTTTTAAATAGTACTAAATCAGTCATGAAGATTATAAATTGAGAAAGTGAAATACACTAATGCAGTATTTTAAATTTTCATACCTTTTTGAGTACTTATATGACCTTTATAAGATAAAATAAGCTTATTAGGTTGAGTATCCACAATTCAACACTCAGATCAACCTCCAGGACTAATGAGAGAAATAGGAAGTGAAATTTGGATGCAATTAACTGTTAACTTGGCATTTGTGTGCTTCCTTATGCATTCAGATATTGCTGGTTGACTTCTGTGGAAGCACAGTCATGTCTACTGAGTTGCTAGTTGAGCACCTTCTGGCTTTTTTCTGCAGATGAAATGGTTATGGATTGGAGGAGACTTTATCATTAGAGGATAACCTGGTATTGCCCTGAACTTTCCTGTTCTCATTTAGTAGAAAGGAGGAAAAATGACTCCTGTGTTTTTAAATCAAGGAATCTGACCTATAGTTCACTTGTGAAGCTCTACTGATGGAAAAGGGGTTTTGATTTTAATGTGAATCAGCATCTAGGTTATGAACCAATATCTGTGAATCATGAAAGTCCTTAATGTCTACGGTTAAATTTATGATATCGCTGGGATTGTGGAAGCTTCTAGAAACAGCAAAGTGACAGGTTAACAATCACTGTAACTTTCTCAAGAGCAGTTGATCAATCTAATACCACAGTGTCTGCAAAATGAATCATACTTCTTAGCCTTATATGTTGTGAGATCATTAGGTTATCATTAGGTCTTTAACATTTACATACTCTCAATTTCACTTGCTTCCATGATATTCACTGTCTGATACTTCAAATTCTGTCAAGCCTTGTGAAGGGCTTACTGAAGGGTCACACATGTGGTTCATTAATTGTTTGTTTCTCTTCTTAGCCAAGATCATAACTAAAAAGTAAAATACATAGAGTAAGTATGTCCAGGTTTTCTAGATGTGTGCAGAGGCAACAGCTATGACCTTCTCAGCTTTTCTGGGTGCATTTATAAAATTATGCTAGCTGGTATTCTTTTCACACTTTATGTCCATTTAAATATTAGAACTTGTATGCAATTAGAAATCTAAATAGTGGACCTTCTTATGTTGTGACAAAATAAGTGTGGAGTTTGTCTGTGTTTTGTACTATCCAAAGCTACAAATGCAAATATGGACCAGCACAAATAGCAGTGTATTGCAGGAAGTTACAAGCTGGTGATGATGAATGTGACCTGCTATGTGGTATTACTGAGTTCTTGAGAGAAAAAAATGCTACTTAAGTATCTCTGATTGCCAAGGCTTCTGTTTTCTTGAGAAGTGCAGTGTGCTCTGAGGAGTGGATAGCCTAATATTTGCCATCCTGGAGGATGTTTACTGGAGAGGACTCTAGCAATGCTAAATAAGAACATCTGTATCACTGGTAGACCCCATACTCTCAGCTGTGTGTTTATCTTCTCATTTTTCAGCTTCAAGTTTTCAACACTAGAAGACTTGAGGATTTTCAAACTTCATTTAATTAAGATGATGATCAGTTGTAAATATCTTTATTACATTGTGTACAGAATAACATTCTTTTTGCAGTGCAGATCATTCTACAAAGAGGAAGCAAGTCCAAATTTTGGCCCAAAATCTGTTTTAGTTGAATCATGCAAGGTCTTGTGAATAAACTGTCATTAAATTTACTTGCAAGTTCAGGGCAGCACAAGAAATACATATAGAGATTGTAAATAAGCTACAAAGAATTTACAGTTCACCATCATGGTTTCTCCATTCTTCTGCATACTGCAATCCTTTCAGAGCAAAGATACATTAGCATGTGGGTGATTTCAATTTAGTATTTATTGCTCAGAAGATGGTTGGCTTGCTGATACTGCGCTTTGTCTTTTCTTCAATAACAATAATGAATAGCTTCTGGTTGCTAGTTATTTGCTAGATAAACCCACATGTTTAATAATGCTAGGGATTTCTGTTCATTTGGTTGGTTTGGGGTAGGTCTTTTTGGGTGATGTATTTTAGTAGCTAGTGATATATTTGGCCTGCTGAGCTCATAGGTTTCAAGTGAGACTTAGAGGTTTCAATTAATTTTTTTCTGGTATGTTGTATTCTGGCCCTGGAGTCAGCCAGTTGCAAAGGAAAGGGAGCCTTGTGTAGAGAAAGGAGACAAAGACTTTTTCAGACTCCTTCTTTGAATAGGTATCATAAAATTTTTAGGTGAGCCATCGAATAGAGAAATCCATCAGAATTAAAATACAGCTTTATAGGAGAAGAATCTTGGCTTAAACTTGAGAGCTATTTTCAATCCCTAGGGAAATCAGTTTATTTTATTTTGTATTTCAGTGGTACCCCTTGGGTTGCATTTCTTAAAAGCACATTCTCTGAAGAAGTTGTTTCTTAATGCAAATGCAATGATGATAAAATAGGATGAGGCTCTTTAAAGCAATAATAATATATAAGATATATTAGGCATTCTCATAGGTTTTTCTCATTTTCTGTGTAAGTTTTCTTTAGATATTGTTTCTGATTGCTTTCCAGGTGTTCTGAAATGCCCAGAGGCCTGAAGAATACTGTTTTGTACTCAGGTTGAAAACTAATCCTAACTGTTACCAAATTATTTGCTCATTTCCTAAGAAATGTAGAAACGAGCAGAAACTGCAATTAAAAGTATAAAATAAAATAAATTACTAAGTCTGGGGTTTTATAAGAGCATGTTGAAGGAGAAACAGGAAGTTAAAAAAGTCCCTTTGATGCAGTCATACACTAAATTTCAGGAGCTAGTTCTGTTTGAGTAAACCACACTGAAGCAAATGCTCAGTATTTGGGCAATTTATATCTAGTACAGCTTGCAGTAAATTATTTAGGATGCTTTTGAAATATGGAATAAAATGTGCCTATTTAAAATCATTATAGCTAAGCTAATGATCAATGTTTATTTCTATATTGTTTATTTATGTTAGATTTATTCAAATTAAATTTTGTTGATGGTCTTCTCAGATAATTTTCATGAAGCTCCATATGAAAGTGTTCATAAAATTTTAATCCACATTTAAGGAAATAAGTGCATGTAAATATTCGTGTAAATTTGAGCAACTCTTGAGAAACTTGTCTAAAGGAGAGATATGTTTGGTCACAGATATTTCCTATTTTTCAGAAAGAGTTACATCTATTTCTTCCCTTGGAAAATTTTTTTCTCTTCTACCTATCAAAATCTCACATTCTCTCCTTTTGCTCCTGGTTGGCCAAGTATTAGGGATGGTTGGGTTCTCATTTTAGTATGGAAGATTTGTTAGTGCTTGAAATATTAGTTTTATCTGTTTTGTTTCCCTGCCTTCAGCCTCATTCTCTGGATCTGCTTCAGTCCCTTCAGTGGTGTAAGAGTTTTTTCATAGGGTGACCACTAAGATGTTCCAGGCTCTCAGATTCTGTGCCATTACATAATTTGGTACAAATTAGCTGCTGATGACTTGGTTTAATGTGATTTTCATTCAGAGCTGCTTTAGACTACTGAGTGTTGAAGCAACAGAGATGTCTGAGCTAATTTAAGTGTAGGAGAAAATCTCTTTCATGCTTCAGGGCCTTCAAGTATATCCTGGTCAAGGACTCAAAACTCAAAGCAAGTGCTATGTCTTTTTGATCCTGTCCTTGTCTGTTGCATTGTGGGCAAAACCTCTCAGTCAAGCCTGCTCCATGGGTGAACATCTGTTGGAATAGTTGACTAATAAGTAGCTTGGCTCTTTATTTTCCCTTCTCACATATCCAGCCTCTGTCTCTGCACTCAGATGAAGACTTTGGTCATCATTATATCAACGTGTGTGTGTATATTTATTTATATATATGTTATATTAATTACAGTTTACAGGAAGATCTGTAAAATTCAAAACTGAAAAGAGGGTTCATATAAAACCTGGGGCATTAGTAATTCAAACAAACAAAACAAACCAGACAAATAAATAATTAAAACAGTTCCTTTCTACCTCTGCCCTGTGCCATTATACTTTCAGAACAGAAAAACATAAATTTAAGCATCGTGACATCTGGGATAGAATTCCAAAGCCCCTTATGAAATGGGGACTGATCAGTTTCTGCTAGCTGCAAGTCCTTACTGCTCTGAGACCTTTCCCTCTAATTCAAATAGAGTAAAGAAGGAAATACGGAAAGTAAATACATTGAGAAGCATGGGATGGGGGAAGAAAAACGCGAGAAAGTCCTTCCTGAAGATAATTTGTTCTATTTTCTTTCTCAAGTCTGAGGGGATTTGAGTTTCTCAGAGTTATCTTGGTTTCCCTCAAGCAACCAGATTGTAGTGCATTCTTTTAGTTCCATTGTTGCCTATAGCCATCTTGTTTTAATGAGCAGTTTGAAATCTTTGGGATGAGTTGAACTGTTAGCTTCTAGCATCTTATCAAGTCTAGAACTGAGCTGTCAAAGTGCTTTAAAGACAGCTCTGAGAGATGAAATACAACTGTGGGAGTGAGCAGTTAAAAGCAGTTCCCTGCTGCTTTCTTGCAGCTATTTGGTTTTTCTTTTCATTATTTTTTGTATTATTAATAGAAGTAACTAAGAATTAAATGGAACAAGAAGTAATCATGAGGTTTTGCTAAGTGTAATTCAACTAAGTTGCTCTAGTATCTTTTTTGTGGTCTGAAATACAGCTGAGTTGAAGAGTTCAGGTTCACATTTACATACAGTGTGTTTGACTGTTGACTCTGAATTTAATTTCTGACAGCACTAAATGCCTTAATGGAATACAGACGTAAGAGCAGAGACTACCTGCTTTTAACAGCTCATCCTAGGAGGCACACAACCCCAGAGTGATGCATGTAGTAAAACACTTAAAGGCTGAGCCACTTTTGTTTCCTGCCGTTCTTTTGAAGGGAATGGAAAAGTGTATTACCATGCACTACTGTGTCCTCAGGGCTGCTCTATCCTGTGATGGCATTAAGCCTTATCTCAATTGAAACACCAATGATAAAAATTATTTGAAAAAAAAAATCAGAAGGTTGAGACTGAAAGATCTAAAAATAACTTGAAACAAAAGGAAGAGAATGTAGAATTACTATACCGTTTTCTTTTTCGGTCTTGATTCTTGTTGTGACCCTAGCTGGTGTAGATTATTTTTAAATTTTTTTTTCTTACAATTTTTATCAGTTCTCTTGCTGGAGATCTTCCCAGTGCTCTTATCTTCTTTGGCCCTTAATCACAAGGATTTCCTTCCAACTGCTCTGCCAGATGTCTGAGTAAAATGTGTTCATCAAAACAGAATATTTTAAAAAATAAGCTGAACAAAAGTAACTTTCTTGCTTATTAAATCATATGTTTCTACTTCATAGTTTTAAAGACATAATTCTTGCAAGATTTTCAATGCTTACAATGATTTTCAATGGGCAAAAATTATTATAGCTTTTTTTGAGTCCTATATATTTCCAGAGATACTAATTATTGACTTTCTTTAAAATATAGAAAGAAATAAATAATTTACTGTTTCGTACTTCTCTATATCACTCAGACAACCATGTAAAAATAAAGCGGGCAGATATTTTCCAAGGAATTTTTTCAGTTTGCAAGTACCATTGAGGTTAGACATGCACTAAGCAGACTTGGCCCTCAAAATTCTTAAAGATAGGGTAGACAAGAATCAGATTTTTATTGTTTTTATTAATTGAAATCATTCTTATTTTAGTATTTGTCAGTCCAAATTGGAAGGAAATAGTAAATGACAGGGAAAAGCATTTTGAGGTAACCAGTAGAAAATGCTGTTCTCTTGACATGTGAAGGATCCAGTTCCTTAATCAGGTCTTTAGCTCTCTCTTAACCAGAATTTTCATCCTGGTCTTCAGAAGTTTTCTTGACTGATTGTTGTTCAAACAAAGGCATTAAATCTGAAGAACTGGCACTGTTTGGGGAAAACGTGTTCCTTGAAATACTTTGAGACACAGCAGGAGAGTGCTATCGCTAGAACTAAGCAAATCAGAGCAGATGATAATATTTGTGTGTCACTGCTTCTCATGTCAAGATTTAAATCCAGGGTACTGTTGCTGTCAGGTGTTCTTAACAGATTAAATCTGGTTTCAATTTCAAAACATTTGTTGGATTTCCAGGCTGAAATGCAGCCAGTTTCATTAAAAATCATTGAGCACTTGTGTTTTGGCTTGCAAGGAAGCAGAGTGCTTCACTGTCAGACTCTGGATGCTAAGTCAGCTCCCTGCTGGCCCCTTGTCATGAAAGAGCACCTGGGGAATTGAGGTGGGCACATGGCTACTGTAAAACTTTTTGGCAGAAGCCAGGCTCCCCTCAGTAGTCTCTGTGGGACTGCTGGAGGAGGTATTAATGCTGTTCAGATTTGGCTCCAGACAAGCTGAAGTTTGTGTCCCAGGTGTGGGAGCTGCAGATGTCCTTGTGTGTCCCTCTTGTGTGGCACTCTGCATGTTGAGGAATGCATTCAGCGTGGGTACCTCAGGGTGCAGCTTCAGCTCTGGGGGGCAGGAGGCCAAGCCCCAGGCAAGAGGCCATGAAGTGCCACCCCTGTGCAGAACAGAGGGCCCTGGGACCTGTGGCTCAGCCAGGGGACTGGACACTCAGGGACACAGCAGGAGCTGATCATTCCAGACTCTCCTGCCCTTACACTGTGAGGGTATGAAAGCCCAGGGGCTCCTTTGGTCTGAATCCCTGCTCAGAGGCACCAGCTGGAGCTGTAATTTTGTTGTTTAGTCATGGTGCAATAACCAAATTATTTTAAGAGTCTGGATGTCTGAGACTGTGCTCTGGGAAACCTGGATCAAGTCAGTCAGGAAACCTGGTGTGTGGGGTATGTAGCTGTGAAGGGGCCTCAGTCTCATCTCAGGTGGTGAGAGTGGCTGCAGGAGGGGCAGACAGGGAAGTTTCAGTAATGCTGCCAGCTGCAGGAGCTTCACATCAGCCCTGGAATGGTTACAGGCTTTCTAGCTTTATCAAACATTTGTTGTGGTCTGCCAGAAAATTTTATGTTGTTCTGTCCATTTTTTGCAAGAGAATACCAGATTATCTACCAACTGTGTTGGCATAAGAAAGAAATGAGCTTCCAGACACGGCACTATGAAAATGTTATTTTATCTCTTCTGTTAGTATTTTTGAGAAGTATCAGAAACTTTCTCACAGTTTTTCTCAACCTAAAATTTAGCCTATCAGTGTGGCCATACTGAAAATGAATAGGAAAGAAAAGATAGCCACTGCACAAAAATACTCAAGTCAGTACATAAGAGAAAAAAATCCAAACCCTGTACAATAGAAAAGCAAGGTGTATCAGTATAGGAAGCACAAGAGTCTTGTTTGTTTCACACTGGCTCTTTGAACTGCTCCTTGAAGAAAGGTTTAACACCTGTCACTGTTATTTGAGTCAGTTTGCTGGCATTTTGCTGAAGGAGCCAAGGAAATAGATCTCAATAGTAACGCTGACTTTTATTTCCTTCTGTGATAGTACAAGGGGTATCATCACCTGGTGTTTAAGGTTTCTGGCCCTCACCAACAGCACCTTTTTTCCTGCTTGAAAGGTGTGAATTTTTTATTTGTTGTTGTTATTACTGGTGCCCAACCATTCTAATGATTCTTCAGAAATAAGCAAGTTGCCTCACCAGCAAAGTTCACTGCACTATATAATGGGTTTATTTTTTTCTTTTCCACAATGGTCTTCTTTATATCCATGAAAATCGTTGACATCAAGCAGCCAGCTAAATTCAGAAGTGTACTTTGAGCTTTACAGTTCTAATTATGACAGGTGCATCATTATAATTTGGGTTGGGAAGCAAGTATAAGGACCATGACTTATCTCCGGACTGTAGAAAAAAGCATTTCTCTATTTCTAGTCCCCATAGACAGCTCTGGTCTTTTAGCACTCCAATGCTACAAGGAGTTCCAGCAATTCTTTTATTACCCTGTTGTTATTTTGCACAATCTCACAGAAGACAGCCAGAGGGTGACATTTCTATCACACTCATGCAGAATTAATGAAGATCTGTAGAAGAATTTTTATGCAAAGAAGAGCCAAGTTCTAAATTCTTATTTTTCATTTTGGATTATTCATATCTGGTTGGGCGGTAACGATCAGACATCAAGACCAGCTTACTTTTCAGAGAACAGATGTTTTTCTTGCTGCCTAAGACACTAAGCTATGGTTTTGAGCTTTGCAGGTGAGAATTCATTGTAATAATGTTAACTGCTAGTTAGACATGCTAATTCCAAAACCACATAAGTTTAGATAGGATACAGGCCTCTTTGCTTTATGATGCATAACCTCACGACTGAGGTTCTTTGGTTTGTGTTAAATACATGCAGGCTATTTGTTATGATCCCACTTAGAACACCAAATAATGTTAGGGTCTGATTATTAAAAGATGCCTCTGCCCCAGTTAAAGTATGAACTGAGACCATGTGATAAAGTCAAAAGTATGGATTTTATTTAACACTAAATGTAAATGTTGGGGAGGAGGAGAGTGGGAAGGGAGAGAGATAGAGCTAAGTTAGCTAGAAAGACGGTTGCCACTGCATGGGTGTCTGCAGTGTTCTGATGGCCCTTCTGATATCAGTGGTGAGGGTCTCCAGTAGGTTTCCCCTAGAAATACCACTTGGATCCAGTCCAAGCCCAGGTGTCCATGAGGTGTACGTCTCCTTCCCGTAACTTGGGATTGCAAGTGTGGAAGGACTTGCTTCCTTTCGCAGTTCCACAGTTTGCCATAGTGAGAATTGTTGTCCAGAGAGGTTGTCCAAATCTGCCACACCAGGCCTGGCATCTTCCTGTTGCTGTCTGCATTTTTCCCACAGTGGATTTTTTTCTAGTGTGCTAGTTCAAAGCCTTTTACCCCTATGTAGGCCTGTTTGTTTTTCTTTTTCAGTCTGATAAGAGACCAATATTCTGCCATTGGCTTTCCAGAGAAGCATATATAGAAGTATTTCTAGGTGTATTTTTACCACAATCTGGATAACCCAGTCATAGCCATTCATAAATTGTTGTTATATAATAAGATGAGAATTTACACGTTCATCTGGGATGTAGGGTGAACAAATCCACATCTTCATTACATTTTGAACTGAATTCTCTAAACCCTTTAGGGTTTTTCTATAAACTTCCTTTATTGATATAGAGATGCTCTTGGAATGCTAATTATATTTGAGTGAATCCTGCAGTTTTCCCCTCCTAGAGTTTGCATGCATTCTGCAATGAAGAAAAGGACAATACCTGAGTTTTGGGCTGGTATTTTGTGTTTGGTAGTAACAGGTGGTAGTTTTACTATTGTCTCAATTATATTCTAATAAGGAAAAACCCATGGTGCAACAGCACAGTTAACTTCAAAATAAAGGCCTTTTTACTTTGCTAATAAAACCTATGAGAGAAAATGAAAGTGCTTGATTTTTCCATGCTCTAATCTGTAGGAAAACCTCTTACTCAGTGGATGAGTTGCCCTGAAGTGCTTGGTGAATGTTTGGATATGAAATGCAGGTCTTCTGGATGCAGTTTTTATTTTTTGGGGTTTTTTTTGTTGCTCTGTTTTGTTTTTGTTTTTATTCTTTCAAATGGAGGCTGAAATACTGTGTAGTTAGAGATCATAAATGAGGTGCTCAGTTTATTTGAAGTGGAGGACAGTAACTTGATATTGTAGAATTGTTTTGTAGGAAAATATGGCCATAAGTTATATGTGGTTGAAGAACAGCAGAATCTGATTGTATATTTTATACAGTTTATTTTACAGAACCAGTTTAAGCAACTGAATTCCGAGGAGAAATCTTTTGCACCTTAATAATTGACATCAATTTGTGGTTTTTATTTGGATAAAGTAAACAATATACTTTAGCTGATTACACAAGTTATAATTTAAGATCCTGGAGTACTTAGCATAGTAGACTAATTCTGACTATATTTTAATTTTTTTCTACTGCTAAAATTGGAATGGAGGATTATATAGCCTGAGAAAATTACCCTCTCTAAAGCTTGTGGGGAAAAAAATACATTCTGCAATGTGGCAAAGCTAGTCCTGTCTTGGATGTAAATTATGCAGTCTGCTGGACTGGTGAAAGTAGCAGTATCTAAGCATTCACTATTTTTCATTCTTGGGGTTGAATGACTGATTATTTGTGCTCAGTTGCTTTTTTGTGTTTTTTGCGTTTTTTCTTTTAAATCTGACTCGCTTTTTAAGTTTACTATGACATTAATTTATGATACATAGTTCTTTCTTTGTGCCTTTAAAAAAGGTGTTTATAAGCACTGATGAAAAGTAGTACTTTAAAGGGATGTTGACAAAACCTTGTCATTTTCAAAAAGATCAATTTCACAGTGGTTTCAGAGACTGCATCTGATTATGGGTCACCATGCCAATTTTGTTGTGTTCTTACAAATGTAATTTCATGTGTTTTATCTCTTGCTGTGTTGTTTAAAATAGCAATATACCAAAGAAAATGAAAGCTGGCTTCCTAACTCAAAACAGAGATATAGCAATTTCTGCATAAGGATCTATATCCATGATTCAGGAAGTTAATGGAAGGTATAAAAGCATAACTGCATCTAAAAATAACGATAGAGGAAAAAAATGAGGTGGTGTAGTGTGTTGAACATCATCCTGTTTAAACTGAAGAAAATCTGCTCAACACAGAGTGTTTGTAAGTTGGTGACTGTAACTAAATTTTAATACATCTTCAAACTGTAAAAATGTCCCTTGAACTGGACATGTGAAAAGAGAGTCTGTCAGTGTTGTGCCCTTAGTCTGGAAACGTGAACCTTTATTTCTTGAGCTAGAAGACAAGCCCAGTAATTTAGACTCTACAGTCTCACAATCCCCAAACGTCTTTAAGATTTGCTGAATAGACAGTGGTGCTCCATGTCAGTTGAAGTTGTACCTGTGTGCCTTAATGCACCTTGCAAGTCTCAGTATCCTTCTTTTCCATACAAAGATAAATAGTTTTACAGCAAGGGCAGCAATATATTTTTAACCCAGAGCAATTCACCACCTGAGTCATTTGAGGCTTGGTAAACCACAGTCAACATTGGATTGGATTTCATTTAAAGTAAAGAAAAAACCCCTAAAATATCAGTGTCTTCTACAGAATCCAGCCAACTGCAAGATGGTTCAGTTTTGGTAAGAAACTGATGGTCATGAGAAACACATAGAAGCCAGGAAGGCTTCCAGCAGAACCCTTCCCCTACTTGAGAGGAAGTACCATCAGAAACTTGCCGTTTAATTGCTATTACTTGTTCTGTTCACTTGACAACTGGTGTGAATGATTGCAGAGTGTATTATCTGTAAACATCCAAATTAACCTCCTGGCCAATTTGTTTCACCTATCTATTTCTCTAATCTGTGAGGCCTTTTCTGGAACTGATGGATGTCTGCATGTGTATACTTGACCTCTCATTCTTCTGAGCAGAGAAGCCTTGCTCTCAGATCCTTCAAACCATTCTGTGAGCTACTGATGCAGGGAACAGAATGTGCAATTGTGAGACTCTGAGTTTCTCAGGCAAGACACAAATTCCCCAAAGATGCCAGCATGCTCTACCCTTGATGTTCAGTAACAATTTTAACCCAGTGTCCGCTCTCTGAAGAGCTGCCAATTTGTTTCAGATGTTCCATCTTTCTTCTTCCTATGTGACAAAGCTTTTAAGTAAGAAATGCATAAGGTGGTCTTAATATTGCCACACTTACTCTGGACAATTATGCAAAAAGGATAAAAACAAAAGCCTAAAAGAATCTAACACTGTGGAGGTATTCTCAAGAATCTGACTTGGAAGACCTGACTAAGGAGAATCAAAGCAGTAGTGAGCTTGCACTTCTGTGGAACAGAAATGCATCTCTTGGAGCTGCTCATTGTTGACTGGAAACATAGGTAAGGTAAATCAATGCAAGAAGAGAGTAAAAAACGAACCTAAATCAAATCAAAGAGATTAAATTTTGCAATTTAGTCCTCACTGGAGGATAGCTGTGTAGAAAAATGAAGTTTCTGAAAAGTATACTCTGCAAGAAATCTTTCACACTAGAATTACTTAGGTTGATCTCAGCTCTCTTGAGTGTGCCAGCTCAGAGAAGCCTTTGACAAAGACCCTGTTTAGCATGCAGTATTGATCTGATGGTTAGAGGTGCTGAGTACCCAGGATCTCACACAGGAAAGGTGAATGGAACACATCTCAAATGGCTTCTAAAAACTTCTAGTGTATGCCTCACTTGAGAAATCAGAGCGATACTGATTTTAGTAAGACCATGTACATGTTATCTTTTCCTATTAGGAAATAAAAATCTTTTTGCACCTGTCACACATGGGGCAGAGCAAAGGAAGAGTTTCGGGTTCCAAGTATGAGGGGTTTTGGAAAACAACTGTAAACATATTTACAAGCGAAGGTGTTTTGTAAGGAAAAATGCAAGTTTCTAGATGATGTGGTGCAATGCTTCAGCAGTTATTTGGTATCAAATGAGATAATTTGAATGCTCCAAGCCTTATGCCTGATTTCATTTGGGTTAATCTGGTTTGGAAGGTGTATACTCTGATTTGGTACCCTGTACTGAGGCTATAGGCTGACTGACCTGCTATTTATTTACACCTATGTTAGCACACTTTCAGAAAACCATAAGACCTTAGGTTCTTGATTACAAGTTAACACGACTCAGCTTTCAATAGAACTAGCAGCTGTTAAGTTAGAGAGGAATCTAAAAGCTTGTCTTCAAAAGCAAGTTGACTTATGTAAGCTTAGTGATACATCTAGGGTTTTGCAACATAATCATTTGTTCACAAATGAGTGGAGGTGGAATTTATACAACCCAGGTTGTTCAAGGTGATGGCATAAATTCTGTTGGAGCAGCATGTTCCCAGGAGGATAGAAAAATGGATGTCAATTTTTAATCTCTTCTGTATGTTGAGGTATAAGGACATGGTAAAGATCTATCCTGTTGTGACTTTGATTCTGTAGAAAGCAGAGAATGAATCTTCATAAACTTGGGCTGAAAAAAATCCCACTTAAAATCAATGTTTGTTAAGCAGTGCCAGAATGCTGCCTCTTGGTAAGCAGAAATAACTGTGAGTACTAACCTTTAATGAATTGAGGGAAGTCAACGAGTACATTTCTAATAACAGCAAGAGAATGTTGTCTGGAGTCTGAAAGCCTTTCAGAAGGTTATGAAATGGTGCCTGATGGGCAGGCTTCAGTGGTACTTGAGCGCTTTGGGCAATTTGGTCATCAGCTGTTTGCGGAGTGCTGTTCTTTGCTGTGTTAGTGTCATTAATGTCTGACACATTGTGGGGAATTACACTGCCTGTTCTGCAGTAACAGCCTGATTCAATGCCCAGTGAAGCTAAAGGGAGTCTTTACACAGGCATAAGTTGATTTTTAGTTTCCAGATGCTCTTCACTGCATATCGTAATTGCATATTGTATTGTTCTAGAAAAATGACATCTCTGACATGATGGTGTGTGTCTGTGAAAGGATAGAAATTCTTGCTGTTACACTTGGGACTGTTTGGTTTCTGTCTTACTGGAGTACTTCTGTTTAAATTAAAGCAGACTGAGTTTAATGATGCAAAATGCTTCGTTTAAATCCTTCTAGAAAAGGTAAAAACTTCTACTGCACATTATTCACTATATAAAAAAACTTCACAACTAATTTAATTATTAATACCTAATACTGAAATAACTGAACTAACCCGTAACATCAGATTAGCAGTGCTGCTGGATGTCATAACAGTAATTATAACATGTAAGAATCTTCTCCTGATAAAAAGGCAAGTTTGCAATCGCTAGAGGTTCATATATGGAGCAGGTCTAGTCTAGTGTATTTCTAAAGAAAACTGGTAACTGTGCTGCTAAAGCTTTTCTGATTTTAGGTATTGAATGATAAGAGTAAGCAAATGCACCAGAAATGAATCCAAGGGGAGGTTTCCTGACTCCCTGAATTTGCACTTTGATGGGTTCATTTGCACTCCCTTGGAATATGGACATCTACACATTTACTGTTTTTTTTTTCTTTTTTTTTTTTTTTTTTTTTTTTTTTTTTTTGAGTGGCTAGGCAAGTCTAAGGTCAAAGCAAATTCTACCTTAGTTCTCTAGTGGCAATGGATGGCCCATGCTGCTGTAGTATCAAAAGACTGCACAGTTTTTCATGTACCTATCTTCATACAATTTATTTAAGACTTAAAATTGGCTGTTTTCAAAAGCCTTGGGCAACTTTTTTTTTTCTTTCAAAAAATAGGGCCAAAATATAAATTACCTACTCTGTTTTAATTTCCATCTTTAAGCAGCCAATCCTAATTTAATTATATTAACTAAATTCTGATGTAGGTTTTTGAGTTGAGTAGATTTATTAAGTTTTCTCTTAACATTTGCACTCCTGTCTTCTGATACCTGTTTACTTCTTCACTTCTTAGGCTGCAAGTAATTGGATGTAGGAGGAGCCCAGCAATTAGGGTTTGGGATGGAAAATAAATAGGTAGGCAATTCTAATTATACAGGTGGAAACCAGGGAAACTGGGGTCCCAATTTCTTTTTAAATGTCTCTGTTTTAAAGAAGTAAATCTAAAGGTGTAACTGAGAGTGAATATTTTTGGGATGGAAAGTAGAAAACATATAGAAATGATTAGACTTATTTTGCTACTTTTTTCTGGCTTGGTTTTAAGCATTGTATTTAAATTCAAAAAGCCTTATAGGTATGATTGAAAAACCTGTTTCTGAGAGAAATTGCAAGGGAATGCAAAATCTTGGCCAATTAAGTTAGGAATATATAAAAGATAGTGTGGTAAATGGAGCAGAGAAAAAAAAATTGGAGCTAAGGCTGAAAGAGAAAGCTAGGAGGAGAGAAGAGAGAATGCAAAAAAGGATTCTGTTCACCAGGCATTGGTGAACAGAACACTGAAAAAAGGATTAAAAAAGAAACTGAGACCATTTAAGAGGATCCACACTTGACTGTGTTGTAGTCTGATGTCACATAATAAGTTTCTTTCAAAGACGTTTCCCACAGTATAAAAATTGTGGTATTTTTTAATAAGTCCTGTTACCCAGTTAACAAGTTAATGTTGAAGCATGTGGGTGTGAAAACTTGCCAAGAGGAGGTTGTTCTCTTGTTTCCTAAATCTGCAGATGGTGTAACCCAGGAATTTGAGGGTCTTTTGATCAATAAATGTTTAAAAGTGTATGTGGGGGTTATTTGTTCTGTTTTGGTTTTTTTGAAATAATTTTCCTTGGGACAGGATCTGTACAGAACACACTGTCCAGTCTTTTAGTACTGCTCAAGGTGCTTGTCAAAGAACTCAGCCTTGGCAAGCCATTTCATTCTTCCCCTGTTCATAAATTTCTGGAGTTTGAAGTAAAATGTGATTAAATAATCTAGTAAATCTATCATAGACCAGTGGTGTCATCAGAAGAAGCATAAGATTGAGAAGCAGGAATAAAGTTTAAAAATCTCTTAATTCATAATATCCAAGCTGGTCAGGGATAGCCTGTTAAGTCCTGTAACCTTAAGTGACCATCACCTTCTCTCCCTCCTCCTTGGAGAAGCAATGTTTATTCCGTTTCTGTCTGTCACTTTTAAGAGATATTGCAACTTAGACATTTTTTTTTTGTTCCTGCAGTTGCCCAAGGTTTTCTGAAACAGATTGATAAGCCTCTGTTTCTGTGTTGTTTTTTTCTCTTTTGACCCCACTCGTCCTAACATCGTTCATTTCCTGTTTGATTCCCTGTCATTGCAGTAACCCATCTTCTCTTTCCTGAAGCTTCAGGATTAAAAAGTGATGTGATGCAGCTTGTGTGATTGATAAAAAATAGCTATCACAGTCTTTGTTATTTTGACTAGCAGGGTGACTTTCTGCCATCCTTTGCTTTGACAGCCTTTCCCTGTAGGTTGTACTTTCAGTCTTCCTTTGAATGCGTGTAGGCCAGAACCCTGGCAACTTTTTATCATCATTTGGTTTCATTCATAGTGTCTGTGTATAAACATCTCTTCAGGCAGGTTCTGTTCTTGGCCACAGGGAAGGCAAGAGATGACATTCCTGATCCTGACAAATGTGTTGCTTTCCCTAAGGGGAAACCTGAGAGAAGCCACTTTACACTGTGCCTACATTTTATTATTGTTCTTTAAACTCAAGGCTGGTAGCCAGGTTAATGTCTATTGAAAATTAAACGAAATCAAGCCTTCCTTCTGGCTTGTCATTGGCTTTTGAGGTCTTGCAAGTCACTGTCTTTGCTCCCTAAATTCTATGATAGAACCTAAATTAGGCTTCATGACTTTTTGAAGGATGTTTCAAACATTGTTTTTTCTCTACTGATAAACCTTTTCCCTATCTGGAAAAGTTCCAGACCACAGTGACGTCCTGGACAGTGGGGTTTTTTTAAGAAATGTGTCTGTTTGTGGCACTGCAGGTAAAATATGTTCCTAGAGGATAGAACCTTTTTAAAAACAATTCTTTCTCGCCATAATTTGTAAATCTTCTTGCAAAGAGAGAGAAAACAGTTTTCATTAGCATTTACAAAATTTAATTTAATTTAAAATAATTTCATTATTGGGAAAACAAAGTAGACAAACTGCACTTTTTCATTAAGTAGAGTAGAAATTGCCTCAAATATCTGCAGTGCATTGAGTCTTTGCCCATATTTGAGTCTCAACTTGTGTTTCCCCTGTTGATGTTTCTAACTCACCTGAGCTCTTTCTGCCCACACAGGGCTGACTCAGGCTGAAGTATGGATCATGCTTGGTCAAGCTGCCAGCTTTTGAGAAAGCCATTCCTACTTCCCAATGGGTTATTTTTGGTGTCCTTTTAGAGAAAAAAAAAAAAAAATTAAGTAAATGTGCATGTGTTTCTTTAAAAGACTGGCTCTGGCAGATGCAGCATGGTTTGCAGCATATTCTTCATGAATCAAATAGGATGAGTATAACTTGCCAACAACAGCAACAAAAGATGGTGGTGGGGGGAGGCAGAGGGAGAAACAGAAAATATGTTGACAGTGGATCTGACCGACACAGCCCAAAACAATAGGATGCATGTTTAGCATGACTGGCTCTATTCATTCTCCTGTCAGTGCTTGACGTGCCAGCCTCCCAAAGGCAGCAAAGCTGCAGGAAGTGCCACTTCCTCACACAATATATAGAGAAATTTCCTTGACACTATCTTCTTCAGCTGCAAATGCACGGTTCTTGATGGGTTTTTGATTAGTGAGTAGCTCTAAAAACTGGCAACTTAATAGTTGTGATGCTGAAGAATAATATGCACGCATGAGAAAGGCCAGTTATATAAATCCTTGTGTCTGTTGACTGGGCAAGCTTTTCTCTTGTGCTACCCAGCACAGTATTTGAACCTGCTGAAATGTATAGGAAAAACATTGTCTGCGTTCCATAAATGTTGTTTTTCTGGTTCAGATAACCTCAAGTACATTGAGTCCTAAGGTGCCACGTGATCAGCTGACTTCCAAGCTGCCATGTTTACCTTGCTGCTGACATGCAGCCTTGTGCCCCATTTTCCTTTAATTATGATCTTGAGCCAGTATTTGATGAGCTTCCAAGCCCTTTATTATGGTAAGAGGGATGGCTTGAAAATTGCATATAAGAAGTGACCCCCCAATTACTCTATATTTGCAGTACTTCAGCACTTCACTTTCACAGCAGCATTCTGTTGCAAAATGACCGGCCACTTCAGGTTGTCTGGATAATGCCTTCAACCCCACTGCAAATCCATGCCTGTTTTTTCTAAAATCTTACCTGCATTTTCTATAGTGGCTCTTTTCACACTGATTTCTTGTTTGTAGAATTTGCAAGAAAATATATTCACTATATATTCAAATAATAATATGTTCAGGTCATTTATAATGTAGCCAAAACTGAAGGACATCTGAGGATACTTGAAGGGTGAGGGGTTAGGGCTATGGGTCTGTATCTTCTGATGAGTTTTTGCTCCCTGGAGTAAGAGCTGCTCTCAGCATTGGTTCACCATGGCTGATTAAAACCTTTCTGTCTGTTTGATTTCCATGCCCTACCAGCACTGAGTTCATAGTGCTTGGTGAGAATCTGTTTTTGAATGGCTTTTCTTTGAAAGATACGTGCTTGAGCTGTGCAGAAATATTGAGCAGTCCTGTGTGCATTGAAAATCTGTTGAAGAATGCCAGGGCGAGTTTCAAGCTCTTCCTGAAACCCACAGAGTTTTTCACTTTTCTCAGGAAATGTGTCACAAATAATCTTTCTGAAAATTAGTTCTACTTTCTCAAAGAAGCAGTTGATTATATCCCTGCCCAGACTGTTTCAGTACATAAACAGTGTAAGTAGGTGAAAGGCAGGTTAGCTCTCTGTGGTGATTATCATGACTGATTTTCAGCTTAAAAAAAGACCCAAAATGCTTTACAGGCTCTTATTTTATTGACATGAAATAGTAATTAAAAAAAACCAAACCCACAGATACTATTTTCAGTATCTGAAGGTAATCTGGTACTTACTTACATGCTTTGCAGTAGAGCCAACATCAAGGCACTCAGACATGGTCTTTCTCCACTTTTACTTTCAGAAGTTGATACCAAGATTTTGATATGGTTGCTAAAACCTTACCATAGTATTTGATAGTGAAAAGGCTTTGAAAGCAGCCAATGACATACTTCAAAAACATATTTATTTATTTATTACTTAAGTTAGACTACAGTTGCAAATTGCAATTGATTCTTCAAATATTTTGGAAACACAACTGCAAAATGCTTATGCTCTTGATGAAAGATGCATGGATAGCAATTTAGTGCTGCTTTCTTAGGAGAAAATAATCTCCTGATGGGAGTTAATTAGAAAATAGTTTCCTTTTTGCATTTAGACAATGATTTATGTCTGCTTAATTGTTATTTGGTTATCTTACTGTATATAATTTCCCCCAATTCGTTATATCAGTTCAAGGATTTATTTTCTGTATCTCTAACTCTTCTGCATGTTTCTGAGAATAAAGTAACCTAATATAAAATGAACATGGGGAAAAAAAGGCGAGTAATATGCAAATCTATATTTGTAATATGGTAAACTCTTCTGCAGTCATATGGAAGAGGAAGTTGGAAGATTTTATTTGTGGAAACTTAGGTGTCAATCTTAAGGTTTTATAATGACTCACTAACATAAGTGTTTACTTTAAAAAGAAGAACTGACTCCACAAGGCTTTTTGAGATGTGCTGTTTTTTTACTTTTGAGTTCTTGTCCTTTGGGTCTGTAACCATCTCTGAAAAATGAAGCTTGAGATGCAGATTCATACATAATGGACTAGATATGCTACCAGTGAAGAATTGTAATAGAATAGTTAGTATTTGTTAGCCTTGTCATTCTTATACATTCTAGGATAGAGCTTATAAAGCCCAAATGACTTCTACCTGACCAATTTTTATTACCCTTTTAGAAGACTCTGCCTTGGCTTAAAATATGTGACATGCCATTTCTCTTTGGGAAACCGTGTTCTTTTGCTTCTTCACTTTCTTTTAGAGAGTGTGTATGCATGAGATGATAATTCTATACAGTGTTCCCCTTCTGTGAGCTTGTTATATGCATTTTCATTTTTTAAACAAAGGTTCCATGAATTTCATATAATGCAGGATGGCTTATTGCAGACTGCAAATATAACAACGGGACCTTTTAGAGTGATGTTTTTACTTAGATTACCTGCATAGCGAGGAAAGGGGACTTCCCTTCCACCTTATATGAAATAGTATTTAAGGATTTTTTTTTAAAGTAACTAGAGACGTGAAATAAGTCATGCAGCTCCAAGCTTGAGTAACAGTCATCCTCCCCATTTTTTGTATATATTCAGAATGAGAGAGATAACCAGGAATAGAAAATACAATCTTTTGAGGACAGGTAATTATTCCCAAGCCAGTTTATAGAAGGTGGAATAGCTTTATCTAGCAAACAGGTCAAGAAGTTAGCCAGGCACCAGAGTTGTACCTGCTACTGGGGCTTAGTTCCCAAACACAGAAGTGACGGCATATGTGTGTTTTATTTGTTTGTTCTGAGATAAACAAAGAGGAAAGCTGAAACTTCAGCCAGAATGTATCAGCCTTCTGTAAGCATAGCTGATGAGAAAGATGTGCTTTCAAGCCTGGCTCTTTCCTGAGTTGAGGGAAGCAGAGAAGTACAGCATGGAAGTCCTATGGGATATACAGCCCTTCTACTGTAGGTAGAGGTGTGAACTCCCTTAGTTAGGAAACACAGTGGAATGTGGTTCATAATGGCATAAGGAATAATAATAGATCAAGAAGGAATGCCCCTGATATTTCCTCTAGTATTCTAGGGCATTGTCAAAGGATTTGTAAAAAGTGCTGAAGATGTCTGCTAAGTTTTATTCCTTCTCAGGAGTTTAAACCATGTCCCAGAAAATGTTCCAGCCATGACTGCAGCATCCTTGTACTTTGAGTTACTTTCTGGACAGTACAAACAGCTTTACAAGTGCTATAAATACATCTGCTGCAAATTTTATTGATATAAAACCCATAAAAGTGAAGGAGGGATGAGAAGAGATGTGTGTAGGGTAATGTCTGATGTAAATTTTACCTTATGCTTCAAGAAATCTTTTTTTGGCATTCTATTTCTAAGACCAAAAAGAAAAATTATGTTATCTGTATGTGGGGGGAAAAAAGAGGAAAAAAAATTGAAAAGTGGAAATGCTTATGTATGAGCAGTAAGATGCTTTGCAAGGCTTATTTTTCTTCAGCCTGTAAAAGGAACCATGAGGAGATGTTTCACTAGGATAACTAGAGTCAAAAAGGGTAATACTGAAAGAAAATCTTCTAAGATCCCTAAATCAGGGAAATACCTCTTGGTTGCCCTGATAAGCTGATGAATAATACTTTTTCCTTGTAAAATATTAAATGGTTTGGAGGTTTGAATTTTTTTCCCTCAAGTGGAAAGAAGTTGAATTTTGTTCATGAAAATGTGGATTGCTACCTGCAATTTGATCTTAGAGTTGCATAAGTGAATACAGATTTGCATTACATTTTATCTGGAACAGAGGATAGGGAAGAGGAGATCTGGATGTGAATACTTGCTGTGGTCCCATTTCTTCAACTACTTTTACCCTTTATTAAGGGGCAGTTAAGTATACATGCTCTGTTGTTATTCAGCATGTACATAGCTCTTAAATCCTGGGCACTGCAGTTTTCCTCTTTCTCAGAATTTTTATCTTACGTTAGCTCCACATTGCTATAAAAAGTAAATTATTGTACAGTGATGATCTAGCATGGAAAATCATGACCTCAGTTAAGTTGTAGTTGCTTTTAAAAATGAAGGATTAGGAGTCATGCCTACAGCTGAGATCTAATTCCTAGAAATGCCTTTTCCATTACTATTAAATACAGAATATTTAGATACCCTCTTCTTTCTTGGAAAGAGGCCAACAAGAGAGAGATTAAAAGAAAATCTTCTAAGAAACAAGTTGTGTTTGGCACAGTCTGCTGGGGAATTCCTGTATCAGTGCTTAATTTTACAGGGTTTTTACTGAAGTCTTGTTAGGAATTTTGAGTACCAGAAGTTATGGGTGCAAAAGGATTTATATTAGTTAGAATTCAGGTGTAATCTTTTGGAGTAATTTGACAAATTAATTACACATTTTCCCAGATAAAATGTGCCACAATATACTCTAATTATTCTGTAGTAATTGGTAATAATACAGTAGAAACTAATTAAAATGGTCCTGTGATAATTAAGTGATATTTTAATAATGAGATTCAAAACCTGTAGACAATTTTTTAAGCTTTATGTCTAGTCATGACAGACCTGTAGGCAAAGTCAGTGTGAGCTAAGTTTCTTCATTTTTTCCCAAACATAAAAAGACTTGATTAAGGCAGAAGTGACTGGAAAATCAAACTAAATATATCTGCTGAAGTATTTAAATACCAAGGAGAACAGAATTTAGATTCTAGGCTTGAATGTAACATGTATTTTTGCTTTGTAAAGTAATTTCCTAATTTGCTTTAATGTTCATATTACAGTGACTACTGTGGTTGTTTTCTCAAAGTTGCAAAGTAGATCACAAAAAATATTTTTTCTTAAACTAGTGAGCTGGGTGAATTGCTGATACTAAAAATGATTACAGGAATAGTAGTAAGGTTATTATTATTTCCTAGATTTCCCTATTTATTACTTAGGTGCTTATCACTGGTGACAGAAAATAAGATGCACGTTTTTTACAGGTACAGTTCTGCTGACTAGAGAACAACAAAACCTAGGTTCCCAGGAAGTGAGTAGCTGGAATTATTTCAGATTATATTAATGTTTTAGTAAAGAGAGAACTTTTTATCATGGTGGAAGTTTTCTTGTTCTCTTTCTACCCCTTTTATAAATGCAACTGGCAGAATGAGAGGACACAGTCTTAGGCTGCACCAAGGGAAATGTAGGTTGGATATTAGGAAAAAGTTGATCGCTGAAAGAGTGATAAAGTACTGGAGTGGTCTGCCCAGGGAGGTGGTGGACTCACCATCCCTGGATGTGATTAAAAGAAGATTGGATGTGGCACTCGGTGCCATGGTTTACTTGAGGTGTTAGGGCATGAGTTGGACTCGATAATCTTTAAAATGTCTTCCAACCTTGTGATTCTGTGTTAAACATAAGAAAATTTTCTCAAAATGATCTGTTGCCTACAATTGGCTGCTGTCAAAATGCTTCTCTGGCTGGCTCCTCACAAACTTAAATTCATCCGTAGCGATCATGCAGCAACAAGAACAAGTTTGATACCTCCACAAGTATCACTTCTGGAATTTTTTTATTCATGTTCAATTCTTTAAATTGCATGTTCAAATTTCAAAATGGTTAATGACAATTTTTTCTTGTGTGTTTTTGGGTTTTTTATGTATAATATTTTCTTTTCCCACTTCCTTGTTTGCATTTTTTTCCTGATTTAAAAAGGTCTTAAAATTTAAAAGAAAGCCTTTGCCTAAGTTACTTGACTTCAAGTCTGTTCAATTTACAATGATTTTGAAAGCATTAAACACGTTTTTGTCACCTTAAGTTTAGAGCCATTTCAGTTAAAAAAAAACTGATAAAAATCCAAACCAAGTACACAAAACAAAACCTACAACCTCTCCTCCTCAAACTCTCTAACCAAAAAAAAAAGCAAATTAAATCCCTTTTCCAATTAAATTTTCAGATAAAGTGGGAGCTATAATAATAGCATACTTACTGTTATTTTAATATCAGTGTTCCAAGATTATATGTGTTAAGTGACAGAAATAAAGATAGGTACTTTGAATAATCAGGTTTTTATTAGATTCTTCTAATTTTGACAGGCAACTAATTATGGAGTGTCTGAACAACTCAATCCACATCTGCTTAATATTATTTAATTTCTAAAATGGGAAAGTAATTTTTCACTTGCATATGGCTTTTTATAAGTTGGTCTTGACAGGTGATAACTTAAACCAAACACATAGTTCCAGGTCTCATAAAAAAATCTTATGCTAGGGCTAGTTTCTCAAAAGTATTTGTGATCTTGGGGAGATTAAAGTTCATTCCAGCTGTGGACCTGGAGGCTGACATTATAGAAGCCAATGGAAGAAATACCTGTTCTTCATTTTTCAGAATCCCTGTCTTAAAATCAAAAATTTTGTTTTGTTTAAAAAAAAAAAAGTACACACTTTTCAAGCACCCTGGAAGCTACTCTTTAGCAGAACTTGATCTTTTAATTGACTTGCAGTGAGGCTTTGGGAAATGGAAATTCACACACTTTTCTTAAGACAGTGAATTTTCCAAGAGTTTTGTATTTCTGAAGAATTGTGGGGTTATTAAAATAATGGGTGAATTCAATTGCTGCAGAGAGTTGAAGAAATTTAAAGGAGGACTTTTTGGTCATATTCTAATGTGTTTCATGTGGAATGACATTAACTTTTGCTTACTCTCCACTTCTTATTTTGTCTGTTTTAAAATTAAAACCTCATTACAATAATTTATTGGGTGAAATTCCTGAAATAAAAAAATTGTCAGCTTGTCTGAGAGATATTTTCTGAAAATCTGTTTTTTATACACACATGACAATGATGAGTTGAGAAAGTAGAAAATATTCTATTAGACTTGAATAAGAAGTACAAAGATGATATGGCACCATCTTCTATATGAAGCAACAAATTTAAATATTCAGCATCATCAGTCATGAAGGCACTTGGAGCCTATAGTCCTGAATATTTAAAGAGAGAATTTCAGAGCCACATGGGTTGTCCTTTGGGTGAAATTATAAAATTTTTAAAAATTATGATTAAGGGGAGTAACACTAGTTCAGCAAAATCTGTACTGAGATGTAAGTAAGAACCATGTTTCTAGAAACAGGGTATTTGTACCATTGTTTGGAAAGTGGCTATCTCTTGGGGCAATTTTGGATGTGGTTTTTATGTTGAAATTGGAAACAGATTGCTTCCAGATTTGTTACTCTTTGTGAAATAAGAGTGAAAGAAGTTACATATGTTAATTTTCATCTGTAATGTAAATTGCCCTCTACAACAGTCCTGTCCTGTCTTGCAAGAAAATGGACTAATTTGTTTGGTTGATTCCATTTCCATTCAAATACCATGTTTGTGTGTAAATTTGCTGAATGTCTCTCCTCCAGGAGAATAGAAAAGCTGTTTAAGAAAAGGATTATTTTCAGAGTCTGCCTTTACATATTCAATAGGGCTCATAAAACAGTTTCTCATTACTGCTTTCTTCCCTTTGTTATTTAATTCTCAACCATGGCATTTGTATCACTGCATATTGTATCAGATAGGTTTTTATAAGCAATATATTTAAAGGTTATCTCTGTACTTCTCTGTGATACCCAGAGAAGTTGTGCATGCTCCATCATTGAACATCTTTAAGGTTGCCTTGGATGGGGGTTTTAACAACATGATCAGGTTAAAAGTGTCCCTGCACATGGTCTTTAACGGTCCTTTCCAACCCAAATAATTCTGTGAGTCTGTGGCATGATGACTGGGCACCTCTGTCTTATTATTTTAGAGGCAATAGGCGGCCAAATTTATACATTGTGTGGTACTCAAGAAATAGTCTCTTATTCCTGTAAATACCCTCCCCATGGCAATCTTTAGTGTCAACACCTGTATCTAAGTGTTGAAAGCCAGGTTTCTGTACTGCTTGAAATGATTAAACTGTTTGCAGCAAAAGGCTTGTGAAATAGGAAGAGAAAAAGAGAAAAATGCCCTTCAGAAAAACCTCACACGCCAGTCTTTGCTCTTTCACGTCTGTGTGTGTGTACACAGGCATATGTTTTTGTTTTAGCAACATCTCCAACATTTTAGCAACATTTTAGCATTTGGGAATCTCATTCTTCTCCACTAAGCTCAGCTGCTACAGGAGTGAGGTGCTGCAGCTCCCTCATAAAGAAATGGTTTGGCAGCAGTTTTCTCTCCCTCTCTACCTAGCAGTCTGCATCATTTGATTAATTAAAGCAGTAACTTCTTTCAAAAATCACAAAGCAGAATTCTAGGCACAGAGTTTGTGGTAATTGGGAGTGGGGCTGTGGCCAGCCTCATCTCCAATGGGCTACAGCTGTGAAAAGCAGGTGAGCAGCATTGACAGCAATGAGCCATGGAGTGCCCAGGTGCACTGACCATCACCAAAGGGAACAGAGGGCACACAGGAGCAATGCATGGACATGAGGGTATAAAAGGTTGGGCTGAAGAACAAGAAGGGCAGATGCCTGAAGCCTTCTGCCATGGTGTGGTGTTACTCTGTATGGGTTGAAGCCGTCTGAAATTGTCTGGTGATAATCTGTGTGTCGTGGCCATCTCAGCTGTGGCATGTGCTGCAACAGGACTTGGAAAGTATGAGAATGGAAGACAATGACAAATGCTTAACAACTGTTTAGGAGATTTTTTTTTTTTTAGGATGCAGTCATCCTTGTTGACACTTTGTGAGGTGTTCTTCTATTAACAGGTAGGGGCTAAGAAAAATTATGAAATAATTCAGTGAATCAGTGTTTGCTCTGATTCTAAACCAGCAATTAAACAAACCCTGAAAATACATTCTAATATTGTTTTCTAATATTCTTTTTTCAAGAATGTGAATACTATTCAGTAAATTTGCGATCATCACATTAACTTTCTGTATGGGGTATTCATAATATGGTAAGTCTGTCTACCAAACCAGATGCTTTTCACAGCTAGACCCTAAATTGATAGTTATGGATATGATAGAAAACATGAAAAGCTTCTCATTATTATCAGCTCATTTGTTGCATAATGAATGAGAAGATATTATCACTGTAGTTAATCACTACATCAAGTTTGGAGTGGAACAGTGCACAGAAGATAACTTAATTCTTAAGCTATGAAAGGTACATTGTGTATAAAATTTATTGTTTATATGATGATAATATTGTGCCCTGCTGCATTTACAAAAGTAGTTAGCAGTCTCCAATGCTCCAATAGGTGCTTGTGCAGCACTTTTTAATCTGCAGGAACAAATTCTTTGTGGCTCTGCAAATTGTGCAATTAGTTAGCTCTTAAAAAGAAAAACTAGCTGTATGTCAATTGTTACTTCTTTGATATAGTAGTTTTTACACTCCTTTTCTTCTTGAGGACCCCTTAAGTTAATGAGAATGTCAAGCAGTTGAGAAGGGACTTGATTACTTACCTGGAGATTTTCTAGAATTGCCTTTTAAGATGCCATTGATTGTATATTGCAAAAAATACATCAAAATGGATGGCTCATGGTGTGATTTTTGGGGCTAGCCTGTGCTAGACCAGGAGTTGAAATATAATGATCCTTGTGTATCCCTTCGAATTCACTATATTCTATGAAGTGCATTTCTTGGTAGAACCACAATGTTTTGCCTTCTTCTCCCTCTGTATTCCTCTTTTTTTACTTGGTAGCCAACAATAACACATCAAAAAAAGGGACTGGCAAATGACAGCTGTTTTTTAAATGAGATTAACAAGATTCAGCAGATGATCTTGACAAATTGTACCATTTGCTACATTAAATATAAGTGTAAAATGAT